>NC_137932.1:409879-797379 GCF_963969265.1 Rhamphochromis sp. 'chilingali'
TGTAATATAGTCCTGCTAATCGTGGTAAGCTATTTTTGTGTAAAAGCATGTTGAGGCAATGTTAGCTTGGCTTTGGAAGTGAATCAGAAAAAAGTCGTCTTCATAAAGTCGGAGTTCAGATTTTCTTATAAACTATAAAATGAAAAAGTGAGGGAACATTTAAAACAACCAACTGTTCAAACACAGTCGGCTAGTAAGAAAGCAACACAGCTATACTGTGCAACATGCTGTGAGCAACAAACAAAAACCGCTTCCTGCCGTGCTCGGCTTTGGCACAGTGTGTCCCACACTGCAATTTGTTGAGCTACACAGAGGACACTTTAGTTTTTATGGCCTTGTCCCTTTCATACAGCAGCGGGAGGAACGCTCTGCTGTGAGAACACGCCCCTGGCACGTCACCGCGGTGCCTGAAACAAAGATCCTGGTGCCAAAGCAAACGAAGTGACTTCATCCTGTGTCATCCAACTGAAGGACAAGGGAGCGCTTGGAGGGCCCTCTGAGGTTTGAGGGCTGTGCAGAGCTGGGTAGGAGAGAGCCGAAGTGGACACAGTTCTGGCTCAGATAGTGCTGTGTGCAGAATCACAATCAGAGGACTTTGCATGCATGCTCACACACGCTCTCATGTTGTCCTCTTCACATCCTTCTCATTACCCGTCTCCTCATTTGTCTCGCAGCTTCTTTTTCCATGACCTGAGTCAACAGGACCAAACAAAGACGCCGTGTGTGAAGCAGCTGTAAGACAGCTGATTGATGATTTGATGTATTTTACGTTTCTCTTTCTCAAATGACATTTCAGTAAATCTTGATTTAGCTGATCTAACTTAATATTTAAAGGTATTTAATGGTGTGAGTGTATTTTTTAAGCACTCTAGGCTGATTGTTTTCAGTTCACTGGACTGTACCACTGAGGGCGGGAAGCGGGGGGTAATTTTGTCATAGTTTTTTTTTAAATCTCAACAAATCGTAACCGTTTAAATTGATGTTACTGATTCTTGTCTTTAATATGAATTTGACAAACTCAACACTCCAGGAGCCATTGATGTAAGAACCTGTACAGATACACTGCACACAACACAAATGTCCAAAGTAAAGTGCTTTAAAAAAGACGCTCACACACTAAAGACAAAGAAAGATTTTTAGTTGTGCTCGCACAGCTGCTGCCAGATACGTTTAAAGACAAGCACCCAGGGCAAAGGTGGGTCTAATTTACAGCTGCAGTGTTTAAATGCTGACTAAAGAATTCGATGAACGCACTACATGGACCACACGCCTACAAAGCTGCAAGGTTTGTGAATGCATGTGTCATCTTAGATTTCTGTTAAATAAACAAAGAACACCTCTGATCTGCTCATCTGTACAAGAGTCACTACAGCAGATAGCTTCTAGTGCTGGGCCATATCATACCGTTCACAGTAATACCGGTGTAATGTTGGGCAACGATAAGAAAATGAAATATGGCGATAGAATATGGGTAAAACGCACATGCGCAGTGCCTTTATTTTCATACGCACACGGCAGAAAAAGCATGGTGGCGACGGAGAAGGGGAAGAGCGAAAGCAGATCGTTGAATGAAATGGATGAAGTAAGTGAAAATAAAATAAACAATAAAAGGTGAATCAAATGGACCATTGAGGCAAGGCTGGGATGGTCAATTTGGTAAAGTAAATCTGTTGGGCATCTTTCTTTGTCTTTAGACAACAATTCTGATGCAAAAGAGCCAAACGGGACAGGCAACAAAAAAAATAAATTTAACTGTGAGTAATACGTTATGAAGCTTTAATCGCAGCCGAACCGGTTTACTCAGGAACAAATAAAACACTGAAACAAACCAAACATTAACATTTAGAAGTGATCTAAGTGACTTATATATCATGTTTAACCTCAGTAGTGAAATCTCTATTAATAAAAATAGTGTACATGTACATACGTGTACATACCTTAATAAAAACAAGCAGGTGAGATGTTAGAACGCTTTTATTTTTATTGTAGTGGACACTCAATACAATAGACAGCTGCTGGGGTTTGTTTAACCTGAGTAGCAAAAAGACCGCGGGGGGGTTGGAAACGATGTGCCGGGAGTCCGCTGTTCTCGCCGGCTCTAATGATCCTTGACCTCGCTGTCTGCTATGGCAGCGGTCCCCAATTTTGTTATCGTTTTTATCGTTTACTCGGTTTCCCTGGGTCTTTTCACGTGTGTTATGAATAAGTCTTCTTTTTTTCGGTACCGGTACTAGTTTTATTTTGTTGTATTTATCCGCGACACCTTAAAGGCCGGTCCGTGAAAATATTGTCGGGCATAAACCGGTCCGTGGCGCAAAAAAGGTTGGAGACCGCTGTGGTATGGAGCTGGCGGGTCACAGACGTCTCCGAAAACGTCGGAGCGCGTTTGGAAATATATGACATCTTGATAAATCGAGCAGATATTTGAAGTTCACACAGCTACATTCTCGCTTGAAAATAACTTAAAAGTTTATTTTGTGACCCAGAAAGAGTAATATTTAAAAGTTTTTAGCCCCGCTCGTCCGCCATTGCCGCGTTTGAGTTTTGGACGAAATGCATTCTGGGATATTTAGCTGTACTAAGTCCACACAAGTCACCACCGATGCATGCTTGGTAAAACGGGCGGAGCGAGAACACATCCGGGACTTTTTCGCGTTCTCGGCTTGATGCGTACTTCGAATTGGAACAGTACTTGGTCTCCGACTGATGACGTGTCACGAGTACACGAGAACGCAAGTACGCACAAGTACGCATATTGAGAAAGGGCCTTTGTTGCCCGAGAGCACTTCAGCAGAGTAGATCTGCAGTCAGGACTGCTGTCGTGGCTGGGAAGTGGCTGCAGGTTGCTGCCCAAGTTCCTGGTTCTTGGCCACGACACACACCCTGGGTTGCAGGGTGTTCTCCAACAGTCACTTAAGGCTGACACTAAAAGTGACACCCATGTTAAAGTTTCCAAAGGCAAAGCCTGGTGGGAAAAAAGAAAAACTAATTGTGCCTTAATTTTGCCTAATAGCTCACAAAAATGGATTAAAGCTTAGAGAAAGGGGCGTGGCCACACTGTTGTCAGTTTCACCTCCCAACCTGGCCCGTGCCGTCACTCCCTCAATATCTGATAACCTGCTGACCAGAACATCCAAACGTCAGAGCAGGCTCAGTCTGCTACTGATGAACTTTACACTCATTACTCTGGTTCACCTGTGGCTCCAAAAATGTCCAAAAAGCCACAGTGGAGTCCAAAAACATGAATCTGTGATTTTGTAGTTGCTACATCTATCTTTTAAGGCCATTCCCAGTGGGTGGGGTGTCACCCCCATCAAGGCTGACTGCACTCTCCAAAAGAAAGGCAGGAATTCTTTCATGGTTGGACTGTGAACCGTCTCTCTCAGGGCCATTCATTTATCCTGTCTGTGAGCCTCTCACATACGTGTGTGTATGTGTGTGTGTGTGTGTGTGTGTGTGTGTGTGTGTGTGTGTGTGTGTGTCAGGTCAGGTGTTGAGTGTCCAAGTGAGTACCAGCAGAGCGTAATAGAGACGGGCTGGGAAAGCAGCAGGTCTGACACCAGTGGGCTCCATGATAAATGAGAGCTTTGACAAATGGACCTTAATCCCATACATGCACTACTGCTTCTTTCGTGTGCAGTGTAACACAGTGACTGCAGTGCTGCAAGAGTGCATGATTTAAAAAAAGAAAAGCACCCATGCCTTACTGTTCGAGACGCTTGTGATCAGAGATTGATGTTAAAAGACAAGCGTGCACTGAAACAATAACGGTGCCCTGTTTCTGCTCTCGACAGCCGCTCTGCAGCCGCTCACCTCGACGGGTACAAACAAGCTCTGATACAGCACCAAATGGTGAAGAAAGCCTACAGGTGTGTGTGTACCTGTCCCTCAGCCCCGTGCTGCTCCCACAGCAGACGCGAGCCGTGGGACACATGAGGGTATGTTTATCTTTGCTGGGCATGTAGGCGCATACTCATTGGACCGAGGGCCTGTTTGCAATTTTTACACCCCCCACCCCCTTCTTTCCTATGTGAGAAAACAAGTTGTTATTATTATGACTCAAATGGTGGATACACCTTTTTGGCACAGGGAAGCGGGGCAGCACGGAGGAACAGTAATGCTCAAAAAATGAAAATAAGTGGAAAGTTGTCCAGTTTCTTTTTGCCAACGCTGACTTTATTAGCTGTCTGTATGTGTCCATAAATATTTATAAACAGTGTAAAACTGCAGGCAAGGCGGGGCCCTGAAAATGGGGGCCCAGTTTTGCCCTGGCATTAATCTTTGA
The DNA here is from genome assembly GCF_963969265.1 of Rhamphochromis sp. 'chilingali'. Taxonomy (NCBI): domain Eukaryota; kingdom Metazoa; phylum Chordata; class Actinopteri; order Cichliformes; family Cichlidae; genus Rhamphochromis; species Rhamphochromis sp. 'chilingali'. The sequence continues at coordinate 414,165 of NC_137932.1, forward strand.
GTCATTAACATTGAGGGGGAAATTATTAGTGACAGGCTTAAGGAAATACATCATGCTTCAGGGTCAGTGGGGCTCCCCAAAGGCATAATAAAGGGAGGAGAGGTACACCAGTGATACCTGGAGCCTCTAGCTCTGCAAGCGCTCGAGTTGAGTGTATAGTTAAACTGAAATGAGCCTTTTGTTTGGTTAAAAAAAGCAGACAGGCAATATAACAAGTTTCTAACAGGGAAAGGTCCTGTATTAGGACGCAGCTGTGACAGTGTGGTATAATATACCCAGTGGACTGTGTCTGCACTTTGGGAAAAACAAATAATACTGTAGTTCCAAACTTGTTTCATTTTTTCCTAATTTTGTGCCAGTTCACAACACAAAGGCACAATAATAGAAAGAAACAACATGTACAACCCTACAGTACTACAGACAAAGCATCAATGCTGGACTAGGACCCCATACTGGGACTAACATGCATCTTCATCGTGGTCGTATTTAGTCTTCTTTCCATTGCAGACAATAAAGTGTTTTCTTACTGAGTCTGAGGATAATTGTTAAAGGCACTGAACTTAAAGTCGGGTTCTTATTCTATACTACCCTCTCCAGCAGAAGCATTGATTTTATTTCAGTTTATCGGAAGCTTCACTTGTGTTTACAGTGTTGACTGAAGCGAACGAGTCTCTTACTGTAAAAATATAAAACTGCTGTATGACGTTACAGTACAATACTGTCAGCTGTTGGGTTGTCATGCTGTGATCTCCAACAGCTGATTACCATGAAAATCCATTGCAAATTGATGATTTGAATATTTATATTCAATCAAGTCTTTGTGCTGCAGAAACACAATCACTGAAGTAACGACGACTGTTGAAAATGAAACAGTGTTGTTGAACCTAATATCCTGCGTCTTTACAGCTAATTGGTCCAATGTAGAATAAACTGGAGTCCAACAATCCACAGATTTATAAAACATAAAATATCAAGTCAAGATTAGCACCAAGAAAAGCCTTAAAAACAAAGTGTCTCATAAACTTGCAGCTCTCTGGCAGGCAGCAGCCTGGTCTTTGCCAACCATTCATACTCGACCATTTCACACCATATCTGACATGTTAGTGTTTCATTATGGACATCTGCCAAGAACAATTTTACTGGGCCAATTAACAAGCCTACAGAGAGCCGCGGCGTGCAGGCAGGCGAGCGGAGTTGATGATTTGATTTACTCGTTGCCTTTGTGAAATGTGCCGATTCACCGCTTTGATGAGTTTTCTGTCACGCAGCATCACATCGGCACATGCCAGAAATGCCAGAAAGCATCACTCAGCGAAACTCTTCAGCAAGCTTCCACATGTGGAGGAGCATTTTGTCCTCCCCCTATATACTCAAACGCCACCATTAAGCACTCAAAAGTCCAACGTGGCCAACGTGTCCTCCTGCAACATCCGAGGTTTTTTCCTTTTTTTACATTAGCAAAACACAATGTAGCAACCAAGCACACCCAGCACCCCTATACAGAGCTGCGAGGAAAGCTTAACTGCTCATATTGAACATGTGGGGAAGCACCTGCTCGCAATCCACTCTGTTACTCACTCAAGCAGGTGTTTCCTTAATCATATATTACGTGACACGGCTGTGCAGAATATTTCAGCGCAGCTGCACGCATGCTCCTGAACACCGCTTTGTAAATGCACATCAAGTTCTACCTGCAACATGACGTGTCCCTGCAGCCGTCTGTTCTTTTCTTACTGCTCTTTTACCCCCTCCTCTACACCGCACAGCCAAACTATTGGCTATCTGTGTCACCGGCTTCAGGCCGTTTACGTCGCTTGGAGCCTGATGGTGCACGGGAACAGAGACCGCCTTCAGCACCGTTTTGTTTTCTCACACCTCCCACCAACATGTAGCTATTAATTGTGATGTAGTGCCCTGGAGTTTAATCTTAATGAGCAGAGATGGAAACAACACGAGGCTCAGGAGAAAAAGACAATGACTTCAAATCGTTTTTAACAACACATTAAATAACCGTTTGCGTACAGTGGCACCATCAGCGGAACAAGTTGGCATTTAGCCTAAAACATGGCGGTGCGGCCTCAGCTGCAGGCTTTCAGTCTTGGTAAGAAACTCATTAAGAAGAAGTAAAAACACCCTCCCACATATATGATGCTGTGCATCACTTTCCAGCCAATGGTTGGACATCTCCTCACATAGAGCAGGTAACCCTCTGGTATATTTACTGCATTGTTGGCAATTAACAGTTGTCTTTATTCCCACTGCTTCAGTTTCTCCTGTCAAAGTTGAGGTAAATTTAACTCAGACCCGCACAATAAGCAGTTAACTTTAGCTGCATGAATTATGGCAGTGAGTGGGTGTTTTTGACCATGTTGCAGGAGCAACAGCCCATCGTCAGCACCCACAGCAGGAAGAGACTTACAGCCACCCACAGCTCAGAACAGGGCGGACGCTTCTTTGTGATGAGAGAAATTACATTTTTTACAACGACAAGCTGGTCACCAAATAGCTGAGTGTGCAACAAACAGATAGCACACAAGAGCAAAGTGCACCAAAGTTGATTTGAAAATGACAGCCAGCTGCGGGGTTGCAGACCTGGTCCCAATATTTGAAATCAACCATTTCGAATGGCAACAGCATCACAAGCTCGATGCACAGTCGCAATAATCTGGTCTCTAACCACAGCTTGACAGAGTAATGGAGCCACACTGGTGATCCAGAGACACTCGCAGCTGTAACAGTTACAGATTTATGCACTGAAACCTTTTACAGCTTTTGCTGACTTTATCTGGGCTTCAGCTGAAAAACACTGAGCATATCTGAGCTTTTAGGGAAGAACACGGCTGTGTTTGATGCGAGTGTTTGGCCCATGACGAATATTATTTGCTTCCTTTTGTCTTTGGTTCGACACTTCTTGGTAACAAAATTGAGAAACAGAGAGGAGCTCTATACCAACCTCTGTTATTAACTAATGGTTAGTACAGAAAGACAAAACAGAACAAGAGTAGTTTGAGTGAGGCCTTCACTAAAACATCCTTCATGTAAAAACTGAACATCAGTCGAGTTTAGTTGGAGTTCTTAGACAAACTCCACAGTTTTCAAAGATTTGAGTCTGACAGTTGGTCCAGAATAGCCGGACGTTCCTGCGACAGAACAACGTGCAGAGTGTTTATTGGCAAACCAGAGTCTTGTGCTTCCTGAAGCCCATCTTTAAGCCTCGATTGACATCAGGTGATCCGTCAGCCTTGCGTGAGCTCTGCTCAGAGCGTCTTTCTCCTCTGAGCTGGCCATTGTTGTGGGGGCTGATAAATATTTACTCTTCCCAGCTTGGCAGGGAAAGGGGGTGGGGGTGGTGTGTGTGTGTGTGGGGGGGGGTCCCATTGTGGCAGAGGGGTCAGAAGCTGACACGACAGTGGGATCCTTCCTTCCCTACTGGCACCTACACTCTCAATACACTGAGCTGTGAGCTGGGACAGATCCACTGCCACTAATCGATTGTGCTGGGGACGTCAGGACAATACAGCAAAGAGGATCCACAACAGGACACAACGCAGAGTGAAAGGAAAGAAGCATCAGTAACTAATTACTGATTACTTCCCCAAAAAAGTAATCCTGTTACTTTACTGATTACTTATTTTCAAAAGTAATTAATTACCTAGTTACTTTTTAAAAACAAGATTTACAACCTGAGTAGGTGATAAAGCGATAGATCTTTCAGCCAATTCTACTTTTTCTACATAATCCATCATACAAAATGTAATCAAATGGAAAAGTCTCTTTTTAAAACTTGTTTTATTAGTTTTAATCTTTTAACTTTATGCATCAAGCAAAAATGTAATTATCTGCAACATTCTCTGACTGGAAGAAATTAGTTTAACATTTAAACCTATTTTCTGCACATTCCAGCTCATAAAATAAAATATTTTTTGTGTTTACACTCAGTCTTTCAAATAGATGCAAGTAAAACACAGCAGAAAATAAATAAAGTCAAAGACTCAGCGGTCCTGTTGCTCTATTTTCACCTGTAAAGCAGGAGTGGGGCAGGCGGAGGTTTACCCTGGTGCAGGTGTGCCGCGGTCAGTGGAAGAATCCGCGAGTTTCTCTGTGAGTTTCCCATTACGTCGTAGCTACTCGGTGCTTGTTGGAAGTTTAGGGGTTTTTTTCGCTGTAAAAAGAAGTTTTCTTCCCACGCACAGCGGACACTAATGTTTTTGTCACTTTTTATGGAATCAAACTCAAAGTAAGGTCAGTACTTCCACGCTTTAAACGCTGCACGCTCACACTCTCTCTGCACTCGATATGTGATCCACTGTTGATCTGCACACAGCTGTTGTCACTAACGTTGCACTCGCTTACGTCACTGTCGTGAGACATTCTCGCAAAAAAAATCACGGTTTTAGTAACGCAGTAACGCAGCGTTCCTACGGGAAAGTAACGGTAATCTAATTACCGTTTTTGCAATAGTAATCCCTTACTTTACTCGTTACTTGAAAAAAGTAATCAGATTACAGTAACGCGTTACAAGTAACACGTTACTGCCCATCTCTGAACTCGAGGCTTCAAAACATGATGTCACAGTGGCTACATCCATCTTTTACACCAGGGGCAGCACAACTAAAATGCCTATACATCCGTCCTGAACCTGAAGCATTTGGGATTTTTGGGAACACAAATATCAAGAAACATCCATCAATATACAGATATTGATACAGATACAGTCTACGTTCTTCAGTATGTTTCGTCTCTGAAGCTGGACACTAGATGGAGAGCTTGACGATCCTGTCACACCGCACTGGGACAAGTACATATGTAAGCATGTATTAAATGTGTGCTACACAACCATTACTCTCTATGCAGACATTTGGCAGGATCCAACATCTGGTACAACTCCACCTGCATTGGTGATTTCATCCGCATCATTAAATTCCCATCTAGTAAGTATATTGTATGTTTTTCCTTTAACAACCTCATGAGATGAGGCCAGATAGGTTATGCCTCACATTTTTCATATTATTGCAGGAAATGCTCAGATATGCGAGTAATACAGTAACATGATTTCATCAGGATCCTTTTCAGAAGTGAATGTACATGTAACATCTGATGCTTTAAACACGGATCCAGCAGAAACAATAAACGCACATATTCTAAGGATTTATTTGTCTGATCGTAACAGGAATAAAAGACACTCTTGACGGCTTCCTTGTTTACAAGGGGTCACTACAGTAGCTCGCATTCTGGCAGATGTTGTAAGTCGGATGCTTATCCTGACACAAGCCCAAAGGAAATCTGCGTCTCGTCTCAGGATCGAACCGGGGGATCTTGTTAGCCAACTGTGTAAATCACAAGCCCACTAGGACTATTGAGCTTAAACGGTTCCAAATATCTGGAAAAACTGAACTGAGAACTTTCAAAGCATCTACTATTGATCACCAACCAAGACTCTATCAGAACCATCCAACATGTTTCAATATTAGCAGTTTCTCACACACATCTCTTTTCCTCTCAGATGTGGCTTCATTACACAGAGAAAGGTTAATCGTAAATCAAACTCAGCATATTTCAGGAAAAATCATATTCTGGCTGGAGAGCTGCCTCCAGCTGAGCTTGTGCACTGATGTCATTTTACTACACCTGCATCTTGTTATTGCAACAAGTGCTGTTTTTCTAACGTGTCCCTAACAATCACATCAAGAAACACAACAGATTATTAAAATCAACAAATCATAAAGTTTAACGAAGACATCATCCCGAGCCATCGCAGCTGAAGCCTCTAATGAAGCCGACAGCGAGCGACTGGCTGCCAACGTGAGGCCGTCAGGCATGAACTGGCTGCCAGAGGCAGGCACACTGTAGCCCAGACAAACATCCCCAAACCATTCATTAGGCTAATGAAGCCCGGTGGATCACCCGAGGCCTCGGATGACGAAGCAGCAGTCGTTTACAACTCTCCACGATCAAAGTTAAGAAAGCTCTGTTTTGTGTGTTGGCTGAGGGAGGCACAATGAGTTGGCTGCCAGGCTCAGCCCAAACGTACAGTCAGCCTAGTAATCAAGGGTTCCCATGCACGAGACAGTCAACACAGCTGCTCGTGCAGAGCGGGGAGGGTGGATCTGTCGTTGGTTACTGGAAGACTGAGTGAGCAAGCTAAGAAACATTAGTCCAAAGCACGAAAGGATTTTAACGTCATCTCTAGACACCTTTCTTTGGGTTGTACGTGTCTAGTGTTTGGCATTCAGACAAAACCAATGGAAAGTGGTGATGAATGGAATAATTGTTTTGGTGAACTTTGCATGAGCGTTAAAGGTCCAGGTTTTCTTGCTAGCTTTTAAGGATGGATGGCAACAGTCCCCAAAACATCGCTCACATTAAAAATAAAAATAGCAGTAACCAAATGAACCATCAGAGACACGCATGCCATGTTGAGACCATTCGGTTGGGTTACAGACTAAACTAAAGGATCATCAGTTATTACCCACACGTCACAGTGTAACATACAAAACAATGAAAACACGGCTAACTGACTTACATTATTGGGCCAGCTTTAACACACTGCTTTCAGCGATGCAACAGTATTTCATTTAAGAAAGCGAGATGGAGATAATGGTAAATGGCCTGTATTTATATAGCGCTTTACTAGTCCCTAAGGACCCCAAAGCGCTTAACATATCCAGTCATCCACCCATCCACACATTCACACACTGGTGATGGCAGCTACGTTGTAGCCACAGCCACCCTGGGGCGCACTGACAGAGGCGAGGCTGCCGGACACTGGCGCCACCGGGCCCTCTGACCACCACCAGTAGGCAACGGGTGAAGTGTCTCGCCCAAGGACACAACGACCGAGACTGTCCAAGCCGGGGCTCGAACCGGCAACCTTCCGATTACAAGGCGAACTCCTAACTCTTGAGCCACGATCGCCCATAATGGTGTTAAATATACTTCACTAAAATTACAATCAATTTCTTTCCACAAGTCAAAATTTAAACAGTACAGGCTCTAAAATGTACTCCAAGTAAGAGAGGAAAAAGTTGCTCCTTGAAGGACGACAATAAAATAATATCACGATACAAGAATACAATGTTTGTTTTCACTTTAAGTGATAACGCTGAATCAAAAGTAACAAGCCTGTATTAAAAACAGCAGAAAGTACAGAAGTTTGTGTAAATAAGAAGTTGTCAGAAAAATAAATAATAAAGTACAGATTATAGTGTGAGGTGTGAAACTGGGTGTGGGTCACAATCAGCCAGAGTTTCGGGTGTGTTCATTGTGAAACCTGGCCCCACCTTATCATGCGAATTCCTGAGGTCAGATGGCCCAGGATGTGAGTGGGCGTTAAGGCGTCTGGGAAGGATCTCAAAACTGGATTATAGATGGCAGAGAGTTGGTGTCGTAAGCCCCGCCTCTGTTCAAAGATGGTCGCTCACAGTGGACATAGATGCTTCTTTCACTCCTCTTTCAAACCATCTGTCCTCTCTGTCCAAAATGTGAACGTTGGCATCCTCGAAAGAGTGACCTTTGACCTTTAGATGCAGATGGACTGCTGAGTCTTGTCCTGTGGAGGTGGCTCTTCTGTGTTGTGCCATGCGCTTGTGAAGTGGCTGTTTGGTCTCTCCAATGTAGAGGTCTGGGCATTCCTCGCTGCACTGTACAGCAAACACCACATTGTTAAGTTTGTGTTTTGGCGTTTTGTCTTTCGGGTGAACCAGTTTCTGTCTGAGCGTGTTGCTGGGTCTGAAATACACCGGGATGTCGTGCTTGGAGAAAACTCTCCTGAGTTTCTCTGATACACCGGCTACATAGGGGATGACAATGTTGTTGCGTCTGTCCTTCTTATCCTCCCTCGCTGGTGTCTGGTCTTCTTTTCTCTGCCTCTTTGCTGACTTTAAGAACGCCCATTTAGGATAGCCGCACGTTTTGAGTGCTTCCTTTACATGTGTGTGTTCTTTCTTTTTCCCTTCAGGCTTAGAGGGAACATGTTCTGCCCGGTGGTGTAGGGTCCTGATTACTCCAAGTTTGTGTTCCAGAGGGTGATGGGAGTCAAAGAGGAGGTACTGGTCCGTGTGTGTGGGCTTCCGGTAAACTTCGATGTTGAGGTTGCCGTTCTCTTCAATGTGCACGGCGCAGTCCAGGAAAGGCAAACAGTCGTCCTTTGTGTCTTCCCTGGTGAACTTGATGTTTTTATCCACAGCGTTAATGTGCGCAGTGAAGGATTCCACTTCTTGTGTCTTGATTTTGACCCAGGTGTCGTCCACATATCTGTACCAGTGCTGGGTACTCTTCCTTTGAAAGACCCAAGAGCCTTCCTTTCCACTTCCTCCATGTAAAGGTTGGCTACAATAGGTGACACGGGGGAGCCCATGGCACAGCCATGTTTTTGTCTGTAAAAGCCTTCGTTGTACTTGAAATATTTAGTGGTGAGGCAGAGGTCTAACAGTGTGCAGATCTGATCGGGTGTGAAGTTGGTCCTGTCCTCCAAGGAGCTGTCTTCTTGTAGTCGTTTTCTGACAGTAATCTTGGTAATAAATCTTGAATAATAGCTCATTAACCTTTAGCTTAAACTTTAAGTTAAAAGAAATAACAGAAATGAGAGTGCACATGCACATAGCTCTACAAAGGCAGAATATCATCTGTTGCATTAGCAAAATAACTGAGCTACAATGGCAGTCTATTTTTGTTTTGAAGACATTTTTTCTTGTGCTAAGCACGATCTTTTGTTACGACCGTGTATTACTACCAAAGCTGGCCACATATGTTTCTGCACGCTGTAGCTCATGCAGTAGATTTAATACTATATTAACAAGAGAGGATATCTGTAAATTGCTTTGGTGTGGAAACTCTGACATTAGCTCCGGTTCTCAGTCTGATGAAGCTGTAGCCTCCCACAGATATGACCGGGTTGGCGGGTGGATGATTTCCGGGCTTGGCGCAGGGTTGGTGGAGGAGGATTAAGTGGGTGTCATGATTCGGCTGTGTGGCAGGCAGGAGAGGACCCAAACGCAAACTCACGGAGACAAAACATAAGCTAAAAGCTAAACATAAAGTATACCAGGAACCACGGGGAGAATCACACACAGCATGAGGGAGACTACGACACTGACAAAGAGAAACACAGAGCTTAAATACACAGAGGGATAACGAGGGAATGAGACACAGAAGGAGAGCACAGCTGGGAGTAATCAGGCTGGACGAGACAGACGCAAAACTAGAAACACTCACATGAGACACGGACCTTCAAAGTAAAACAGGAAACACAATGACTGAATTCTAAAACACGCAAACTTAACAGCAACTGGAGAGACAGAACATAGGAACCTGAAACATGGTACAACACATCACAGTGGACATAACATGGAACACAGGGAAGCCATATAACAAAGCCAAAGAGCTAAACCTAAGATAACCATAACAGACCTAGGGAAACAAGAAACAGTACATCAAAGGACTCAAAACATAAACCATAATATAAAAGCACAGGATCTCTTCCAAATAAATAGGAAACATAATGAGACGCAGACATGACAACCAGAACTTGACAAGGTAAGACACAGACATGAAACACACGAAGAGCAGGGGAGACTTAACATGGGTTGGAAACACGAGGGGGAACTAATAAGCAAATGAACATAGGAGGCCTAATGAGCTTAACATACTATAAACATCAAGATGAACTAAAACTCAAAACACTGGGTCCTAAGACCCAGGATCGTGACAGAGGGATTTATACTTTTGCATTAAATGTGCACCATAGGTATGCTGTAATAGCAAACCTTTCAGAAATCCCACTCTTTAACCTCCTAAGACCTGAACTCTTCCACAGTAGCATTTTTAATTTCTCTTTGATTTTTGGGCTGATTGGGACCTGATGAATGTAAAAACAAAGAACTACCAGATTTATTTTTTTTTACCTGATTTTTTATTTTTTTTTGCCTGTCCCATTTGGTTCTTTAGCCGTCAGAATTGTTGTCTGAAGACCAACAAGGAGACCCGATGGATTTATTTTGCCAAATGGATCATCGTGGCATTGCCGTATTGGTCCATTTGATCGACCTTTGTTTTTATTATTTATTTTATTTTATTTTCAGTTGTTACAGACGGGACAGACATGAGTGAGGGATAGGAAAGGGAGAGAGAAAGAGGAAGGAAATTTTAAACAGAAGGGGAGAGGGACAGTGAGAGAGGGAAAAAAAATCTCCTGGATCACCTGTTGAGAGAGAAATAGAAAACAAGCAAAAAAAAAACAAAAACCAAAGCAACATACTAAACACAACAGCATCGCATTAATCTAGCTGAGTGTAAACAGCAGTAAATACTAAATATTGAATGTTGTTGTGCAGCACGCAGGACCGACAGCGCACAATGTGCTTTGAAGTAGCAGCCAAGAAAGGTGTAGTTTAAGTCTACGAACAGTGAACACCCGTGTGCACACCTGTGTGGATCAGCGCGCTTGTATTCAAAAGGTTTCCCCATGTAATGGTCTGCAAGAGGATGTAGAGAGCCATAGCCCCGCCCCCCAGGGCATGAAGCAGGCATGGAGGAGATCCAGGCTCCAGACATCCAGAGGCCCCAGAGTGCGAGAGCCCAAGGAGGACCGCCGGAGGGGCATCCGTGCCACCCTCATGGGAAGGGCTAAGGATCCCCAGACGAGGCGTCACCCAGTAGCCACCGAGCAGAAGCTAGAGGGGGCTGCACCGGCATGCCCGCCGACTCTGCCGGCAGCCAGCTGTGCCAGAGTGAACCGAGCCGCAGGCCCAGAGGCCGGAGGCCTGAGGGTCCCCCGCACCCCGGAGGAGGCCTGACCGAGCAACAGGCGCCAGGCCCGCCAAGTAGCCACCGGGAGTGAGCTGATTTTTGTTTCTAACAAAATGAGAGCCACATATGAGGAAATTCGTTTAAAATTTCAATAGAACAGTAGCAGCATAATGTCCTCGTAAGTAGACATCAGGCCCTTGTAGAGCAAAAGTGAGTATTTCAGAATCAGAATCGTGTTTATTGGCCAGGTATATGCACAGACACATACAAGGAAGTTGGTTCCGGTAGATGGTGACTCTCAAGCACAGCAATGTAAATCACACACACGTGTCTATATATACACACACATTACACATGCATACACATACATACACAAAGCTGTGTAAACCAACTATATATAACCAATCTAAACTTATATACATAGAATACAGGATGACAGAAATGAAATGAGGTGGAATGAATACTACAGGATGTACATAAGGTGCAGTTGCAGTCGGGCAGTGGAAGCAGTGTGACAATTTGGTCTAAATAACCCCAAATGTGATGTCCACATATGTGGACGCCAGGGGCCCGTTCTTCATACGTCGCTTACTACATCCAAGATCAAATGACACATCCAAGACCAAATCATCGCGCTAACCGTGAGCTCGCTAATCCGGTTCTCCGAACACACCTGCTGTTGGCGATTAGTACAGCTGGATGAAGTAATGTGAGATCACTGGGTGGCTTAACAGGGGCTACGCATCGATAGTAGAAACATTGATCGGCAACCCTCTGATTGGTCGGCAAAAATGTCGAAGGAGAGCGCTCGGTATTTTTCGGCAGCAGAGCAAGAACTCTTGATTGAGGGATTTCAGGAGTTTCAGAGTTTAATTAAAACGCAAGGGAACACTGCAAAGGCTGCAAAAGCAAGGAGAGAGGGCTGGCAGAAAGTTGCTGACAAATCAAACTCGTAAGTAATTTAATAATAACAATAATAATGGAGTGGATTTATATAGCGCTTTTCAAGGCACCCAAAGCGCTTTACAATGCCACTATTCATTCACTCTCACATTCACACACTGGTGGAGGCAGCTACGGTTGTAGCCACAGCTGCCCTGGGGCAGACTGACAGAAGCCAGGCTGCCATATCGCGCCATCGGCCCCTCTGGCCAACACCAGTAGGCGGTAGGGTAGAATTATCATATCACACCATATTATCCAATATTATATTACATTATATTATATTATAATATGTTATATTATATCCCCTTTCACATTAGAGCCACAACAGGACCCACTAGAACATGGGAACAAGTAAAAGTGCAATATAAGAATGTTCTACAGAATGGTAATATTTATCACTTATATTGCTTTTAGTCTCTTGGAAAGAGACCCTGGAATAATCTGTTTGTTTATAACAGCAACCAAGAAAAGGGCAGAGCAACAAAAAAGACAGGTGGTGGTCCTGCACCCCCTCGTCAACAAGTTGGTTAAGTAAATAATACCCTCACGGGAAAATCGATATCTCTCAATGAGCACACTGTCGCGCTGAGCTAAAGGATCCTGTCTGTCCCGCAATATACGCTGAATCCTGAAAACTCTCCTTATCAATCTTGCACCTTCCGCAATGGGCTGCTCGCGTATACGGACAGGACATGGCTGCGACAGACTTCCCAAATCCACCTTCGCTTTTATAGCCGTGGTCTCTCATCCTGATTACACAAAGTAATTTACAATTACTACTCTGAAATATGAATTACATCTGTAATAATCACATACATGTAATAGAATGATTAATAGTACATTTCCCTTTTTTAGGAAATGACCTGTATGTATCTGTATGAAATCAATAAATGGATCAGGTGCTGCATTATCTTCAGTTACATTGATAATATTTATTTATGGTGAAACAGTGGTGGAATATCGCTGTTGCTTTCGTATAAATGAAGCGGACATACCTGCGTGGCCGCGATCTAATCCTGTTTACATAAAGTAAACCTGCTCCCGAGCAGGTTTACGCTTACGGCTCTGTTGCTATGACAGCAAGTCCCGGATGAGCTTCGGGGAACCGAACGATCCAGGATCACGCGAAATCGTCAACAATCAAATCCAGCTAACTTACTTAGCGAGGTACGAAGAACGGACCCCAGGTCCTGGGAGGTTAAGTTGACATGCACCTCCCTAAAAAAAACAAAAAAAACCCAAACTAACTACATGTTTCAGCACTGCAGCCAAAAGCTGATTGATCAATTCATTATTTCCTGTTCTGCATTTCTGGCTGTTGCTTCTATTACAATTTTCAGAAGCGAATAGAAGACAAAAGACCAACTTGAAGACAGGAAGTCCACTGCCGAAGGTGTAGAGCAACACAAGTCCACCATGCACAGGTACAATTACTAGCAATGGGGTCAGCCACTTGCACAGGCTCTACGTAATTCAAACTGAATCAAAGCTTTACTGATGGCATCAGAACCAATGATGGCTTTTTAATCTGCTGTCAGGGCTACGTCATGCTGGTGATGGACATTTTGCACTTTGCTGAATGAGCACCAGTTCATTAGGCGGTCTCTTATAAACAGCACCATCAGCCACACTAGCCGTGTGTCTCGGTTTGCACAGCTCTTCCAATCTGTGTGTACGCCTAGTGTGTTCACAGCAATGTACAAAGCAGCTCTACACGGCAGCACAGCTAGCATTTTGGAGGTGTGACTACAGATCCATGTGGACAGGTAACACTGGTTAATATACTGGTAGAAGTACAAATGCTGTGTTTTACTGTGTTTGCAACACAGACTGAGTGTAAAAGAAAAATGTGCAAACTCAGAGATGCGTGCGTGCGAGAGATTTCCTGCGTATAAAAGGCTGCACTGCTCCCTGAGCTTAGACTTACATGTCAACATGAAGTCATACATTGGACAGTGAGTAAACAGATACAGTTGATCCTGTCTATACCGTTTTTCTCGGTGGGACTGGTCATACCCCACCACACAGAGATATGACCACAAATCATTGCAAATGTTTTGAAATAAAAATTAAGCTTCATTTGCACATCAGCGCAGCCAGAAAGACATTTAAAAAATATCAAAAAATGAGAGACATGTTTTTTCCATGAATCCATCATAGGGGTGTATGGGGGCACTGTGAGCCACGGATAAACAGCTTGTACCTCACTCACTGACCCAGTTGTAGCGCGGTGAAGAACAAACATCCTCCCCTTCAACTAGAAGCTTGTCTGAACTCGCCATACAGAGGCGGGGGGGAATGAAGAGGTCCAGCAATAGCTGCGTCACAGAGCAGTTCTTCCCTCCGTGCACGTTTTCCTTATTAGACTGCTCGTGATTACAGGACACTGATGAAAGGCTCCCGACTTTTCCCATTCTGATTGTTGGTTAGTTAGAGGCTTTTAAATGGTTGCTGACATGACGTCATGCAGTAAAGCTGAAATTAGGACCTCATGAACAAAAAACACTGCACTTGAATTGAAAAAAAAGGCCTGATTAAACACCAGCTTACAGTTTTGTTGTGGACGTTGTTATCATTACCTTCCAAAAAGCAGTTACAGACAGAAGAGCAGTTACTGATCCAACAGCACCCTTAGACAAGTCGAAGTGCCAAAAACAACCGCCCCCGGTGGCCACATGAGGCCGACTGCAAACACCGGTCAATCCTCCAACTCCCGTGTTAAACACTAAACATGTTTATAGGCAGCTACAAATAACAGTGTGGTTTATATCACTAACTTCCCTCTTCATCAGCTTCTTCATCAGCTGTACACGGCTGATAAAACAACAGGAAAACAACTTGTAATATACAGAGACACATAAAGTCTGTAGAACTGTATCCATGGTTTAATATTAACACCTGTGAGAACAATCGTGTGGTTGTAATGTAATTAAATATATTGTTATAATATCCGTGTGTGCGTGTTATTCATTAATAATAAAGTTCTATTAACCATTCAAGAGTATATTTATCATAATAAAGTTATCGTGATGACATTTTTCCATCATTACCCAGCCTCAGTCTACCAGCGTGACTCCCTATCTCATTATTTCAATTCTGATTCACTCGGAAGCATTTTAATGGAACTACAGAACAAATATTACTAATTACTAATGTGCTTATTTGAACTGTTTTATTTTCAGTGTGAGGAAGTCTTGAGACAGCCCTTACTGCTCTACATTTTGGGTGCCATACCCTTTTCTCATTTTTAAAGTGATCCCGAGCAACAGTTCTGCAGGATTTTCTCTGGAAACCGGCAGCTTTTTCACTCACCCATGGTCCAGTCCAGACCGTTTTCAGAGGAATGTGGGGTTTTCTTTTTGTTGGTTTAGCCATTTAACACAGACCTATGAATCACCCAGACATAAAAACTACATCTAACTCATGTCTAAACACAACACTGTAGATTCTTCAGTTTAATCTACGAAAGGTGGAAGGGAGGCTGCAACACACAGGTTTGTTGGAGCGATTAAAAGGAGGAAAGTCAGCACAGACTGAGAGCTCTACAGCCCTCTGTAAAACATGGTGGGGGCGTTTCGGTCAGAGGTGTTGGCAAGTTCAAAAACACTAATGTCATTATGAATGCATAAAAGTACCATCAGATTTTAACACTACAAATCATCTAGAAAGTATCTGATTGACCCATGGCTTCATTTTTTGATATACTGTAACAATGACCCCAAACACACTGCGTGCAGTAAGAGCACGCCTGGACAGAAAACAAGCACACAGTGCAGACCTCGACATTACTGAAGCAGAGCAGGATCGTCCTGACAGAGAACCGAACAAAAGCAGCCGAACAAAGACGAGCGTTGAATGTCCTGAAGAGGAGAAGACAGCTATTCCTGAAGATAACTTCCCACGTGAGAAGCAGAGTTCAGGCTGTGTTAAAGATGATTGTACCTAGGGGTGGGGGGGTGGGGGAAAAATCGATACTGTGTAGTATCGTGATATTTTGTATCGATGCAGGGACAGCAGAAATCGATATTTTGTTACAAAAAGGTTTTTGTGCTCTGACTTCAGAGCATGTTGATCCTTTTTCTGAGCAAGAATCCTGACATCCCTTCACTGTCCAAATGTGTTTAACTGTTTTTGGCAGCAATAAACATGACAGTTTACTTATTTTAATTTAAGACATGTTTTATTTTAATTACGTTTAAAACTTTTTTATTTAATGTAAAATCATATTTTGTTTTAATTTACTTTCAAATTCTTCAGTTGCTGAATGGGCTGCATAGTTTTCATAAATAGCTATAATTGTACCAGATGGTTGCATTCAGTTAAGCTGGACTAGACTGTAATACAAACCGTTCAGTTTGTCAACAATAAAACTGAAATGAGAGAAAGACTGAGTGCGAGACTTTGATATTAGATAAAATGAATATTGATAAAGTTTACCTTTATGGACAGAATCTGAATATCGCAAAATATTAAAAAAAAATTGCAATAATATCGTATCGTGGGATGTATGGTGATTCCCACCTCTAATTGTACCAAATATTGACTTCCGAGCTCAGGTTTTTGCCTTATATGTATCTACATTCAATATAGTGCCACACCCGTTCCTGTCTTCTTAAGCTATAGTTTTGCACACATCTCTGTTTCACACCTCCATATTTTGTCTCCTTTTATATCTTCAGTTCTATTCCTGTTGTATATATTAATCAGCATCTGTGGGTGGACAGCAAAGAAAGGATTTCATTGCACAGAGAAATGCCCTTTTTCTCTTGTGACACATGACACTTTGGATCTTTGAATCTTAGTAAAACATGTTGAAGAAAAAACACAAACTGATGGATAAAACATATTACAGGTCATATACAAAGAGTTAGTGTATTACAAAAAGGGAAACAACTGTTAGTGCAATGGGTGAACGCAATATCACGATGGTCAGGGCATGTACAATACTGGGGTTTGTGCAATATAATTGATGTGTTTCTGTTATTGTTATCTATACTGTCCTCTGTGTCCACTCTCCTTGTCATTGTTTGTTATAGTATAATGTGATCACTGTTTTTGTCCTTGTCACATGACCTGTAAATAGTGTCTCTGTATGTTTTTACTAACTTGTGTTTAACACCAACCTGCCAGAGGGTCTGCAGATGGAAATTAGCCCAAGGCTGTAATCTGGCATATTTACATTTGTTAAAATGTTCATTAATATGTATTGCCCCTCTTTCTAAAAAATAAATAAATAAATAAATAAATAAATATGTGTGATGCACCCACACAGCTCAGTTCAGCCTGCCAGCCTTAGCTAATAGCTCTGCCTCTTGGCGGGAAATATCAAAATACAGACGATAATGAACATCACATTAGCCGAGTTAATAAAGCAACACGTGGCAAAGGGAGCACTGTGCAGACTGATCATCACATTCATTTTGGGTTTAAACTAGGGCTGCACGATTAATCGTTAGAAAATCGCGATCTCGATTCATACTTATGTGCGATCTCATTTCCAAATGACAACGATTCAAAAAAAAAAAAAAAAAAAAAAAAAAAAAAAGACGACGACGTCCCGGCATTTTGATCCGGGACGTAATCTGCATGACAACAAGCGCTCACTCTTCCTGCTCAACGAATGACGAGGACGGAGCCTTATACCACGTGATACAGAAGCTGTGCCGTGTGATGCTAAAATTAGCAGGAAAAAACAACGGAGAGCACGTCAGGGATGACGAGAAAGTGACAGGAGAAAATCCGTCCGGGTCAACCACCCAAACACCAATAACAGGAACCTTATATAGCGCTTCCCTGTACACGTCGAACTCCCGCAGGCACAAAGAAATTACGGAGGCTATCACTTATCACCTGACCAAAGATATGGCTCCATCAACACTGTGCAAAACGAGGGATTTAGGAAAATGATCAACACCCTAGACAAACGCTACACAGTGCCGTCCCGCAACTATTTTTCTATTGTTGCACTACCTGCTCTGTACACGCAGCGTCGAGCAACGGTGGAGACGGAATTTCAAGCAGTACAACAACAAAACGTGAGACATTTGTTGTTTTATGTTTATTTATTGTTTTTATGTTCAGTCTCAACTGTTACGAAGTTGATGTGCAGTTAATAAGTGCAATAAATATTTATACTGGAAAAGAGAATCGTGAGAGAATCGTGATCTCAATTCTAAGCCAAAAAATCTTGATTCTCATTTTATGCAAAATCGTGCAGCCCTAGTTTAAACCACACTCAGTTACTGAATGAAGGAAATGTACAACAGGACGTCCCTCAGAACTAGTTTGATGTTAACTTTATGGTGTGCAGCTTTGCACAGTAAATACACAATCTACAGTTAAACGCAGAGCTACATGCCTTACCTGCAAGATGACAATGCACCGTGCTCTGCATTTGTTTATGTGGTCACACTCTCAAAGCCCCCAGAGACACCGGTCAATCTGTGGACACACAGACAAGATTGCTCTGAAACACAGTACAAAACAAAATGAAAAGAATCGGCTCCTTTGGAAAGAAACGACTCCACTGAGTTAAAGATCAGCAGCAAGTGCTATCCATCTATGCCTTAAATAGGAAAGACTGCTGGTGCCAATTTTCCTTGAAAATCACTGCTGGAAATAAGCTTGTAAAGGAATCCACGGAAGAATTTTTTTTTTTTTTTTAAGTGTAAGACAATAAAAGAGTCTGGTAAAAAAAATAAATTAAAACACAGAGACCGAAATAGGCAAAATCTACAAGTCTGTTCCTTCCCCTCGACCTCGAAGCTGAGAGGTCACACCACTCGCGGGTCTGTTAATAAGGTCTGCAAAGGTCACTTTATTGTGAAGATTAGGCCCACTGACAGAAAAATGCAGCTTCATACTGCAGAGATTTTAGGTGATGATTTAACAGGTACAGAGAAGATTAGACAAGAAGGCCGGCTAGCAGGAAGCAGGACAGGAAGGCATTATCCTGCCCCGTGACGCCGGTCCTGGGAGGTTAGCAGGTAGCCTAGAAACAAGGTCATGATATGACCTTGAGTATGTGCAAGGGCTCAGCAGAACAGAAGGCCATTCAAAGGCAGCATATGGTTCACATCAGCAGTTCCTAAGGTGTGTGTCGATAGAGAGAAGATGAAGACAGTGGTCGCCACAGAGGGGGTTAAATATGGACGGACGAGCTGACAGGGTTTGTTGCAGGTAGACAACTCTCCAGCAATCTCCGCCGTCTGTTCAATGTAGTATATACTGCTGAAGATAACATTATGCCAGAGATTGTGATATCCTTAGATGCCCACAAAGCCTTTGATCGAATAGAGTATTACTATCTATTTACGGCCCTCGAAAGATTCGGCTTTGGTCCAACATTTTGCTCATGGATTAAAATAATTTATTCGAGCCCCCAGGCTATGGTGAGAACGAATAATATCATATCTGAACCCTTCTCTCTATTCCGGGGAACAAGACAGGGGTGCCCTTTGTCACCCCTGCTCTTTGATGTGGCAATTGAACCCCTTGCGATGATGCTGAGACAGGCTGCTGAATTGGTAGGGATACAAAGGGGGACACAAAACCATAGGCTGTCCTTGTATGCTGACGATCTCCTCCTTTTTCTGTCAAACCCTGCCACTAGTATCCCGGTGGCCCTTGGTATTATCAAAGATTTTGGGAGGGTGTCGGGCTATAAAATTAATTTAGACAAAAGTGTTCTTTTCCCCATTAATAAACAGGCGAGGAAACTTTCTTTCCGGGCCTATCCCTTTGCAATACATAAGGATAGATTCGCATATTTAGGTGTTAATGTAACTAGTAAGTATAAAGATTTACTGGACTATAACTTTAAAGTTGCACTGGACAAAGCGAAATTAGATATGGAAAGGTGGGCGTCGCTCCCCTTATCATTAGCAGGGAAGGTAAATTCTGTTAAAATGATTATACTGCCGCGGCTCCTCTATTTATTTCAGACGATACCGATTTTCATTCCTAAATCATTTTTTAAGGAATTGAACAAATGTACGTCTGCCTTTATTTGGAAAAAAACTGTCCCCAGGATAAGACGGGAGTTTCTTGAGAGACAGAAAGAAGAGGGAGGTCTGGCTCTGCCGAACTATATGCACTACTATTTTGCTGCTAATATACATAAGTTGTTATTTTGGGTCAAAGAGTTGGATGAGGATGAAACCCCAATATGGGTTCATATGGAAAGGTATGTCTCTAGTCCAGTGTCCCTGCGCTCCCTGGTCTGCGCTCCTCTACCCTTGAGCAAACATCTTTACACAAACAACCCGGTGGTATCTCATTCTCTGAAAATTTGGACTCAATTCAGATCACATTTTAAAAACAGAACCGCCCTCCTGTCTGCTCCCATCTATGGAAATCACTTGTTTCCCCCAGCCCTCGGGGGAACAGCCTTTAGGGAATGGCATAGAGCTGGGGTGGAATGTGTCAAACATCTTTTTAAAAATGGTACTTTTATGTCTGCTGCTCAACTGGAAAAGGACTATGGAATCTCCTCCAAGACTAATTACTTTAGATATTTCCAGGTTCGGGACTTTGTGAAAAAGTCATTCAGCCCCTCCCTCGAGCTTCCACAAAGCGGATGGATAGACGAGTTGATGGACACAGATCCGACTGCTAAGGGGACAATCTCCACGCTATATACACATATTCAGAATGTGGCTTCCCCCTCCCTGGACAATGTAAGACGGAAATGGGAGGAAGAATTGGGGCTGGACATTTCAGAGGTTGACTGGGGGGGGGCTGTAGATCTAGTACACTCTGCTTCTATATGTGTGAGACACGGATTGATACAGTTCAAGGTGTTGCACAGACTGCATTTGTCAAGGGAGAAACTGGCAAGAATGTACCAGGGGGCCGATCCGACCTGCCCCAGATGTAAACAGGTACCAGCCAACTTATGCCACATGTTCTGGTCTTGTTCCAGGCTGAAAGACTTTTGGGCTAACATCTTTAGAACATTCTCATTCATTTCTAATAAGGATATGGAACCAATGCCTCTGACAGCCATCTTTGGTGTGGCACCGAGGGAAACTCAACTAACAGCCTCTCAGAGGAAGGCAATAGCATTCGCCTCATTGCTGGCTAGGAGATTGATTCTACTTAACTGGATAAAGGCAACACCGCCATCCCATAAACGCTGGGTGGAGGAGGTGATGGCACACCTCAAATTAGAACATCTCAGATTTACTATACAGGGCAACACCAAGAAATTCTTTAAGGTCTGGCAGCCTTTCATTTCCTATTTTGAAGATGAGTTTCCTTCCACTCCATAACTGGCAACCCCCCCCCCCCCTTTTTTTTTTTTTTTTTTCCCTTTTCTTTTCTTCCTCTGTCTGGGTATAGTTTTGTCTTACACTGTGCGGTAGGACTTGAGTTCGAGCTTTTCTGTATGAATGATATGCTTTCTGAAAACTCAATAAAAACACTTTGATTATTAAATATGGACGGACGAGGAAGCTTTTAGTCCGTTTTGAGCAACGGGCTCGGGTTAGACGGACCCATTTATCCCAACATAACAGCTCAAAGTTTCTCCCCACACTCCAACACTGGAGGGGTAGCATTTACCCCCTCACACTGAGAGCAGTCTTTAAAAGAAAACTCTTTTCTACCTCAAAGCTTCGGAAAGGCCCAAAGACAATCAAAGCATCGATTCTTCTCAATAAAGAACATCCTTCCTGTTTTTGTCATTTAAATATAGATATGAAGACGCTTCACTGCAAATGTTAAAAATCAAAATCACGAGGTTCAGTTTGTAAAAATTCTGCCCTTTGTCATCACGCTGTTGCCTTTTCCCCTGTTGCTTACTGTGATCATGTGACAGCCTGTTGGTGTGGAAAGAGCTCAGACATGCAAGTATCTCACAGGCAATTCCCATCAACCCCAGGTCGCCGCTAGGCCTTCGCCAAGCATGCATACACCAATTAATCCGATGGCTCGAGTCACAGTCAACTTTCATTTCCAAAGAAGTCGCTCGTCAGGGCGCCTGACTGCAGCTTCATAGACAATGAGCTATCAGAATTAGTTTAGACTATGGAGCCTGAGTGTGTGAATAAAACACAGGAAACCAAAGTAGAGCTCAAAAATATATATATTATGTTTGTTTTGAGAAATGTATAGACAGATGTACAAAAAATAAAAAAATATGCATATATATCACAAACAAAAATAATGTTGACAATACAAAACAGCTTATTAGGTTCCAAAAGGAGGTGGGATGAGGTGTGGTCCAGTATGAGATTTAGTTTAGTTCCATGGACCTGTGATAGGTCATGTGTCAACAGTTTAATTCAGTCCATAGGTTTACGATTCCTACCGCAACGTAGCGGTGGTCGGGTGGCTCGCCATCCCGCGCTGATCAGGGCTGATCGCGGGAGAAAAGAAAAAAAAAAAAAAAAAAAAAAAAAAAAAAACCTGACCTAGACAAGGTCAAAAACATAAATTATCATTCACAGAAGAAAATGAAACAGCATTCTACTGCTGTGACAAAATACATAAATCCATAAATAACCAAGACAAGTAATTAATGCCATGTTGCATACAACAATTAATAAACCATCATCTCTTATAATGAATGAATTTCATTCAAAATACTACTATAGAAAAACATTCTCATGGGTCCCATCAAAGTATATCAGCAATAAAGCTAATAAACATTATCCAAAGTTAATCACATATATTTACAAAACTCATTTAATCACAGGTGTTGCGCAACAGATTCAATAATCTCAGTGGAATTTAACTCAATGCAAAATCAGAGTCAGAGGGCGCTGCTCTTGCAGCGACCAGCAGGTTGTCTCTGTCTGTCAGTGTTTTAACTTATTTTATTTCATTTTTTTATTCCTTTATCTTATTTTTTTGCCTGAGGAAATCCTATAGCATCGGCTTGTGCTTTGTGGAACTTCTTTTAATGAAGATGGGTTTTTTATTTCGCATGGTTTTATTAGCGTCTTCAAGCAACTTAAAGAAGTCCAGATGCTTTTCTTTGCAAGCTCCTTTGACTACGATGACCTGGATGACTGAGAACCTTCACAGACATTTTGTACCTAGTGCTATTATCATGGTTAATAACACTAAACCATAAGGGTTGTTGCCATTGCACATTGCACTTTTTGATGAAAAATCTAGGTTGTTCTATCAGGCTTTTATTATATTATCTTGGTGAGTGTATGTGATGTGTTGGTTGTCTGTTTGCTTGTTTGTACGGACACACTGCAAATCAATTTCCCGTTAGGGACAATAAAGTTACCATTGACCAATCTCATAGGCCGTTTTGGCATTTCATCAGAAAAGTAACAAAAAACATCCAAAACGGACAAAACTACGAAAATCAAATCACTCGTTCAACTCTAGGTACGTTAAGTCAACATTCGGCCATAATGGAATAAACAAAAACAACAATATTCAATAAATAAAACTAGTAATTGCACTTACTGTCGCTAGCCTAGCATTAGCTTACCGGTGTTTTAGGATTTGCGATGGCGGCTCCGCATTTTCATTAATTGTGACAAAACAAAACAAACAAACAGCTCACCGTTGAGTCGATTGTGAGGTGGTGTAAAGATGAATGAATCGGCCGGGTTATTGCACGCTGTCAACTGGTCTGTAGTGTAAAATTTGTCGATATTTGACAAGTACGCCAACCACAGGGACAACAGCAGCCAGAGGAGCAGGGACATGCAGCTGATTGACCCGGAACTTATACAGGGTTCAGTCCCGCCACAATAAAGGGACTGGCGGAAGTGGGGTCAGAAGTTACCGTGGTTACACAAGGCAGAGGCACCCTTCCAATGCAGGGGTTCGTCAAAAAAACTGAGTCACAGCTTCACAGGAACTAAATGGGACAACTCCCAAAATTCCTACCTTTTCGCAATTGTGAAAATGTTCCCTTTGAACTGCTGAAGACACTGTGTTGATTCAGTGGCAGGATCCTTCCCCCTAAGTCGCTATTTGCTTTAGCGGCGATGACACAAGGGGAGGAATTTGAGCAATGTGTGAGCATCGTAGACTCCTTTCCTCTGAGTGAAAACCATCTCCAGACAGACAAGTCGGCACTCAAGACGTGCTCAAACTAGGACTGCTCACTAATTCTGGTCACCACCTAAAACTGAACTCAAAGCCCTTTATACATGCCTCATTCACACATTCATACAAGCACTTTGCTTCCTATCCAACATTCACACACCAATGAAGGCATCAGGAGCAATTCAGGATTCGATATCTCGCTAAATGTTACCCAAGGATGCTTTGGCAGGTACACTGCCCTCTCCCCTCCACTTTATTTAGAATATAAGACAAAAATAATCAGGCCCCATCTTATCTTAATGACCTTGTAGTACCATATCACCCTATTAGAGCACTTCGCTCTCGCTCTGCAGGCCTACTTGTTGTTCCTAGAGTATTTAAAAGTAGAATGGGAGGCAGAGCCTTCAGTTTTCAGGCCCCTCTTCTGTGGAACCAGCTTCCAGTTTGGATTCAGGAGACAGACACTATCTCTACTTTCAAGATTAGGCTTCAAACTTTCCTTTTTGCTAAAGCATATAGTTAGGGCTGGACCAGGTGATCCTGGATCCTCCCTTAGTTATGCTGCAATAGACGTAGGCTGCCGGGGATTCCCATGATGCATTGAGTTTTTCCTTTCCAGTCACCTTTCTCACTCACTATGTATTAACAGACCTCTCTGCATTGAATCATATCTGTTATTAACCTCTGTCTCTCTTCCACAGCATGTCTTTATCCTGTCTTCCTTCTCTCACCCCAACCAATCACAGCAGGTCTGGCAACAGGGATTACTACACCATAGCCCGATCCAACCTGAAGAGAGGCATCAGAGAGGCAAAGGGGGACTATAGGAGGAGGATTGAGGACCATCTGAAGAGTAATACCAGCCGGCAGGTGTGGCAAGGCATCCAGCACCTAACCAACTATAAGATCAATCTCGGAGCTACGGACGGTGACCTGGAGCTGGCAGAGGAGCTGAATATCTTCTTCGCCCGCTTTGAGACCAGGGTACCGGAGGTATTGGAGTCACAGCAGCAACACGCCACCCATAGCAGCACCACCCTCACCCTGGAAGAGCACGAGGTGAGGCGCATGCTGCAGGCTGTTAACCCGAGGAAGGCGGCGGGTCCTGATGGTGTGCCAGGTCGAATATTGAGGGATTGTGCAGAACAGCTGGCTGGGATCTTCACCAGGATCTTCAACAAATCCCTCGCACAGGCGACTGTCCCACTCTGCCTGAAGTCCTCCACCATAGTCCCCTTGCCTAAGAAGCCCCACATCACCGGCCTGAATGACTACAGACCGGTGGCACTCACCCCAGTGGTAATGAAATGCTTTGAGAAGCTGGTCCGCAGACACATCACAGCAGCCCTGCCCCGCAGCCTGGATCCACACCAGTTTGCCTACAGAGCAAACCGGTCCACGGAAGACGCTGTAGCCACAGCACTCCTGCTGCATTAACTCACCTGGAAGAGCATGGTAGCTATGTGCGGATGCTCTTCGTGGATTACTGCTCAGCTTTTAACACCATCCTTCCACACAAACTGGTGGCCAAGCTACAAGACCTGGGGCTTCCAGACAGCACCTGCATGTGGATCAACAGCTTCCTCTCGGGCCGTAGACAGAGAGTCAGAGTTGGCCATCACACATCCTCAGCCCTGAGTCTCAGCACTGGCTCACCCCAGGGCTGTGTGCTCAGTCCACTGCTTTACTCTCTCTACACACACGACTGCACTCCTCGCCACCACAGCAACATCTTTGTGAAATTTGCAGATGACACCACAGTGGTGGGGCTCATTTCCAAGGGAGACGAGTCTACGTACAGAGACGAGGTGGAGCAGCTGACGTCATGGTGTAAGGCCAATAACCTCCTCCTCAACACTTCAAAAACCAAAGAACTCATAATAGACTTCAGAAGGAAAAAGGCAGAGATCCAACCACTATTCATAAATGGGGACTGTGTAGAAAGGGGGGCAAGCTTCCGCTTCCTGGGAGTCAATATAGAGGAGAACCTTTCCTGGAGTGTGAACACCTCCGAGCTGCTGAAAAAGGCCCAACAGAGACTGTACTTCCTGAGAATTCTCAGGAGGAATAACATCACACAGAGACTGCTGGTGTCCTTCTACAGAGCCACCATTGAGAGTGTTCTAACTTACTGCATATGTATTTGGTACACTAGCTGCACAGGGGCTCAGAGGAAAGCACTCCAAGGGATCATTAACACCGCCCAAAAGATCACTGGCTGCCCTCTCCCCACACTGGAAGTTCTACACAATGCCCACTGTTTTAAAAAGGCCCAAAACATCATAAAAGACACCTCACATCCTGGCCACTCCCTGTTCGAACTGTTGCCCTCAGGCAGACGGTACAGGGCAATCAGAGCAAGGACTAATAGACTCAAACACAGCTGTTATCCAACTGCAATAACACATCTGAATACTACAAAAAAATGTCCATCACGCCACTCTTGTGTTAATCTATGCACGGCCTGAAGCATGTGTGTGGGAATGTATGTGAATGTTTTACTGTTACATCTTATTAGTATTTTAA
Organism: Rhamphochromis sp. 'chilingali'; assembly: GCF_963969265.1. NCBI lineage: Eukaryota > Metazoa > Chordata > Actinopteri > Cichliformes > Cichlidae > Rhamphochromis > Rhamphochromis sp. 'chilingali'. Next base: position 440,403 of record NC_137932.1, read on the forward strand.
GTATTCTATCTATTTTATTTATTGAATTTTATTGTTTTATTTTTATTTTGATATTGCTAGGGATGATGCAATGATCGGGGACCATTCTTCATTTCGTTGTTCTCGTGACAATGACAATAAAGTTTCTGATAAAGTCTGATAAAGATGGCCCCGCCCCTCCCTGAGCCTGGTTCTGTTGGAGGTTTCTTCCTGTTAAAAGGGAGTTTTTCCTTCCCACTGTCGCCAAAGTGCTTGCTCTTAGTGGTCGTATGGTTGCTGGGTTTTTCCTCTGTATCTATTATTGTATGGTCTACTGTACAATATAAAGCGCCTTGAGGCGGCTGTTGTTGTGATTTGGTGCTATATAAATAAAATTTAATTGAAAATTAATTATTTCACATTGATCAGCTTTAAAGAAAGGGATAGATCCACACTCACAGGCTGCTTTCTAACCATTTAGTCATAATTTTTATTCACAATCACTTTGGGCCCAAAAAGGATGAATGCTGATCTTCGTGAGCGGTGCTTAACCACAGGCTACAAGTTGGACTGAACTTGTTCTGGAGGAACTCGTCTAGAGTACACCTGGCTCTTTCTTTACACAGATGATGTAAATGAGTAAGAGGATTCCAGCAAGCTTACTGGGTTATTTGGCACAAATGAAGGTTTTAAGTTTTAAGTTGTCCCGTCAGTGTGCTGCTTTCAAGCATAAAATGAAGAGCATGAAATGCTCGAGTACACTCTCTTCTCTGTGCGATGGGACAGACTCAAACCCGAGCAGCCTTTCTGAAAATGTCGCCTTCTCACAATAAGGATCAATGCAACAATTGGCACTTTGCAATTTTCACTCAGTCTCTCTTTCTCTTTGGCTGATGTTTTCCACGGGCAGGTCAATAAGTAGACTTTGCAGGGACACTCTGTTTCACAACTACTCCAAAGTCAAGGAAGAGAGAAGCGCGGCAGGCTGTGCAAGCAGATTAGTAATTTCTGCAGCTTATGGATGCCAGCCAAGAAGCATCTAGCCTCTCTCCACTTGTGCCTTTTTTCAGCTGTTCGATCCATGCCTCATATGGAAATTACTTCTGAAAGTCACACAGGGCACCACACGGGACCAGGAATCTTTTAAATGGCAACAACATTAAAAGAAGAAGAAATGATTAAGTCTGAATCAAATGACATGCGGATATCAACATGGGAGATCTCCAGCGATGAAAGCAGCGGTGGAGAGCGAGACAGGAAAGGGAAGAGCGAGACCAAAACAGGCTATGGTGATGAAACACGTTCAGTGAACACAGGATGGGGGGGGGGTTAGTCTGAACCAACGAGTTCTGGAACAAATTCAGCCTTTAGTTTTAATCCCATCACCAAGTTTAAAAGCCAACCTTTACACGCTCTGAATACTTTGACCAGCGTGCTAGGGGTAAGAGCCACAGATGAATACCCACCTGTATTGTATTGCAAAGTACAACAACAATAAAGCCCTTCTGATTCCGATTCTGACATGTACAGGCAAGCACGTACTCACCCACAGACACACCTGCCACCACACTGTGGGTGGAACATTTATTCTAACACAGATAAACAGCAAGCTGGGATTCAGAGATCACAAAAGTGCCATTTCTATCAAAAGCGTGTGCTCGAGGAGAGACAAAGAAACAGATTCCTTTTAACTGGGTAAAAGTTACCCAGTTCATACCTTTGTTTTCATACTGCACAACTTTCATGACATTTTCTGAACTTTTCATTTATGCATAAGGTGCCAGATTACGGTATCAGTGAGAGGGAACGGTCACGCTCAGCTCGCCGTATACACCGATCAGGTATAACATTTTGAGCACTGATAGGTCACATAAATAACACTAGTTATCTCTTCATCATGGCACCTGTTAGTGGGTGGGATATATTTGAGACCAAGTCAATATTTTTGTCCTCAAAGTTGACGTGTTGGGTTAGGTTTAGGTGTTGGAAGCAGGAAAAATGGGGAAACATGAGGGTTTAAGTGACTTTGACAGGCAGACGAGCTTTAAATGGGTAACATGCGGTATGTTTTTTAAGGGTAACCTTATCTTTTAACCTCTGGCAGTTCACCACTTTTACCTTTGTACCCTTTTAAGCTATTCATTCGTCTGAATGACTTGAATTGCAATAAATAACTGGAAAAATTGGGGTGTGGTAAATCTTTTGACCACTAGTGTGTATTATTATACGGACTTTGCCTCTTTGGATTTTTAGTTCTTTCAAATGTGACAGAACGAGACTGCAGATAAAAGTGGCAGAAATGAGTTTTCTCTGAATGGCGGATGGGCTCTCCAGCACAGGGCGAGGAGTTCAGCCATTCAACAGAGGCTTCACATTGAACGGAGCCAGCTGAGGCAGTAGCCTCCTGGGTAAAGGTGTTCAGGAAGAGGCCTGCGAGTAGACCCAGGACCCACTGGAGACATCATCTCTCTCGACTGTCCTTTTAACGCCTCAGTGTTTCCTGGATAAGCTGAAACTTTCAAACAATGTGCATCATGTGCGAGGGGCCGATGGCGCGATATGGCAGCCTCGCTTCTGTCAGTCTGCCCCAGGGCAGCTGTGGCTACAACCGTAGCTTGCCTCCACCAGTGTATGAATGTGAGAGTGAATGAATAGTGGCATTGTAAAGCGCTTTGGGTGCCTTGAAAAGCGCTATATAAATCCAATCCATTATTATTATTATTATCATTCATAATGCACCACACTTTTCAGCTGCAATCTATTTGTTTTTCAAATGTTAATTTGTGATATTTTAATAATACATGAACATATTTTTGATATTTCCTGCCATGTTTCCATATTTTTAACATCAGTTTTCTTCGTGAATATAGTGGAGTCCATGCCTCGACGTGAGGAGACCAACATAACATGACACAGGTGGCCATAATGTTATGACTGATTGGTGTATCAATGCCCACAGACTCCTGTGTTAAGATGGATAACTTCTGACACGATACAAAAAAAATAGCTTTGCCTCTATGTAGAGCTGGGCGATAGAACGATAACGATATGTATCGCGATATAACTTTTACTCGATAGAAAAATTTAACTATCGCGATAGACCTCGCCGCTCTTGTCCTCTTGAAAAAAAAAAAAAAAAGAAAAAAAAAGAACAGCCGATCCAAATTAAGTAGCGCAGAGCCGAACCAATCACAGCCGCAGCGTCACGTCGCGTGACTTGTTACGTACAGCACAAGTGCCAAGCCGCACATGTGTTTGTTTGGGAAGCAGCCAGCCACCGTACCGCCCGGGTAATGGAGGAAATGAGTGTGCCGACTAGAAAAATCAACCGAGCGTGACCGAAGAGAAAACAGATGATGGTTCCAATGCCGGAGAGATTGTCGAACGGAAGAGCCATAGAAGTTCCGTAGTGTGAAGGTATTTCGGTTATTTCAAGTCTGACAAATAACAGAGTAGCGTGCACTGTAAATTGTGCCGAAAGCAAGTCTGGAAATACAATAAACTGGTGCATGCGCTACGTGCACACGTACCCGGGTATTTTTGAAAACGCAGATTTTTCTATGCGTTTGCGTCCTTTCGTCCACACGAAAACGGCGTTTTTGGTCACTGAAAACGAAGATTTTTGAAAACTCCGTTTTTGCATTTACGTGTGGACCAGAAAAACTGAGAAAACGCAGCGTCAAAGGTGTGCGCATTTTTTGACGTCACACTGTGCGCCACGTTATTGTTTCGGTGAAATGAATTTCTACAATACTGTTACTGTTAATTCTACTCTCTGCAGTGTTTAAATGCTTACACATACACACAGTTACTGTCCCTCCACACATACGACTCGGTTCTGCTTCTATGCCCCAGCTTTGTTTACTTTTTCCCACCGAGGCTTCTAGACTTCTGATTGGCCAACATTTCTGCACGGTTAGGAATCTAGCGCCACCTGCTGCTTTGGCATGTTCATAGCAGCGTTTTCCTTCATTTCTGCCTTTATGTGTGGACGGGATTATTTTTAAAACGAAAACGGAAAATCTCCGTTTTCAAAAATACCCGTGTACGTGTGGACGTAGCCTCAGTCTCTGACTGGAAGCGCTAATTCGTCATTCGGCTTTTGTCAGACTAAAGTAACTGTTAAAACTGTTTGAAAAGCTCAGCTATACAACAAGGAGAGATTGAGAATTTCCTTTTAGTTCTCAGTTTATTTGATATTGACAAAAGTTAGTCAGTTTTGTCTGTTCTTCTGTAAAACAAACTAAGATTTATTTTTAGAATTAATATTTTGTTTCTAAGTGGAATTGACAATTTAGTCTGTTTCGTTTGTTCTATTTTGAAACTTAAACGCTTTAGCGGCTGCCTTTTGTGTAGTTTGCAATATTTGCCTTTATTTATCTGAAAAAGTCTCATGTTCCTTAAGTACATCTACCCTGTTTAACTTATTATGGGAAATAAATATTTAAATAAAAACAAGCTGCTGATTATTTCACATTTTACTTGTGAGCAACGGCACATTTAAATCTTACAAATATAGTTATTTGGCTTATATCGTGATAGATATCGTTATCGCCTGAAATGAAAAAAACATATCGTGATATGAAAAAATCTTATATCGCCCAGCTCTACCTCTATGGATGGTTTACGGTCCATCACAGATGAGAGGGGTAAATTCTTATAGCTGGATGCTGTACTGAGGGATTCTGTGAGACCTCGTCCACTTCTCTGAGTCATTACAATGAACATCTTCTCCGATGTTTGTGCTCTCCGTGCCTTTTAGAATTAGAAGTAATGAGTTGATATGTCTCCGCCACAGAAAGTAGAGCTGCTGTCAGCTGTCAGGGTTAAAGCCCGTATCAAACTACGCTAACGGTTTCTGCATAAACACAGCTTTTACTTTATCTCCATCACGTGACACAAACCACCAAGGACGAGTGCAGCTGAAGACTTTCCTTCATGCTTAAACTTGTCGAACAGGTGCTCCAATAAAAGGACCCTTGTTGGCTTTACATCAGTTTTGCATCACGATTACAGTAACAAGCGCCGATGCCGTGAACGCCAGGAAAACATCTGAGTTCACCATCTCTGTATCAGCCCCGTCTCGCAGCTGCTCGCTGTGTGTAAGAACGGTTCGAGCTTCATGTTAGACTGGCCTGTAGCATCTTCATGTTTACAGGAAAAAACCCATAAAAACAGAGCTGGCTCATGAAAACAGGAAGAACAAGTATATTTTAGCATTTCTGATGTACTGTATAGGTGCAGTCCTTACTGGGTTAACTGGGACATCGTCACTGACTTGAAAGCCCCAGCAACTCACCAAATAACTGTCCTGACATACTTCTTATTGGCCCCACGAAACCCAGCTTATCTTATGGTTTATTGTTATCATATTGGTGCCGGCTGAAATGGCTTTGGTTGGTCAGAACACTTTTTCTATGAGGATAATGAAGCCAACAGTGTTGTGCCTGAAAGTGCTGATATACCCGCGGGCAGCAGCATGCTCTCAACAGTCAGGCAGACAGAAACAGCCCTCTGATGTCACATGAGTAAAGGAGATGTGCTTCTTGTTTATATGTTTCTGCAGTGAAATGATGGATGGGTGAAAGAACAGGCCGGAGAATGCGACGTTGCAGCCGTGCAGCTGTTCCTGTGTGCCTTCGCACTATTACTGTTTGTGTTCCCAGGATGGATGAACAATGCGCTTCCAGGTCAGTCTCTAACTTGCCCTCTCATTACCGAAGGTCATCCTGTTGGAAACACAGCTCTGACCTGTCATGGCAAAGGTTACTCTCGGAAAATGGGGACTGGGGGAAAAATGGGGGGAGGGTAAAAGTGAAGGCAGGAGAAGGGAAGCGGAGAAAGAATTTGCTCACCTTGACTTCTTGGGAGCGGTTCATCCAAGTTTTATCTGGATTTATTTGGCATTTCTTGAGGCCAACAACAACAATGTGATTTCAATTCTCCCAAAAAGCCCCTTTTAAGATCTTCTTCTGTTACAGCCCCCCCCCCGTATCAAGGCTTCTCAGTGCTCGGCATTTGGCACAGGCTGGGGGTGAATGCCTATAGATGGCATTGCTCTTAGATCCCAGCGAGCTCATTAGCTCTGACCCGCTGTTGTGCTCACTCAAACCAGACCGACGACGTGATCGGGGGGAAATTCAAGGGGGGGGGGGGGGGGGGGGGGGGGCATTGGAGCCTAAAAACACTTCCTGTAGTTAAGCCTGGAAGCAAAACAGAGCAGCTCCACAGATGATGTTGAGAAAACAAGTGATACCAAAGAGTGCTGAGATGCTGTCAGTGCAATGTAATCGAGACTTACGATTATGTACAGGAGACATGAACACGGTGGGGCGGGCTGTTTGCTGGAGGGTTTCAACATCTGGATCTTGTATTACACGCCTCTGCAGTTTTGTTTTTTTGACAGCCTTCCTCTCAGCTAAGCAACGACCCTGCTCCCCGTCCATCCACAGGGCTCATCCTCTAATTTTTATCCTTCTCCTTCAGGCCCATGTGAAAAATCCCAATTATCAGAAACATGAGAAGTACAAACGGTTGGACGTGAACTTGGAATATGCTTTAAAAAGAAGGGGAAAAAGCCGCCCTTAACAAGGGCCTTGCCGAAATGTGATTGAATGCGTCAGCAGGTCGTAAAAGGCCCCCTCAAGATCGATGTAATTATGAAAGCTTTATGTGGAGGACTTTCCAGACACGGGAATGACCAGCAACAGGATGAGGAGGAGGGTGCTGCCAGCATTATGTTCCACCAACAGAGCCCCAGTAAGTGAAGAACAAGCAGCTGCCTACCATCAGCAGCTGGAATAGAAGGGGAGGGGGAGGAAAGACGGCATGAAGAAAAGAGGCTTGTAACACCTGCAGCAGGGTGCCACCAAATTTCCCTAGGTTTGTCCGGCCTCTCCGCGATGCACTCTATAAATCCCTGTGATTAGCTACTGTAGCCGGGCTAAGGGCCACTTAAATCAACCCCACAGGGGAAGTTGTAGTGACCTCCCACCTTTGTGATTTAGGCCTAAGTGATTATTAGAAAAACAAAGCCAGCACTGATTCTGTAACCGGAGAGGATGGGAGGAGGAAGGGTGTGATGGAGGTGTATGGGAAGAAGAAGTGCGCGTGATAGTGCGCTACAATAATAAGCAATTATTTGACAGATTCAGGAGAATCGGGAGAAATAACTGCTTGTTATTAAGCTATTAAGCAATGCTGAACCTACAGTCGATTATGCTCCAGCTTTCTGGGAAGGCCAAACAGCAAAACACGACACAGATGTGAATACAGGAGCTAAGCCAGCCAGTTTATGTAGGTAGTGTGGAAAGTGATATAGTTTGTGGAGTCCAAATACTAAATCAGCACATTATCAAGTTTTAAATTGGGTGTAAATCACACTCAACACGTTGGTGTCACAGAATTCCACAACATTAACCTGAAGCGGTTAACAAATGAGAACGTGCTCGACCCAAACGGCATCGAGTCCAGAAATCACAGTTAGGCCACCGAGTGAAGCAGCAAGTCTGCAGAGGTCTGTAAACCTGCTGGGATGGCACAGCTCAGGCAGGATCACTGCTGCTGACAGCTGACAGAGGCCAGACACAAGTGCACCCAAATGGGACAGAGAGTAAACTGCATTTCTGCACAGTAAAAACAAAACAACATGACCAACAGACGCCTGTGAAGAATATTTTGCAATAATTCCTAGATCTGGTGATACCGGTGTAATGTTGGGCAACGATAAGAAAATGAAATATGGCGATAGAATATGGGTAAAATGCGCATGCACAGTGCCTTTGTTTTTGTACGCACATGGCATTTTTCGGAGAACGAGAAGAGCGAAAGCAGATCGTTGAATGAAACAGATGAACCTGAACTGGTTTGTAAAAATGCTGCAGCTTCACTGGTGTGGAACTGGTTTAGCTTTCGTCCGTCAGATACACAACAAAGCACTATTTTTGGTAGCGCATGCTAGCGGGCCGTCGTTATTACCGTGTTGTTTGGAAAATACGGCGCACTTAAAATCAATCCTTTGATTTTCCTGAAAGTCGACAGCGCCCCTTATAATCCCGTGCGCCTTATGTATGAACTCTGGTTGTGTTTACTGACCTCGAAACGATTTTATGTGCACGGCGCTCGAAAATCTGTCAAATGTTTCAGTACGACTTTGCTAAGCTACGAAGCCGCACCTCCGCTTGAGCCTCGCGGAGTGATACGTACTGTGCTTCAGCATAATGTTACCGTATTGTGTGTGTATGACCTCTTTTTAAGTTTTGTGGATGTTATACATGGTTATGCTGAGGACATGTCGGCCAGTTTCCACTGGAAATGCCTTTTGGTTAAACTGTCAGCGAGGAATTTGCATTTGCACTGTTACATTTTATATAACTTTAATGCAAAAAACAGCTGCTTGTTTAAGTGAAAATACATTGTTGGGTTTTTTTCCACGAATAAAGTTGAGGAGTTGTAAAGTATTTTGTCTCGTGTCAATTATATCGTCAGTTATATCGTTATCGCAAATTTTCGAATGTATATCGTGATAAATATTTTTGGTCATATCGCCCTGCTCTAGATCTGTGTATATATGAGGAGACAGAGATATGGCAGAACAGTCTGTGCAACACGTCACTGTGTCTTCATCACAGTTTTTTAAAGTGGGAGTTTTAGTGCATCCAGGCAACACGGAAAGCAAAGCAGATCACTTTTTGGCCATTTGGGTGCATGGCTCCTATAAGGGTCTTTTACAAAATGCATTTAAGGTCTCGAGTAATAGCACATCTATCATATTTATTGTCAATCAGTGGCAATATGACAGCAAATGCAGGCGTAACTAGAAGGAAACTCAAAGTGCCGACACTGCCAAGGCCGATGCGTACTCAGCAGTTTTAGAGAAAGTAATCCAGATGCATCCAAATTTGATGGGCCCTTCCTGTCCACGTGCTGCACCACTTCACGATTAATAAAATTCTGAGTGGTAGTTTTCCAAAAACACACAAAACAGCACTAACTAAGCAGAAAAAGGACAACACCAGATATTGCTCACAGAATATGAAGCGGTTCAGTAACAAGTGGAAAAGATGCTTCTGTGAAAATTCAACTCCAGAGCAGTACAGCAGCAGAGCAAGATTCAAGGTTAACAATATACACAGTATACAGCGTACCGAAATGTGTTGTTTTTGAGTCCTTCGGTGAGTAAATTAAAGCTAGTCAAACTAAAGCTGAGACAATAGAGTAACAGAGTGATAAAATGGTCAGATTTAATACTGAAAAGAATATCATTCATTATATTTTTGGACTATCTAAAGTTGCAATCTTTTTGCTTTTATTACATTAGAAACAAAGTATCTTTAGGTTTCAGATTCTGAAACATTACACCAGTTTTCTGACATTCAGCAAAAATGAATGAGCCTATAGATGAACTGATAAAAAGGGAATAATCGTAGTATAAACTGGCTAAACCACATTACGGTGCTAATGTTAGCCACACTGAGCATTTTCTTCAACATTTAGGACATTAAGGGCTAGGGATACCGCTGTCTTCTTCCACACAAAATTGCTGGATGACCTGTAAACAATAGCTGCTGTAACAGCCGTTGACATGTCAGTGAGCTGGACTGAATCCTAGTTAATAATGTTACCCTCTTTCAAAACTTAAAACGTAGTTTCTTACTCGCAGTAGCTTTTTTCACAAGGAGCTCAGCTCCTTGTTGAAGACTCGATACTGCCCACTGGTGGCATGTGTGTGCACTGCGCTACATTAGGCAAGGCAAGGCAAGGCAAATTTATTTGTATAGCACAATTCAACAACAAGGTGATTCAAAGTGCTTTACAGAGACATTAGAAACAAAAACAAATAAAAAGCATGATTTAAAATTGATTAAAACAAGCAAACAAACAAACTAACTAAACACACACATTTCACACCTGTTCGCGCGATCTGAACCCTTATCGTAAGGGGAGCTACCAGTCCTTCTGTGGACGAGCTACTTTCTATTTTAAATTCCCTGAATTTAAAATACTCTCTAGACCCAGTCTAGACCCAGCTGGGGAGCTACCCAGAGCTCTAACCCACTTAACAAACAAACAAAACAAACAAAACAGTATATAAAATCAAAACAGATAAAATCAGAAATAGATAAGATCAGTAGTTAGTGTAAGTTTTGAAATTTAAGCTTAAAAGTGTGGATTTGGTGCTTTATTCAAATGCAGCTGAGAACAGGTGAGTCTTCAACCTGGATTTAAATAAACTGAGTGTTTCAGCTGATCTGAGGCTTTCTGGGAGTTTGTTCCAGATATAAGGAGCATAAAAGCTGAATGCAGCTTCTCCGTGTCTGGTTCTGACTCTGGGAACTGATAAAAGACCGGATCCAGATGACCTGAGGGATCTGGAAGGTTCATACTGGGTCAGGAGGTCACTGATGTATTTTGGTCCTAAACCATTCAGAGCTTTATAGGCCAGCATCAGAACTTTAAAGTCTATCCTCTGACGGACAGGCAGCCAGTGTAAAGACCTCAGAGCTGGACTGATGTGGTCCACTTTTTTGGTCTTAGTGAGGACTCGAGCAGCAGAGTTCTGAATGAGCTGTAGTTGTCTGACTGATTTTTTAGGTAGACCTGTAAAGATGCTGTTACAGTAATCAAGCCTACTAAAGATGAATGCATGGACTAGTTTTTCCAGGTCCTGTTGAGACATCAGATCTTTTATCCTTGATATATTCTTGAGGTGATAGTAAGCTGACTTTGTTATTGTCTTAATGTGTTTTTCTAAGTTTAGGTCTGCATCCATCACTACACCCAAATTTCTCGCCTGGTTTGTGGTTTTTAGATGTATAGATTGAAGTTCTCTGGTGACCTGTAATCGTTTTTCTTTGGCGCCAAAGACTATTACCTCAGTTTTGTTTTTGTTTAGCTGAAGAAAATTGTGGCACAACCAGTCATTAATTTCCTCAATGCATTTACCAAGAGCCTGTACAGGGCCTCGGTCTCCTGGTGACATTGTGATATATATTTGTGTGTCATCTGCATAGCTGTGATAGTTTATTTTGTTGTTGTTTATAATCTGTGCCAGTGGGAGCATGTAGATGTTAAACAGAAGGGGTCCCAAGATGGAACCTTGGGGAACTCCACATGTGATACTTGTCTGCTCAGATGTGAAGTTACCTGTTGATACAAAGTATTTCCTGTTTTCTACGTATGTTTTGAACCAGTTTAGTACAGTTCCTGAAAGACCTGCCCAGTTCTCCAGTCGTTTGAGTAATATGTTGTGGTCAACTGTATCAAATGCTGCACTGAGATCCAGTAAAACTAAGACTGACATTTTTCCACTGTCTGTATTCAGACATATGTCATTAAACACTTTGGTCAGAGCGGTTTCAGTGCTGTGGTTCTGCCTAAAACCTGACTGGAAGGCATCGTAGCAGTTATTCTGTTTTAAGAAGTAACTGAGCTGTTGAGAAACTGCTTTTTCAATGATCTTACTTAAAAATGGGAGATTTGAGATCGGCCTGTAGTTGTTCATTTGTGTCTTGTCAAGATTGTCCTTTTTCAGTATAGGTTTGATTACAGCAGTTTTTAGTGATTCTGGAAACACACCTGATAATAAGGAAAAGTTGACGATCTGTAACAGGTCTGACTCCAAAGTCTTTGAGACCTTTTTGAAAAAACTTGTTGGCAGGACATCTAAACAGCAGGAGGAGGAGTTCAGTTGACCTAAGATGTCCTCCAGGTCTTTGCTGTTAATAGGGTCAAACTGTTTCATGGTGTTTAAACAGTTTTTCGGTGGACACAGTACATATCCTGGATCTGCTGTTGATGTACCAACTGCTTGTCTAATCTTTTGGATTTTGTCTGTGAAGAATTTGGCAAAGTCATTGCAGGCCATGGTCGAATGAAGTTCAGCTGCCACTGGCACAGGAGGGTTTGTTAGCTTGTCAACTGTAGAAAATAAGACCCGAGCATTATGGCTGTTTTTAGTGATGATGTCAGAGAAGTAGGACCTCCTTGCACTCCTCAGTTGTAAATTATAATTGTGAAGTTTCTCTTTATAAATGTCATAATGAACCTGGAGGTTTGTTTTTCTCCATCTGCGCTCAGCTTTCCTACACTCTCTTTTTTCATTTTTCACTAGTGTGGAGTTTCTCCATGGAGACTTTTTCCTTCCAGAGATAACCTTCACCTTAATGGGAGCAATAGTGTCCATTACATTTAACATGTTAGCATTGAAGCTATTGACGAGCCCATTGACTGACCCTCTGGACAGGCCAGGTGTTAATGGGAAGACCTGGTTAAAAATCTCACTACTGTCGTCAGTTATACACCGTTTTGTGATCACTGCTGTTGATATATTTGTGTGGGCTGAGATTTTACTTTCAAAGAAAACACAGTAATGATCAGATAAGCCCACATCAGACACAGTAATGTTTGAAATGCTCAGGCTCTTGGAGATCAGTAGGTCGAGAGTGTGTCCTCTATTATGTGTGGCCTCTGTTACATGCTGAGTCAGCCCAAAGTTGCCCAGAGTGTTACTCAGGTCTTTAGTCCCTTTGTCCTGAGGGTTGTCCACATGGATGTTAAAATCCCCAACAACAGATCACAGACAGCAGTTCACTGAGGTCATTAAAAAAGTCTGTGCAGTATTTGGGAGGCCTGTAAACATTAAGAAACACAACTTTGGATGGGGCCTTCAGCTGTAAAGCCACATATTCAAAAGACTGAAAACTTCCAGGAGATAGCTGCTTACATTGAAATGGTTCATTAAATAAGACAGCGACCCCCCCTCCTCTCCTGCTCACCCTGGCCTCACTGATAAAACTGTAGTTAGGAGGGGTCGTCTCGATGAGAACAGCTCCACTGTTACTTTGGTCCAACCAAGTTTCAGTTAAAAACATAAAATCAAGGCTGTGCTCAGTGATTAAATCATTAATTAAAAATGTTTTCCCAGCTAAAGATCTAACGTTTAATAAAGCCAACTTAAGTGTTTTAGAGGTATTACTTGTCCCCTCGTGTTTGGGAGCAGTCTGTGGCACACAAGGTATGTTTACTATATTTAAAGATCTTTTAGAGAGCAGCTCTCTGTGTTTTGACCAGGCCACATGTCTCCTGTCACCTAAAAGTACAGAGATTTTAAAACCTTCTAGTAAACAGGGTCCCAGCTTCTCCTGGGAAAAGTCACCACTGCCATAATCCTCGCAGCCCGGACCTTCCACACATCACGCATCAGACTGCGGAGACAAAGCATGAAGGTGGTAAAGAGGAACTAAGGGGGGCGAGGCTGGGCAATGTGACTTCGATTGCTCTGTTGAGGGTGGGGCTCGGTGGCGAACCTTTGGCTGCTTTGGTGGGGGGTTTATGGGGGACAAAAAGGGATTGGGACGGGGGGTAGATCTGAGCCCAGCATTGACCCGCTCCATCATCTCTTCAGTGAATTTCAGGTGTGGGGAGGAGGGAGAAAGGGAGGGGGAGGAGGGTGATGGGGGTGATGGCCTGTCAGGGGTTTGGGGTACTGGGGAAGATCCTGGTCCTGGTCGTTGGTGTTGTTGAGAGAGTTGGAGGCAAATAGGGACCCCTCTTCTTGCCTCAGATGTCTCTCCTTTCTGAGGCTCTTCCCGGGTGGGGGCAGATGGAGCTCCTCCTCAAGGTTTCTGCTGGGCTTTGTCTGTTCTTGGAGTACTGTTTGTTCCTCTTTATGAGATAACTCCTCGTTTATCTCAGCCTTGGCACCAAGCACAGATGGATGACGTATGGAATAAAACAAGTTGGAGGTGAACAGTTTCACCCCTGACTTGTTAAAATTAAATCCATTTGCTTTAAACAGATGCCTGCGTTCCCAAAAAATATTAAAGTTGTCGATAAAATGCACTGAGTGGTCAGCACATGCTGATATGAGCCATTTATTCAGTGTAAACAACCTGCTGAATCTCTCGTCTCCTCCTCTGACCGGCGGTACAGGTCCACTGATGAATACAGCTGCATTCAGAGAGTTTACAGTGTTTAATAATCCAATAAAGTCCCGTTTCAGAACCTCCGATTGTTGTTTGGACACATCGTTTGACCCTGTATGCAGAACAATGTTTGTCACAGTTGGATATTCATCTGCAATTTGAGGAATTCTCTCCTTCAGGATGTTGACCATATCGTTAGGAAAGCAGAGGACTTTAGTGTTCTTACCGCACATGCTTTGTACATCCTTTACAGCAGAGTCACCCACAATCAGCGTTTCAGGCCTAGCCTTTAGCTTTCCCCGTGGATTTTCAGGCCTTACTTCGCTACTTTTAGATGGATGGTTGTCCGATATAGATCCAGGGTCCTTTGATAGTGGAGCAAATCTGTTCTGCAGTTTCACATTCAGTTGTTTTGAAGGTTTGTTGTTAACCTTCCTATTCACGGTTGTCCAGTCCTGTTTCCTCTCGTGTACAGGGGTAGAAGAGCTTCTCTGTCTCGTAGGAAGTGAAGGCCAGTCGGTTTCAGAGATTTCAGCTCGCTGTGCCCTGCCTGTGATACGTCCTCCCCCTTCCAGGAGACATGATTTATGTCTTGGTTTTGCACCAAGACAGTCCAAGGGGGGATTATCACTTGAGGATTTATAATAATGCACAGAGTCTACTTTCTTGGTCATGTTATCTGTGCTCCTTAGCTGTGTGCTAGCTTGCTCATCGCCATTGTTTTGAGTCAAAGGCAAGGTTGTTTCATTTCCACACAGTCCATTTACCTCCACGTTTACTTCTAAGCGATGAATTTTTGTCTCCAGTGCTGCAATCTTCTGCAGGAGGCTGTGGTAGTCATCTGTGGAGAGGGAAGGCATCTTGTTGCTAGTTAGCCTAGAAAGGTGCTAACCGCTAGGCTATCGAGGCTGCTCGGTGCCCAGACGCTGTAATCAGGCTTCAGCTGTGTCTAGGCCACAGACACACGGAGCGCTGAGGATAAGGTAACCATAAAATGTTGCTGTTTCTGTTAAGAACACTTTAGTCCTAATGATCTATAAGTGTCCAGAAGCTATCGCAGGTAAGCTCATATGGAAAAAAGGGAAAAAATCAGCATAAAAATCAATAAAAATCAATAAAAGAAGCAAAGCATTTAGAGAGCAAAGAGATGAAGCGTCCACACTCACAAAGGGGGAGGAGTTAAAAAAAAACATTACCTGATATTCACCTCCACTAACTCTACACTTTAACATGTTCTATATGGCCCATGACTTAATCTAATCCTTGACCTCTGTGATCTTTCAGAAACACTTGCGTGCTGCTCATGCACTCAGAAAGTAGTCGTGCAGGTTTGTCGCCGATCTGAAAACAATACAAATGAACAAAAGACCAGATCGACGTTAACAAGCTTCAACCTTGGGGGTGGGCACGATACACGGAGTCCAAATTACCATCAGGGGGTACACCTCACCCCTGACGTCGTTGCCCACCTCTCAATTTTAAATACACGTAGACATTGAGGGCTAGCAGGAGGGACCATGCACTTACCTGCTGCTCTCTGGCAGGTAGCTCCATGCCCTCCTGGGTTTTAAATGCACCTTAGAACACACATACATCAACACTACAATGAGCGGGTGGAGGGAGGTTTGGAGTCTTCTCTCACCCCCGTTCTCTGCGACCTGCTGGAGCGGGGGGGCTAGGAGGAGGAGTTGGCCGTCCGACTGCGGTCTGGAGTGTGGGGCCTCCCTGCTGCTGCGGAGTCGGGGCGGTCTGCCTCCCCTCACCGCAGGGAAAAGGGTAACACCACCTGGGTCTGGGTGCAGTTCCCCCCTCCAGGGGCAAGGGTACCTAGACCCGGTTCGTAGAGTACGCTTGGGGAGTGTGATCGTGTGTACAGCGTCTCTTTATGTCTGTCTCCACGTTGGTTGAGTGTGGAGTAAGTGCATATGAGAGCATGAGGGTGGGAATGGATGTTTGTATCTGTGTGTGCCTGTATGTCTGTGTCTATATGTCAGGTTGGGTGTCAGACGCCACCTCTCTGGGGACATCTCAGGCCCTCCAAGGTTTGGAGGCCTATCTCCCCCTACCACCACTTCCCCTGCCAGTGGCGGACTCCCTCAGACATCGGTGCGTTGGTGGTTCTTTGTGTCCGGGGGTGGGTGTCCAGGTACACACCGGCTCACTCCTTGGTGGCTGCTTGTCGGGGCCTGGAGCCTGGGGCTCGCTCGGGCCACTTCGGAGGTGGGGTGCCCCCGGCCTCTCGGCCTGGGGCTCGGTCACTCAGGCACGGCTGGCTGCCGGCGGAGCTCACGGGCGCGTCACTGCAACTCCCCCTGGCTTCTGCTCCGCGGCTGCTGGGCGAGCCCTCATCTGGGACTCTCCTCAGCTCTTTCTGGGACAGTGGCGCGGCTGCCCCTCTGTTGGTCTTCCTTGGTCTCTTGTGTTCTGGGGGCCTCTGGATGTCTGGAGTTTTGATCTCCTCCATACCTGCTTCATACCCTGGAGGACGGGGCTGTGGCCCCCCCACACCCTCTAGCAGATCGTTACATGGAGAAACCTTTGGAATGCAAGCATGCTGATCCACACAGGTATGCACACAGGTATTCACAGACGCGGACTAAAGCTTTCTTGGCTGCTGCCTCAAAGCACATTGTGCGCTGTCTATCTTGCGTGTTGCACAATATTGTTTATTATTTAGTATCTACTGATATCTACTGCTAGCTAGTTTATTGTGATGGTGCCGTTTTTTTTATTATGTTGCTCTTTGTTGTTTGCTTTCTCTTCTGTTTTTTTTTCTCCATACAGGTGACCCAGGTGTTTTGTTTTTTTTGTTTGTTTGTTTTTTCTTTCTTCTCACCGTCTCTTCTCCCCTTTGGTTTTCTTTCTCTCCCTCTCTTTCTTTCATTCTTTCTCCCTGTCCTATCCCCCAGTCATGTCTGTCCCGTTTGTAGCAACTGAAAATAAAATAAATTCATAATTATAATAAAGGTCAATCAGTGTGCATACTGTATGTACATCCATGCCTGTGTGTATGCATATACCGTATGCACAATATGTGATTGTTTGCATGCAGGTGTGTCTATATAACAGCTCGGCATGCAGCGCAATAAACATGCTTTTCGTCAGCTTTCATCCACATGGAAGACGGGAAACTCTCTGGCTGAGAAAGACAAATATCTGAGTCTTCAGTAGTGGGCTGCATAAGCAAAACAATGTTTTACGCCTGTGTTTGCTTTAAGTTCAACACAATTCAACTCTGATTTTTGGTTTTAAACAATGAAAATCTGCAATGACTGTCGCTATCTAAAGCTAGCCCTAACAGCTAACAAAGAGCAGAAAACGGGAGTGCGTTCAGAAACAAGCAAGAAAGAGCGTGGGTGAGAAGGAAATGCACAGATGGATATATGAAGGAGAGAGGCACTGAGATACAAAGAGAAGGAGGGCGTCAGGTTAACCCAGCCTGCTGGGCGGGAGCTCTGCACACAGCCTTTTATTCAAGTTTATGGATGAAGCGAAGCTAAGCTAATGTCTTTGTCATGTCAAACAAAAGTAATGGATGGAGCTCACCCTCTGCTGTAGCCTTCCTCCATCAATTTCTCCACCCTTCCACCCGTTTCTGTGATCTGATCCCTACAACAGACCCTCCAGGGCTAGAAGCTCGGGCCCAGGCCTTTCTCGCTGCCTGGGAGCACCTTCCCACCATCAGAAACCCTCTCTGGTCTGTGTCACTAATGAAGTCTCTCTCAGTTGTTCTGTGGCAAGAAAGCAGATGGAACTCTGGGACGATATAAAACACGACAAAGAGAAAATAAAAGGGACCGATATCTGATCGGTGCACCCTTTCTACACCACCACCTCATCGTTGCATGTTTATGATACATTTCAGCTTTACCACAAACTGAGGTCAGCTGTTGGGAAATTATGGTGACATAATGTCCTGTCATAGACTCAGACTGAGATTAGCTAAAGAAGAAGCTCGCACTACCGTAAATTGAAAGCATAATCACTGTCAAACTGAGCTGATGTGAGACCAGTGAAATTAAATTAGACCTCAGTCTCACAGGCCTAGAGACCGGTCAGTGACCTGCTCTAGGACTGAGCAGCTCCCTCTGCAGCTGGATCCTTAGCTTCCTGTCTGACAGACGCCAGGTGGTCAGACTGGGCAGCATCACCTCATCCCCCATCACACTGAACACTGGTGCTCCACAGGGGTGTGTACTGAGCCCTCTCCTGTACTCACTCTACACCTACGACTGCACAGCCACTAACAGCTCCAACATCATTGTGAAGTTTGCGGACGACACTACAGTGGTGGGTCTTATCACCAACGGTGATGAGACGGCTTACAGGGAGGAGGTCAGCGCCCTGACCCACTGGTGTCAAGACAACCATCTCACCCTCAACATCGCAAAGACAAAGGAGTTGATAGTGGACTTCCGGAGGTGCAGAGAAGTACACACCCCCATCACCATCAACGGCGCTGCTGTGGAGAGAGTGAGCAGCTTCCGGTTCCTTGGAGTACATCTGGCTGAGGATCTTACGTGGTCAGTACACACAAACAAAACAGTGAAGAAGGCGCAGCAGCGCCTCTTCTTTCTCAGGAGACTGAAAAGATTCGGCATGAGCCCCCGCATCCTCAGGACCTTCTATCACTGTGCCATTGAGAGCATCCTCACTGGATGCATCACCACCTGGTATGGCAACAGCACCGCCTACAACCGCAAAGCTCTCCAGCGAGTAGTGCGGTGCTCTGAACGGATAATTGGAGGTGAGCTTCCCTCCCTTCAAGACATCTACAGGAAGCGCTGCCTGAGGAAAGCGGGGAGGATCATCAAGGACTCCAGTCACCCCAGCCATAAACTGTTCAGACTGCTTCCATCAGGAAGGAGGTTCTGCAGCATCCGGTCCCGTACCAGCAGACTGAGAGACAGCTTCTTCCACCAGGCCATCAGACTGCTGAACACGTCATAGACACCTCAGCTTCACTACTGGAACTTCAACATTATGCACTCCACACTGTATATAAATGCCACTTGTTTTGCACATATTCAACTCTGTATATTTTATATATTTTATTATTATTATTATTATTATTATTATTTTATTTTATTTTTTTACTATTTAATTTGTAAAAATGTGTATACACACACACACACACACACACACACACACACACACACACACACACACACACACACACACAGGAAAATATTTAGTATACACATCCAGAAATGCATACACTATTATATATTGTACATATATTTATTAGTTTCAGGTTGGCCATTCTTGTATTTTGCTCGTTTGTGTTGTTGTGTTTGCACATCTCTGTTGCTTGTTGGGCTCGCACACAAGAATTTCACTCGCATGTGCTGTGCCAGTGTGCCTGCACATGTGATGTGACAATAAAAGTGATTTGATTTGATTTGATTGCTTGTAATCAGCGGTCACTAAAGACAAATGGCTGATGATTGGTCAGCATCCATTTATTTGGATCCAAAAAAAAAAAAACCCAAACAGAAAAATCAAACTTGGTGTGCAAAAAAGTAAATTGTGCAAGTTCCTCCAGCACAATCAGTGCGAGTCCGAAAAATATTTTTAACAAGCAAAGTAACTGTACAGACTCTGTATGTCTGCTGTATAAAGACCTGAAGACACAACTTTTACTTTGAAGATCTTGGCATCTTCTCTGCAACTGCGAGTGAACAAAGTAATCACAACAGGATTCAGTCAGTGACAACCAGCAACCACTTTCCAACTAGTTAGGGCAAAAAATGTCTCCCTGAAGTCCCCGACTGGTCTTTAGCATCACAGATGGACGGCCTGGCTGCACTTCCTCCCACGGTACAGCAATGAAGCCAAAATTTCCCATTTGTGGGAGTTGCTGTGTTGCACTTTTGCAGCCAGAGTCTGCGGGACTTGAGTGGGGACGTCACAGTCCCGCCCACACACCCGTTGGTCGTGTGACCCCAGTCCCATCTGGGTTTATGGCATGTACTGCAGGCAGACACCAGGGGGCGATAGAGACTTTTTGCAGCGCTGTTAGGCTGTCTATGTTTTCTACAGTCATTGGTGTTTAGGTTTGTTTGTCTGAGGCCTTGGGTGAACAGCTTCATTTTCTCTTTGAATAATTAGTGTCCACTGACCAAAACACGTCCAAGTGGTACACAGAGTATAAGTCAGTCTCTCTGGAGCAAACTACACAGTAGGTTTAAAATTTATTTATTTATTTTTTTTTTTTTTAAATTGGAGTAGCACCTGTAGGGCGCGGGCTACCAAAAATGGTAGGCTAGTTAGCATGAGGTTTTTTTTCTTTATTTATTTTTTAAATATAAAACCAGCCTGAAATGGGAACTGCTAAGCTAAGCAGTTGTGCTATTCTGAACATCTTGGGGGCATTAATGGTAAAGTTCACCCCTGAGAATGATCATTTCTGGAGAAGTGGTGCAGGAAGCTTGTGGTGCCAGTTTCTTTATAGCACATCATGACGGCCAACAGTTTTCCAGCTAAAGCAGTGCCGTGAAACAGCCATCAGGGCAACAGCACAATCCACAATGTAAGCCAGTGACAAAAAAGCCAGATGAGGAAAGTGTTTGTCCGTCAGGATCTGAATAAGTTCTCCGTCTGTGATCATTAAGTCCAGTTTTCCACTTGCGCTGCTTCTCAGCTTGGCCTCAGGGCACAACAAGTCTCCATTATGGGTCTCTATAGGGTCCAGCCAAAGATTCAGTCAAATAAAGTCGATACTGTGTGACGAGGTTGAGTAATGACAAAGGTTTCATAAAGGTGGTCAGCTGGGAACTGACAAAAATGACAATTTGAGTTTTGCAGTTTGGGAAAACATCGAAGTGCGAGTTGTAATGGTACAAGCCACACCCCTCACATCCCGATTTTTTAAACAAGTCCTTCTTTGCATATCGGGAAACAAAGCTGTTCACACAGAACGGCTGATGGATTAGTCGCACACTGTTTTCCACCTGCAGTGGCTATCTCTGCGGTTAGTTGGGAGGTGAACTGTATCTACTGATCATGGCACAGTCACCTGTTAGTAATGATTAAGTCGAGCATTGGAGGAATGTGGCCTTGTGCTGTCCTTGGGCTTACAGGGAGTTCATAAGGTGGCATAATGTGTGAGGGGCAACTGTGTGCTAACCTTTTATCAGCTTAACTCTGGAGTTAAGTTCTTATCGACTGTGAGACATATCCCTAACCGCAAAACCCACAGCAACAAAATTCAAGGCTTTTAGAGTCTTGGCAGTGGGACACAAAGAAAGGTTTGCATGTCACCATCTCATTATGGAGGACGTCTGGGGAGGTCAATCCTGGTTCTTAGTATTCAGATAGGAGTGATTTAAATAAACATTTCATTCATGTTAATCGCCAAACATGAATGATGTGGAGACGGCTGAGTAAAGAAACGTCTATTATAAGGACTGCAGTGGATCGGCCGAGTAATGGAATTACTTTAGCCCTTTTGAGACATTTGGACATTGGCTGGCTTCTGTAATCAGACACCATTCTGTCATCGGGACGTAGGTCACCTTCAATCTAAAACACTGGCAGCCGATGGCAGCTATTAGTAATCAAGGAAATATGTCAGGTAATAATGACTGAATGGACAAAGAATGGTTAGGATGTCAGAGCATGGAGCTGAAGCACTGGAAAGGATGAAAGATGCAGTGACCCAATATCAGGTGTGGGGGAAATACATAAATAATCGATACAGCATAGCGATATTTAATTATCATTTGTAGAAACAAAAAACATATACACATACCTGAAGTGAGAGAGACTTTTGCATCATCTATTTTAATGTAAAAAGTTTATTACTCAGCATAAATATGAAACATCGAAACCGAATAAATAAAAAGTATTCCAATTGGAATCCTGACCTTGACCTCAATGAAAAGCTCCAGTGTGATATGGACATGGCTGTTCCATCGAAACAGAAGATGGGGTAAGGTCTGAAACCAGGTAAAAAGTCTGAACGCGATCAGAAGACAAAGACGAAGCACGTAAAGCTTCTGAGGCCCGTTCTTGGAATCTGCAACAGGCAGGAAAGACCTCCCCTCTTCAAACACCATGATCCTCTCCTCAACATGTTCTGATGTTAGCCTAGCACAGACCACCTGACTCCTGATGAGTAAGAGCACAGGCTGCGAGATACGCAACAAAAGGCCTCATGAGAGAAACATGAGCGTGACGCTGTGTTTTCTCTACAACCTGTCCATTTAGTACCACTTTCAACTCAGTTTACCATTCAGGCCCCAGTGAAACCAGTTCAGAGGTAACTAAGCCCAACACTGGGAGGCGTATGAGCCAAATATGATTCGACAAGGCCCAGAACTCCAGGGTCAGGCCACGGCAAGGAACACGTGTCCCCGGGAGAGGAGGCCTGGTTGCTCCCTCAGCCGTCAACGTTCTCCAGTTTGTGCAACAAATCCTAATGAGGCCTCTCTCTGTGGGGGAACCGAGGTCCTGTCTGTGGGGATTTGTCTGATGAGCTACGCAACCAAGGAAAGATGTAGTGAAGAAACATCTCTCTCTTACATGCACACTCACAAAATGAAAGACTGATGAGGTGAGGTAAGAGAAATGACTTTGTGCAGGCCAAAGAATGGCAACAGATTAAGAATGGGTCCAGTAAAAGAATGAAAATACTCACAAACAACATATGTGGTTTAACGTCATCAGGAAAACACGAGATGACTCAGTACCCCCTGTAAGGTATTAATTGAATTCTATTCTCTTCATACAGCACCAAATCACAACAACAGTCGCCTCAAGGAGCTTTATATTGCAAGGTAAAGACCCAACAATCGGATGACTCTGTATAAGCAAGCGCTTAGGGACAGTGGGAAGGAAAAACTCCCTTTTAACAGGAAGAAACCTCCAGCAGAACCAGGCTCAGGGCGGGGCGGGGCCATCTGCCACGACTGGTTAGACAAGAATGTGTAACCTGCGAAAGATTTTTTGAAAGAGTTTTGATAAACTCAAATAAAAAGTGTCTGTTTAAAGTCCCAGTGAGGGATCCACCTGATTCTGATTTAGAAAGCTGGACCGGGTATCAGTGCCAACCTGCTCATTTCAGTTTGTGTTTACTGAGCATCAGTAGCACCAGACTAGCTGCTAGCTGCAAAGCTAACAGCAGAAGCTCAGAGGTTGGAATTTCTCACCTGCAGCTTTTCAAACAGCTTCTCGCTTAACTGCAAACTTAAACAAACAGGGATGACCCAGTCCAGCTTTTTCCATTTCTGATCCAATACAGTGTCTGTAGGTATCGGGCAGTGCGGATCTCACACCAGTTTCAGATTAATTATCCCTGACTGTGGGGAAGTGACTGGGAATCATTCCTTCATGTGTAAAGACACAATAACTGTTGGTATTTATTAGTGATACGATACATTAAACAGGCCCAGGATAAACAAAGAGAAAAAATAAATGCTGCTTTTATTTGCACTGGTCTTGTTTTGCTTCCAAGTAAGGGGCTGCAGTAGCTTCTTTCTTCCTCCTCTCACAGCCTGAAATACATGTTTATCGTGGTCCTCCTGACATTTAACACCTTGTTAAGGAGATGGACAGTAAAGTCGTTGTTGAATGCACTTTGTTCCACTTTATTTCATATTCATGAGGTTTTGGTAAAACCTGACTTTGCCTTATAAATAAAAGAATGATTCCCGGTGTGCGTTCCTAATTCTGGGAACACTGGCCTTGTATCAGAAAATAAAATGCCAACCTGGCCTTTCTGGTTCAAATCATCACATTTTTACAATATTTTGTGTTTGAGGGTTTTTTTTAATGCATCTGTCCCAAATTACAGCTGCTGATTCATAACGATGATGAGCAATGTTCTTTCTAATGTTTCATGTGTCTGAGCGAACACACAAACTCCCTGAGCGTCCCTTGGACCACTGTGAGCAACATCAGATGTGTGCACTGTGGTCACGCCAGCATTGAATCCATCCAAGTTACATGTTTATTAAAATAATCAAATCACAGCATTTATGTTAGACGACTTTTAATTAACTGATTTAGCCCACTTACAATGAAAATCAAACAAAATCTTGTCCATGACCTGTAGCATGTTAACACTATTGGAAGGAAAAATAACTTCAACTCCAATTTTGAAAACACAACTTCATTTTTTTTATAAAGCTCTGACTGTATTCTGAGTCTGAGTCTGTGATCTGGGAGAGAGTCTGTAACTCTGTCTGCAAAATACAGCATATAATGACCAATGCTGGGCAGTTAATTATATAGTTACTTCTTCAAAAAAGTAACTATATAATTAAAATAAAGTAACGAGTTTTGCAAACAACAAAGTTTTTTGCAGCTGTTTACCTAAAAATGCAGCCACGGTGTTTTTTAAATAAACATTTCAAACTATTTACAGAACAATCAGCTGTTCTGCATCAAATCTGATGCCACACAGATTATTTGTGTCACTCCAAAAATAATTTCTGTCCACTATGAGATGAAGGAGAACAACAGCCTGATACCTGCAGGCCTGACAGCAGCAGATGTATCACTGCTGTAACACCTGTAACACTCAGCAGTCGCCTCATTGTTCTGACACACACCTCATTGTTCTGACTACACTACACACTAACTACACACTAACTACACAATATTTGTGCTAAACGTAGAAAATCTCTCACACCTCAAAACACGCCATCACAACTTCCCCCTCCCTAAACAACTAAATGCCATGTTGCCTTTATCATTTTTTGATTGGTCCACATGGTACATTTTTCCACCAATAGGAAAGGCTGGGGGGGGTTTGGTGTTGTTTTTGCTCACAGGCGGAGAGTGCTTTTCTTATAAAACGCCGTTTTTACCGTTTCTTCCCGCAATAAATATAAACAACAACAGTATTCAGGAAGAAAACCAAACATTGCAGATATTTTTATCATAACTCTGGTTTTACGTGGCCGATCAACACAATTTACAAACTGGTATAAAGTCCACACTTTGTCCGTCAGTTGTTCCGTCTGTCCTGCTCACATCTCCAATGGTTGTACACGTTGTCATTAACGTGGCTTCACTCCACATCAGCCGCTTTGCTCGCTAAAACACCGGTGTCGGCACATAAGGACGCTGTCATAGCCTGTCAACGACATTGATTAGCTGCATATATACGAATGTGAATCGCATATTGGCTGGACTGTGGGATAAGGTGGCATCGTTCTAATCCCACACAATCCCAGCAGCCAGTCACTCACTGACTAACACTGCAAAACAGAATTGTTAAAGTTTTAATTTTAATTTCAATTCAGGTTAGATTTTTTTTGTGCACAAAGCAGATTTTCTGTGCACAGAGACGTGCCAGCAGTGCGCAATTGCGCACGCGCGCAGCTTAGAGGGAACATTGATGATAAGACTCAGGCTTTTATCTACAGGGTGGGCCATTTATATGGATACACCGTAATAAAATGGGAATGGTTGTAGGGGTGGGCGATATAAAGAATATACGATAGAAGCGATATAAATTTGGCCAACGATAGAGATTTTGACTATACTGCTCTATCGCGATAGCGCATGTTAGTGATGGGCAGATGAAGCCTCATGAAGCACTGAAGCTTTTCATCCAATTGGTTCACCCCAACGCGAAGCTTCTTGAAGCTTCATTTGCTCTAGCAGGACACCTACTGGACGTAAAAATATTAGTTGGCATGAATTTGAAGAGTGTGGCATTTTGCACACAGCCTGTAAATGTCAACAACAAAAGGAGTGTGTAAAACATCTATATTGTAGTGATGGCAGTATACTGTGTATAGTTATGCTGGCAGTATGGAAAATGATTATTTGCGGCAAAGTTCGAACCGCTTCCTGAACCAGTCACGTGGTACAGCCGGGCAGCGAGGCTTCGGACATCATCATTTTCAGCTCCTCCCATAAATGAAGCAAGCCTCGATACGCGCTTCGCGGAAACGCCCTCTCCATTACTCGACACACGCTTCGAAGCCTCGATACAGAACGTCACATCACTAGCGCATGTTGATGATGTCATCAAGCTGCGCCTGTTTTGGTCGAAAGCATCGCAGCGGCTAAAACCATTATCATCTGCAAAATATGCCGACAGTCATAGCAAAGAGATGAAGCACTGTTGAAATATGGGGAAAGCCAAAAACTGCGCTTCCTCCACTTCCCTAACAATGTTGAATTAATGTTGTAACTTAATGTTGAATTCTCTGGCAGCTGCTCTGTTCCCATGTTGTTGCAGTATATTAATGACTAACCTCGTATTGTGGATGAATAATCTCAGTTGTTCTCCTGACTGAGGTTTGGCCCGTGTACAGCATCCTGCTATGCGATTGCATTTGTCCCTGACCACCAGAATCCCTCACGTTAACTTTTATCAAGTGGAAAAAAAAGTTGACGTTCATCCTCCAGCTTCACTGTGCTAATGTTATGCTAACATAGCTGTGTCGCTAGCAATGACGTAGCACATCATTATATACCAGGTAGTCCAACTTCAGTAACCCTGCAAACGCCACTGCTGTTTAGTTTTCTGTCTTTATTTATGTCGGAAGTGACAGCAGAGCTGTACGTTTGAATTAGTTTCAGAAATCTCTCAGTCAGAACATGCTATATCATGTTTAGGTGGAAACTAGCGAGCTAACTTCCTGCTAACTTCTAACTCTGTTAAATTTAATAACTTCTGTTTTCATGGATGCCTGGATGTTAAACTTAATTGTTACACAAGATAAAGCAGCAACGCTGATTATTTAATTAAAGATTAAAGAATTTAGACCGTTTTTAACTCTCAGTGTTCGTTTGACTTTGGGACCTGAAGTGGACGGAGTTTTGGACCCAGATTACTCCGCGAAGCTCCTCCCTACGGCAGCCGTAATGCTCTGACCATCCATCAAACAGTACGGCTTACAAAGCTGTACTAAAACATTTTTAACAGATTTCTGCCCAAATTGGTTCGAGGTCAGTAAGCACAACCAGAATTCATACATAAGGCCCACTCTCGATTTTTGAGAATATTAAAGGATTTTAAGTGTGGAAAATATGTTATACAGAAGAAAAGAATATATCGCGATATATATCGTTACCGCACATGCTTCAAATTATATCGCGATATGAATTTTAGGCCATATCGCCCAGCCCTAAATGGTTGGTGACATTAAAGTCCTGTTTGTGGCACATTAGTAATATGTGAGGGGGCAAACTCCTCAAGATGGGTGGTGACCATGGTGGCCATTTAGAAGTCGGCCATCTTGGATACAACTTTTGTTTTTCAATAGGAAGAGGGCCATGTGACACATCAAACTTATTGGTAATGTCACAAGAACAACAATGGTGTGCTTGGTTTCAACGTAACTTTATCCTTGTTGAGATGCTGCAGCAGCTGGAGTTTGTAAGGGTGCCATTTGTGAGTAGCTAATATCCGCCGAAGGGATGTTGAACTAATGCCACTCTCCAGTGACATGCGGCGAGTGCTACGCTGTGGGCTCTTGCTGAATGAAGCTAGGACAGCCACTGATGTTTCTTCATTAGTGACAGTTTTCTTGCGTCCACATTTTGGCAAATCCAACACTGAACCAGTTTCACCAAACTTAGCAAGCAGTTTGCTAACTGTAGCATGGGAGATGGGTGGTCTCGTAGGGTGTCTTGCATTGAAATCTGCTGCAATGACCCGGTTACTGCGTTCACCAGATATCAACACAATTTCGCTCCTCACATGTTAACCTCTTCGACATGTCAATGGCTGTGAACAAAGAGAAACTTGTAAATAACTCGTGACAGAATAAATTTACGTTGAAACCAAGCACACCATTGTTTTTCTTGTGACATTACCAATAAGTTTGATGTGTCACATGGCCCTCTTCCTATTGAAAAACAAAAGTTGTATCCAAGATGGCCGACTTCTACATGGCCACCATGGTCACCGCCCATCTGGAGGAGTTTGCCCCCTCACATATACTAATGTGCCACAAACAGGACTTTAATATCACCAACCATTCCCATGTTATTACGGGGTATCCATATAAATGGCCGACCTTGCATAATGAGACACTCAGATTTCAACGTGCAAAAACAAAAAAGTTCTAAACTGGATAAAACTTAAAACAAAAACAAAAAAAAAAAAACACTAAAACATCTTAAAAATATTTGACATAAAAGCTAAAATTATGACAACAATCTCTGGACCATGTCAGAGAACCTCTCTGAGTTATCACCACTTGAAAACACTAGAATTTTGTTCTATGTGGATGAGTGAATACTAATGTTTCTGTTTTTGCACTACACTTTTTGTGAGCACAAATTTCATGTTACAAAGAATCCAACATGCTTTATTTCACAGGATTGTTAAATATAAGTACACAACATTGAGAAATGACCACAAGCTGTCTTTTGAAAAAAAAAATTTCTTTTATTAATGTGTGCTCAAATATGGGGCTTTTTTTCCTCTATATTTTAACTGGCCAATTATCAGACATTTTTAATGCATCTGTCCCAAATCCCAGATCCTAATCCATGATGATAGTAAGAACGGCCAGTGAGAACCTCAGGCTTTTATCTTTAATGGGCTTTGAGCTAGTCATGTTCAAACATGGCCTCAGATTTCACCAGTTTAAACGTGATATACATCTTGGAAGAGAACTCTCTCTTCTCTGCCAGCTAACTGCTTAAAACGACATGACGAAGAGCTGAAAGAGCTCAGGGAAAAGTGACCCATTTTCAAGAAGATACTTTTGTTCTTGAACAAATGTTGTAATCTTTTCTCTGTATGTAATATTGTAGGGTCTACCTTACCTTATTGTGATTTGGCGCTGTATAAATAAAACTTTATTGAATTATTTAGAGGTACTTGCCCATGTGAGCCCATGTGACTATGGAGTAGTGCTACAATATACTGTACAAATGTCCATGTGGGGTTGATATTCCTGAAAACTCAACACAGACCTTACTGACGAATGTGAGCAGGATGGAAAAGGCTGATGCTCAAAGACATTCCCATGTGATCTGTGTATGGGGAGGGGGCTCACTCCACGTGAACCACATGACTTCATCCGTCTTGTCGGTGCCCCTTCCTGTTTGTAGCAAACCTCAGTTTAAAAAGAAGAAGACAGACTGCCGTCCACTGCAGTGATGCACTCTGTCCACTGCAGTCAGACTTTTTTTCCTGCACTTAAACGGGTCAAATAAAGTAGTGGCGCAAATGTGCAGCACCTGTTCCTGTCGCCATCCGTCAGTATGTCAAATATAAAAACAGTGACAGCTGTGCTGCTGGCAGTGATACGGCGATGCTCTGGGCTGATGCACAAGACTGAGACAAGACTCTTTTCTCTTTTTGAAGAGCGCTTCTTTCCACACAGGGCTTTCTCCGGGTCAAATAGCTTAAAGCTGAGTGCAGTGGCCAGAGCCTGTAATATTTCACATATGCTTTTCGAGGCACACTAGGCGCTATCGATCGCTTTAATCTAAAGCCCGGGAACGAGAAAGAAAAGGGACCATCAGGCAGCCTGCTTTCAATTACGAGCTCCATAAAGACACGCAGACAGGAGCTGATGTGATGGATGGTGGGAGAGGCAGTGATAGCATCTGCTGAGGCGCGAGTAACCCTAACAGGAAAAAGAAAACTTTCATTCACTGCTGCTAAATGAATATTAACTAACTTCTAAAAGTGGGCTGTCATTCACTCAAGCATTAAAATACACGTTATCAAATGAGCAGAAACAACAGGAAACTGCGCAGACTTTAACCTTAACTTCATGTGGACCAATAGAATTACAAAGGCCCGTTCTGAGGCAGGAAAAACGGCGCTATGTTACAGCTGTAGCAATGTGCCATCTTATCCAGCCCAGCCAACCAGAGAGGGGGAAGAAATAGACCTACACCAATCCTTCTGGATTTCCACTTTTTTATGATGTGCAAATTAAAATATCCCGTACAAGTAGATTCCAACCCTAACCCGAGTCATTCATGTCCTGAGGAGATGAAAGCGGATGGTTAGGCAGCTGCAGCCTGCACGCTGAATTACTGAATAACAAAGAATGCGTGAGCGAGCATGGAGGAAGCGGGCAGATCATTGCAGCAGCAGCCATCAGACGGGTGCTGTTTAAACAAAAAGTCATTTATCCAGACAGTACGAGACAAAACAAAATCACCCGATCAGACGCCACACAGACGTTTTCCTACAGCACTCTCCATCTTCTGCGTCTCAAGACAAACGACACAAGGTGACGAACCCTTTGAAAACACGGACGTCGCAACAGCTTTCATCATTCACTGCTTTTGGCATCTCCATTAAAAGCTCGGGCACGTCCGTCCTCGGTTTAACCAGAGGACAGAATTTAAACAGAACAGATGCAGTCTGTTTAAATTTCATGCCGACATCTCATGTCTTGTGAAATCCAATTTTACTGCAGCAGACATTATAAGATCGATGTAAACGATAAATCGTTTGCAGGTTTCAGATTTCGTAAAATTGTGTTGACATAAAAATTCAAAGGTAATAAAGTATTACAGCGTGTCAGCATTAGCGTGTACGAAGGTGACTTTAGTGTTTAACCTAAGAAGAATTTGTAGCTGAACCTTTACAGCACTATAATGTGTGCATCGTACACACTCACAGGCCATTTTGTTAGGTACACCTGTTCACATGCAAGATGTGGCTGCTTAGCACCAAGCAGACCAAACCAACCTCCTGAACACAGTTTAGATATTTCACTGTTGTTAGAGACCAAAACAGCGTGAATATTGGACCAACGATGTAATGCCTACTAACATGACACAGAATCAAGGGTGTCAAACATAAGGCCCAGGGACCAAAGACAATGCCGCCCACTGGATGGCTTTGGGAAACGTGAAAGCGTGCATCAGAGGTTAAACAATTAAATGACAGAAACGTTCCCGTTTCCAGTAATGCAGAACTTTGCAGTGGGGGGTGTTGGAGGTTATTTTTTGGGTGGGTGGGGTTTAGAATGGGTCCACAGTTTAAGTATTTAAGGCTTTGTTGCTGGTTTTCCAGGAACGTCCTCAAATATAGTTCATGCTGCCCCTGTGTAGCCAAAACAAAGCCCACTAGTGAATCGTGCAGAACCGTCCGTCTGATCTTTGGCTTGGATTTCATCCTCAGTGAAAGCAAAATACTGATCTGAGATAAATCCATATCCATGTCTTTGACAGCCAAGATAGCAGAAGGCTTTTCCTCCTGAGAAACAGAACAACCACTCTGTCTGTTGGACATCTTCAGTGGATCAAACCAGCCTGCCTGTCAGCACCAGGACACACAAATCCACACTGTGCAGTAATCTGAAGTCTCTACAAGGCCAGATGAGAGATCAGGCGCGCTGGTGCCACATGGTTCCTTGAGATCCACTAGCGTCTCCATCATTCAGCTCAACATCAAAGAAGCCAGCGCCTTGCTTTTGAATTATTGGCAGCAAGTGTGCAGTCATGCCTTCGGTGGCATCCGGCTCCCAGCCCGATTAACCCCTGTGCCACGCCAAGGAGGAAAAGCAGAGGATACGGCCCACAGCAAGGCAAGATAAATTACAGTGCCAACAACTGCACATCAGCAACGACGCTAAAGGTCACGCGTTTGTCATCAGCACATTTGACGGCTCAATCAGCTGCAGCTTCAGTCCAAGGCAAGTAAAAGGCAAGGCCGAGCAGGTTTAACCTCGGCCACATTATCTGTATAATGTCATGATACAGAGATGAACCCACCTCCAACCACCTGTCTTCCCTTATCCATCTCGTATCCATGTTTCCCTCTACACAGACATGCACAGGGTTAGCTATAGCGGTGGCCGTCCGTGCACGCCGTCCTTTTTCTGCTTATAACATTCGGGGGTCGTGTTGTGCTGAAGCCTGTTCCTGCTGCCACAGGCTGACAGGACAGCCAGTTTACACAAATGTAATTTAGCAGCTGATTAAAATGCGTCTCATTTCAGGGGTTTTTGTCCAAGATCAGTTTATCGGAGCGTCCCTCTACATCAGTCCTAGTTTCTCGTGCGGCCCTTGGGGAAATGAATTGCCCACGCCTGCTCTAAAGGAAATAAAGCAGTTTACAAGGAACACAAAGGCTTCAGTGCTCTTTGTAAAGACAGTCTTCTTACTTGGGATTACATTTTTTCCCCCCCATCTATGGATTA
The DNA here is from genome assembly GCF_963969265.1 of Rhamphochromis sp. 'chilingali'. Lineage (NCBI taxonomy): Eukaryota > Metazoa > Chordata > Actinopteri > Cichliformes > Cichlidae > Rhamphochromis > Rhamphochromis sp. 'chilingali'. The sequence continues at coordinate 472,375 of NC_137932.1, forward strand.
ATGCAGCTCTACCATTTATTCTTTCGCCTGTTTGTGCATTACCTCTCTTTCCCATTTCTCCCCTTAACTAAATGCCTGGAAAAATTCCAGCACATCATCAGCAGACGGACAAAAGATAATTCAGTCCAGCCTGTGAGATGACACATGGGATTCATTCTGAGGCAATGAAGATGAACGCCGGCGTTGTGTGCAGAAGGTAAGGGCAGTGAACAGAGAAAAGGAAAACAAAGGAACACTGATAACATTACATATGCTGACGCAGAACACGGCTATTCTGTTAACTGATACTGGCAAAAGACAAAAGAGGAAGTAGTCTATTGATTGCCACATAAAGATCAAGACCACACGAGACAACAGAGGCAAATGTTTCCAACATGGACAAAAAATAATATGCTGATACGGTGACACAAAGATAGCACAAAGACATAAAGGTTGGCACAGAAAAGCTACGGGGAAAAAGTGAGATAGCGAGCAGCTGTTACAGCCAGCTGTCCTGACCAGTTGCTCTTAAGGGTGGGAGGCCAGGATGGAGGGATTCAGAGACATTAAGGAAAGACGGGGGGATATAAGAAGCAGACGGACATGCTGATGGCTGACAGGGAAGGAGGAAAGTGGAAAACGCTCAGAAAGAAAGGATAAGAGTGTTCACCTAGAAGCAAGATTTTGGAGCAGGAAAAACTTGGAAAACTCTTCTGTGACCTTTTAAATGGCAAAAAGAAGAGAAAGCTGTAAAATCCAACAGAACTGATCCATAAGCTCCGCCCACTTCAAATCCAGATATCTTCTGTAAGCGTCACAGAAACACAACAAACACAAAACCAAAGAAAGTGTTGTTTACAGCCTTCAATCTCAGCAGGACATCACACACAAACCTTACAGAGGAATAACAAGCTGAAGAGTGACCCCTAGTGGCATTTTCTCCACCGTGCAAGACGACAATTCAAATACAGGCAAGTTAGTCACGTGATGTGTGAATCCTTAAAATTAGAGCCCGTGTGTGTGTTCTTTGAATATTAGACTGTTCAGTGGTATGTGTAGGTACTTACTGTAACCTCTCAGGATGAGCACTCTGTGTGTTTCCTTTGCTTTCCTGATCACAAAGAGACGAGCTCACCTAACGGAGAGAAACAATGACAACCTGATTAAAAGAAGAGTACAGAGCATCCACAACTCTTTACTTCAAAGAAACCACATTCCCGTAGAGTAACTTTGCACGACTCACAGTTCAAATAAGTTATTGTAGATTAATAATAATCTACAAGCTGGGCCTCGGTAATAGCCAATTAGTTCATCCACTGTTTGCAAAAATGCTGCAAAACTGACTGAACAGGGCTGTAAAGAGCAAATGGGCCAAAGCATCCTGCAAAGGCAAGCCAAGCGTTTCTCAAGGCAAACATGCATTATACAAGGCTGCAACTGCTAAACTCTTAATGCATTACTTAAACCCACTGAATCACATATGACTGCTGTGTTGGTGCACAAACATCACAAAATAAATGAAATATTCCACTTGTCTGATCTGAGATAACAAGAGTCCACATCACTAGTGTCCATTTTCAAAGACAGCTCTCATAACCTTCATACTAGCTGTGCACATGACTGCCAATCCAATTATCCACCAGCGAGGACATTTGTCATAATGTTGGCTGACATGAGCTCTTTCAGTGGGTGGAACAGTGGTTAACACGGCTGCCTCACAGCAAGAAGGTCCTGGAGATCTGGCTTCCTGCCACAGTCCAAAGATTCATCCTCAGCCTATGACAGCTGGGATATCATCCAGACCCCGGCCACCCTGAATCGGATAAGAGGATGGATGAACTCTTTTACTTTCTGTGCCCTCGTCAGACAATCCGTGCAGACGTCGGCATACCTGCTGATTTTTCCTTCGATTGTTCCTGTCTGTGGATGTGGACTGTGCCACGGGCAATGGAATTCAAGCAGACTTCCCAGGAGTTTAACAGGAGTGACTATTCAGCCATTGTTCCTGTGTAACCAGGGCTTTGAGCTTCTCTCTGACCCGTCTACCCCCATGTTACACTGTCAGCTGCTGTCTCTGTACGCCTATTTAGATCGAGCAATGGTTCCTAACTGAACACAAAAGATCTTTGACTCACTTCCCTCTTGTGTTTGTAAAAAGTATTTGGCTCAAGAGCTCTTGGTCACGTTCATATGACGTTGAGAAGCTATAAAACAAGGATTAGCTCACTAATGCTCGTACGAAAAACACTTTCACTGCAAACTGTTGATAGAGAGCTGGCCAACCAGTGCATTTACACACACGGCATTGAAAACCTGCTTTCATAAATAAAAAAGGGGAAAGGGGGGATAGCTTATCATCTCAAATATTTCTGTTTTCTGCCACTAAGCCTAGACGAACGAGGACTTACTGGGTAAGCCGCACATTAAAACTCAACGTACACATCATATTTATCTACATAACACTGACACACTGTCATTGTTATGTAGATGCTCTTTCCTACTTGAAATTAACATTCATGACAGGCTCATCTCAAAATTCAGGCATTTTCAAAGCCCCATAGCTATGTGCCAGGTTGGTTTAGAAAGGTGAGGGGGAGCTTTTCAAGGTGGCACAAAATGTACTGTTTTCATTCAGGTTCAAGAAGTTTATACATTTCTTCCTTTTAAATGAGTGTATTTGATTAATTGATAAATTAGCCACAATCTCTGAGACTTTACAAACTTAATCTTTAAGTTGTACATTTTCTCATTAATATTTCCCTATTTTTCATATTTGCAGCATTATACAGATAAAGGAAAATAACAAGCTGAGGTAGACAGTAACATGGATTTCACTCAAAAGTCTACTTATTACTAGAGATGGCACGATACCACTTTTTTATGTCCGATACCGATATCATAAATTTGGATATCTGCCGATACCGATATGAATCCGATATAGTGTTTTTTAATAAACAAAGCTGTTTTTAAATATCTTGCTGCATTTTGTATAAGTTCATACTCAAGTTTAAAACAACAACTACACTAAAGCTATTCTGTTATACCTGTATGCAAAAAAAAATATTTCATAGTTCAGCAATACTGATCAATCTAATAAACTCAAAACTGCACCATCCTCCCTATTCTGGTATTTTAAAGAGTACTTAGCGTAAATATTAAGCAACCTAACTAATAGGGTTCCAACTCCCAGCAACAATAAAAATAAATAAATAAAAAATAGGGAACCACCCCTCACGCTCCACCTCATGATGCTTAATCGACGTAATCAACCTTAATTTGATGCAGTGTGAAAAAAAAAAATGCACAGAAATCAATTATTTTTCAATATATTAAAATATTAAATAGATTCAACATCTTTCTTCAACAAAATTGCAGACTGCACAGATGGTACCTTCCCAAAAGAAAAAGTACTATAGCTTACTAGGGTATATATATTAGACTTAATAGTCACTATATACAGTAATGGACTTCTATTAATTTTACATCAAATTAAAACTTTGGGTGTCAGATAATTATTTATTAAAAGCTTTTATTTATTAGACATTTTAAATGAGAATAAGAAAGAAAAGTATGTCTTTGTGCCCCCTTTTCCCTGTTAATGCCCTATCGGCCCCCCTGGCTAAACTTTGCTAGATCCGCCCCTGCACAGTTACGTCAGCTACGTAGAAAAAGATCCTGGAGTAGAAAGTAATATTAAATAAATTCTAACAACAGCTTATCAAGCTTAAACGTGCTGCTGTTGTTCAGCCGCTGGTTTCCTCTTTCTGGTGCAAAGTGGGCCAAAAACAAACAAGAGACACGGACTCACGACAGAAAAGCCGATCAGCTGATCATTGATCAGTTTCATGATTGAAGTAGCAGCAGGAGAGGGAGAGAGGCAGTCGCTCCATATATCGGTTGTTAAGCTTAACATGCGAATGCTTTACAAACATTCAGAGATGGACTTACACACTTGCTTTCTTCTCTCTGGGATAACTTCCTCGGAGATGAAATGCCGGTTTGGTAGCGAAGCTCCAAATGCTATCCAGACCACCGACAGGTCTCGCACGCCACAGCCGCTCTATCACGTGAGCACACTGCTGCGACGTGCTACGGTTATGAGGCGAGTTACGCCATGTCGCAAGTTTTGTGAGGTGCTTGTTTGATATTTAATGGATCGATTACATTTTTTATTTTTCTCCAATATCCGATCCAGTAATTTAGGTCAGTATCGGCCCGATACCGATGCGTAATATGGGATCGGTCCATCTCTACTTATTACATTTTTCCATATTTTTCTTTCATGTTTCTCGTGGTTGGTCAAATTAAGAATCTTCAAAATTTCAAATGATGCGCTCAGATTTTGTGCTAAATTTATGCTCACTTTCAGACTGTTGTTTCTACTCTTATCTCTGTGTGATGTCAGTGGGAGCAGATATCCCTACTATGGTCACTCACACAGGCATAAGGCAGCTGCTGTTCAAACCTTTTGTTTGCAGCCCAGCATCATAAAGCTGGCTCCAATCAAAAGGAGCTAAAATTACTTTTTTCAGATGGCTCAGGCAGAGCTGCGCCACGTATTTGATTTGAAGACTTTTTTACACCACATGGCTGTACTGACGTAACCTCCCAAAGGATCTGTGTCTCCATCTTTCATCAAATGTTTAAACCAGAGGAGCTTAAAGCAGGTGCAATGACAGAAAATGCACTTCATTTCCCAGCCATACACTGCATACTTACTGGCCACTTCATGAATTACACACCGCTAGTACCAAGTTGGACTGCCTTTAAGCTTAATTCATTGCAGCAAAGAGTCAGCATCACAGGTTCTGGTCCACACTGACACAACAGCATCACACGGATTGCAGCAGATCTGTCAGCTGCACATATGTGACGAGAATCTCGTTTTCCACCAAAGTTCTAAAGGTGCTCTATTGGATTGAGATCTGGTGACTGTGGAATTGGAGTACAGTGAAGTGTGAGATGGTTTGTGACATGAAACATTATCGTGCTGCAGGCAGCTACTGAAAGATGGGCATATTGTGCTCATAAAGGGATGGAGGTGTGACTGATATCCCCATGCTGGGATTGCTCCAGGAGCAACATAGTCAGGGCTGGCCCAGGTTCAGAGCTGCAAGTGATCAGTCACGTTGTTATGTCACAGGGGCTAAGGTTAGGTTTTGGTGTGATGGTGTTTCCACCTAGCCTAGCAAAACTATGACATCACTATGTCTGTGAAGGTTCTCAGTCATCCAGGTCATGACATCACTATAATGTGATTGGTCACTTGAAATGTTGAATCTGGACCAACAATAATTATGATGTTCCGGAAACAACGTCAGGTCTCACTTGATGGACAAACTCGGGCAGGCTGTGGTTTCAAAACGATGCTGGACTGGTCCAAACTGTTCCCAGCAGCCCACGTGACACAAACAAACAAAGCCACTTAAATCACTCTTCCTCCACACTTTGATAATCAGTCTGAACTTCAGCAGGTCGTGTTGATCATGCCTACATCCCTAAATGCAATGACCTGGTCTCATGTGATTGGATGACATATTTGCCTTAATGTGCTTTTGAACAGATGTACCTAATGAAGTGGCAGGTAGGCATAAACAGTCTATAAATGCAGGAAAAGCACAGTTCCTACTCTGTTGAGGAGGTGTTCAAATAAATAAAGCATCATCAGTTTCAGTCTGCCAGCACAGCTCCTGGAACAACACAGCAAACACGGTGACCGTGTCCACGGTCCTCCGTGAAATGGAAAATACACCTGTGCTTGTACAGCTCGGCTTTGCAGACCAGCACACTAATAACAACCAGGTACACAAACACCTTGAACACGTTTCACTCCTGCTTCTTCCCCAACAGCTGAAACTAACACCCCGTTTCAAATTTAAAGGGGCGGGCGGACCTGTCCGCGTGCACATTAACAGCCAAATGTGACGTTATCAGCCTCGGCCTCGGCCAAATCACAGCTGACCCCGCGAGCTAGCGTTAACCACAATGAAGCCCAAAGCGTGAACAGCTCGCTTGGAGACCGGCTCTGTCGTCACCCGAGAGCTACGAACCCCACACAGCCTCCCCCGAAACAAACACAGCGCAGCGCGGGTGCTTGCCCCTCGGCAGGCGAGTTAAGTTCGCGTTAGCTGACTGACGCTGCTAGCCAGCTAACCTCGCTGACCAAAACAGCTGGCTAAACAACAGCGGCTGCTCTGTGTTTCTCTCCCAGCCCCATACTCACTCGAGCACCCGCACGGTGTGAAGGCAAGACACGGGGCTAGTGCTAACGGCCGACCGGAGAAGTATTCCCGGGTTTCTACTTTAGTTCCTGCGGATGCTGATGTATCCGATCTCCATGCATCAAACCATGTTGGGTGGGCAGCTGCGCACTGAGTTCTTGTTTGTACTATCAGGAGGTTTCTGGGAGGAAATGTAGGAAACTTCGAAGGGCACTAGGAGGCGACTATGTACCTCAGCCTCCTATCTCCTCGAAGTATTTTATTTGAGCAAAAGTAGTTTTTCAGATATCAGTGTTTGTCCTTCTGTTGGGAGCTCAAACAAAACCGTTCAGAAGCAGTGAACTGAAAATGTCTCGAATAAAAGCGATCAGACAGAAGCGTTCACTTCACTCTGGACTCAAGCAAAGAAGCATGCTGACTCAGCAGGGACAGCGTTTAATGACAAAAGTAACAGAAAGCAAGAACGCGTCATTCCATCACATTCTAGTTTTTGCTAAGCCTGGTGGCTGATTTTGTTCTACATGTACAAACACATGCTTTGACAACAACAGATGCACACATGGTACCAACTGGTGGCATAAATATTCATCAGGACGTGCAGTTTTTTCAACACATTTAAAGCTATCTCCAAAAGTTGATTCTGTTCATCTGGACCTAGCGTTGAACAGAATCAACTTTTGGAGATTTACTTAGCTGGATGATTGAGCATGCATCAAAACATTTAAAGCTAAATTACAGAAGCATCAGCAGGCTGGAAGATGCCATCGTTATAGGTCATTTATAGGTTAGAAAAGATGAAGTCTTACCTTTTTGAAGCCAAGAGCACTGAGCTCTTCACTGCTGGACACTGTATGCTGTTGCCTAGTAAATTGTTGTTCCTATAGTAAAACATATGTTCCTTTCTGTCTTTTGGTAAATTAGTGGGAACCCTGATTTACCAAATGAGCTTCATGTTGCATCCGGTTCCTAGTTTCAAGGCTTGAAAAGAGCAATGGGAAAGTGTTTCCTGATATCAGCAAAATGCAAATATCACGCTTAGTCTACTGCACTGTAAAGATAGATAGATAGATAGATAGACAGACAGACAGACAGACAGACAGACAGACAGACAGACAGATAGATAGATAGATAGATAGATAGATAGATAGATAGATAGATAGATAGATAGATTAGGGGTGCAACAATACACAAAATTCACGGTTCGGTTTGATACTTTGGTGTCACGGTTCGATATTTTTTTCGATACAAAAAATGTTCATGCTTTTTTAATTTGTTGTTTATTAAGATTATAAATATATATTTTAACTCAAACGTACAGCTTTTAAATTTAATGTTGCTGAAACAACAAAGGGATAAAATAATAAATCTATCTGACTGAGAAATCACTCATCTTTAGAAAAGAGAGTTTATTACAGAGAAATGGCTCTTTCCAAAATAAAAGGTATACTATACGCTTCTTCTGGGCTATATTCTCAGCAGCATATTAAACATATCAGCAATAAAGCTGCCATTTTCAGTTAACCTCCCATGTTGTGTTTCCTGCGTTTGGGTCCTACATCTTGCCTGCCACAGAGCCAAACTGTGACACTAACAACAAATTGGGGAACAAATACCAAAAGAACTGTCTCAGTTAATGAGGACATCAGTAACGATACACTTGTAAGCTTTCAGCCCATACCCACATGTTTTACCATCTGTACTGAATCAGGTGGAAGCCAAGAATCATTACCGGTGGAGGAAACTGGCGAAAATCAAAGTACCGTTAATAAACACAAGCTTTCCTCTGCTGTACATCAGGGTCACCTTGTAATATAATTTGGATGCTTCGACTTGAGTACAGTTAGAATTGCTTGATCAGCTGACACCTGTTCGCACCGTGCTTCAGAGTAGTGTCGTCCTCATAACAATGTCATGTTAGGTCAGATCATTAGGTTGGACTCTGGAAGTTTTGATTTACATTATAAAAGACAGACGGTTTTTATATTTTACCACACAGTGAGATAGAGGGACTCTCACGCAGCTGCAGCAGTCACTAAAGAACTTGTATTACATAAGTACATACTGTATGTAGTATAGATAAGCCTTTTCACTCAGAGAAACAGACTGCATTCCTGCAAGAATCCTGAGCTTTCAGGGTGGCATGGTGGTGCAGTGGCTAGCACTGTAACCGTCACAGCAAGACTGTTGGTGGGTCAAGCCCGCTGGCTGTACTGTGTGGCGTTTTCATGTTGTCCCCGTTCTGTGTGCTCCTGCCTCTTCCCACAGTCCAAAAATCATACATATGTGTGATTCTTACTCTGAATCTGAATAAGTACGCGGGACCACTGTGTGCGGTAAGACCATCTCTTTTACTTCCTGTATTACCATCTCCCGGCATGCATTGCCAGTGTGTAACACGTAATTACACCAAACAATGAACACATACTGCCCATACAACAAATGTACCAGAGACAATTATGAATACACCACACATATTAGGCTAATTTGTGACAATATGTGTGACTGTTGGAGGGAATGGTTGTCTGGCTCTGTTTAGCCCTGCGATAGACTGCCGACCTGCCCAGGATGTACTCTGCCTATTGTTCAATCACATCAGGTAAGGGCTCCAGCTACTACATAACGCTGAATTGGATAAGCAGTAATGAAAATGGATGATGACTTTAGATATGCAGTTTTTATGTCCCAGTAACTATTAAAATTGGATTTCAATATACTTCAAAACCCATCTCCATAGAGACTGTGTCAGCTTCCAAAAAGACAAAAAACAAACTAAAAACCAGCAACAAACGACTTAAACATAAACAATTACAAAGAAAGAACAATACAGTATCCACATCTGAACCAAAGAGTAAAACAGTGAAATCTGGATTATTAAATATTAGGTCTCTCTCCTCCAAGTCTCTGTTAGTACATGACTTAATAATTGATCAACAAATTGATTTACTCTGCCTTACAGAAACCTGGTTGCAACAGGATGATTATGTTAGTTTAAATGAATCAACACCCCCGAGTCATTCTAACTACCAGAAATCTCGAAGCACAGGCCGAGGGGGAGGTGTGGCAGCAATTTCTCACACCAGCCTATTAATTAATGAAAGACCCAGACAGACTTTTAATTCATTTGAAAGCCTGATGCTTAGCCTCGTCCACCCCAGCTGTAAAACTCAGAAACCAGTCTTATTTGTTATCATCTATTATCCACCTGGGCCTTACACAGAGTTTCTGTCTGATTTCTCAGACTTTATATCTAATTTAGTTCTGAGCTCAGATAAAATAATTATTGTGGGTGATTTTAACATCCATGTAGATGCTAAAAATGACAGCCTCAACATGGCATTTAATCTGTTATTAGACTCAATTGGCTTCTCTCAAAATGTAAAAGAACCCACCCACCACTTTAATCACACTCTAGATCTTGTTTTAACATATGGCATAGAAACTGAACATTTAACAGTGTTTCCTGAAAACCCTCTCCTGTCTGATCATTTCCTGATAACATTTACATTTACAATAATTGATTACACAGCGGTGGAGAGTAGACTTTATCAAAGTAGATGTCTTTCTGAAAGCGCTGTAACTAAGTTTAAGAATATAATTCACCCACTGTTATCATCTTCAATGCCCTGTACCAACATAGAGCAGAGCAGCTATCTGAACGCTGCTCCAACAGAGGTCGATTATCTTGTTAATAATTTCACCTCCTCACTACGTACGACTCTGGATACTGTAGCTCCAGTGAAAACTAAGGTCTCTAATCAGAAGTACCTGACTCCGTGGTATAATTCTCAAACACGTAGCCTAAAGCAGATGACTCGTAATCTGGACAGGAAATGGCGTGTCACAAATTTAGAGGATCATCATTTAGCCTGGCGAAATAGTTTGCTGCTTTATAAGAAAGCCCTCCACAAAGCCAGAACATCTTACTATTCATCACTGATTGAAGAAAATAAGAACAACCCCAGGTTTCTCTTCAGCTCTGTAGCCAGGCTGACAAACAGTCAGAGCTCTTTTGAGCCAACCATCCCCTTAACGTTAACTAGTAATGACTTCATGAACTTCTTCACAAATAAAATTTTTATCATTAGAGAAAAAATTACCAGTAATCATCCCACAGATGTAATATTATCTACAGCTACTCTTAGTACCATCGATGTTAAGTTAGACTCTTTTTCTCCAATTGATCTTTCTGAGTTAACTTCAATAATTACTTCCTCCAAACCATCAACGTGTCTTTTAGACCCCATTCCTACAAAACTGCTCAAAGAAGTCCTGCCATTAATTAATGCTTCGATCTTAAATATGATCAACCTATCTCTAATAATCAGCTATGTACCACAGGCCTTCAAGCTGGCTGTAGTTAAACCTTTACTCAAAAAGCATCTCTAGACCCAGCAGTCTTAGCTAATTATAGGCCAATCTCCAACCTTCCTTTCAGATCAAAAATCCTTGAAAGAGTAGTTGTCAAACAGCTAACAGATCATCTGCAGAGGCTTATTTGAAGAGTTTCAGTCAGGTTTCAGAGCTCATCACAGCACAGAAACAGCTTTAGTGAAGGTTACAAATGATCTTCTTATGGCCTCTGACAGTGGACTCATCTCTGTGCTTCTCCTGCTAGACCTCAGTGCAGCGTTCGATACTGTCGACCATAATATCCTATTAGAGCGATTAGAACATGCTGTAGGTATTACAGGTACTGTGCTGCAGTGGTTTGTATCATATCTATCTAATAGACTCCAGTTTGTGCATGTAAATGGAGAGTCCTCTTCACACACTGAGGTTAATTATGGAGTTCCACAGGGTTCAGTGCTAGGACCAATTCTGTTTACATTATACATGCTTCCCTTAGGCAGCATCATTAGAAGACATAGCATACATTTACACTGCTATGCTGATGACACCCAGCTCTATCTGTCCATGAAGCCAGATAACACACACCAATGAGTTAAACTGCAGGAATGTCTTAAAGACATAAAGACCTGGATGGCCGCTAACTTTCTGCTTCTTAATTCAGATAAAACTGAGGTTATTGTACTCGGCCCTGAAAAGCTTAGAAATATGGTCTCTAACCAGATTCTTACTCTGGATGGCATTACCTTGGCCTCCAGTAACGCTGTGAGGAACCTTGGAGTCATTTTTGACCAGGACATGTCCTTCAACGCACATATTAAACAAATATGTGAGACTGCGTTCTTCCATTTGTGCAACATCTCTAAAATTAGAAATATCCTGTCTCAGAGTGATGCTGAAAAACTAGTTCATGCATTTATTACTTCCAGGCTGGACGACTGTAATTCATTATTATCAGGATGTCCTAAAAACTCCCTGAAAAGCCTTCAGCTAATCCAAAATGCTGCAGCAAGAGTCCTGACAGGGACTAGAAAGAGAGAGCAGATTTCTCCTGTTTTGGCTTCCTGTTAAATCCAGAATTCAAAATCCTGCTCCTCACATACAAGGTCTTAAATAATCAGGCCCCATCTTATCTTAATGACCTTGTAGTACCATATCACCCTATTAGAGCACTTCGCTCTCGCTCTGCAGGCCTACTTGTTGTTCCTAGAGTATTTAAAAGTAGAATGGGAGGCAGAGCCTTCAGTTTTCAGGCCCCTCTTCTGTGGAACCAGCTTCCAGTTTGGATTCAGGAGACAGACACTATCTCTACTTTCAAGATTAGGCTTCAAACTTTCCTTTTTGCTAAAGCATATAGTTAGGGGTGGAGCAGGTGACCCTGAATCCTCCCTTAGTTATGCTGCAACAGCACCGCCTACAACTGCAAAGCTCTCCAGCGAGTAGTGCGGTGCTCTGAACGGATAATTGGAGGTGAGCTTCCCTCCCTCCAAGACATCTACAGGAAGCGCTGCCTGAGGAAAGCGGGGAGGATCATCAAGGACTCCAGTCACCCCAGCCATAAACTGTTCAGACTACTTCCATCAGGAAGGAGGTTCTGCAGCATCCGGTCCCGAACCAGCAGACTGAGAGACAGCTTTTTCCATCAGGCCATCAGACTGCTGAACACTTCATAGACACCTCAGCTTCACTACTGAAACTTTAACATTATGTACTCCATACTGTACAGTAACGCCACTGTTTTGCACATGTCTCACTCTGTATATTTTATTTTATATATTTTATTTATTGTTTACTCTATTTAATTTGTAAAATATGTGTACACACACACACACACACACACGTAGAAAAATATTTAGTATACACATCCAGAAATGCATATACTATTATATATTGTACATATATTTATTAGTTTCAGATGTAGCCATTCTTGTATTTTGCTTGTTTACATTATTGTATTTTGCACAACTCTGTTGCTTGTGAAGCTCGCACACAAGAATTTCACTCACATGTGCTGTACCAATGTACCTGCACATGTGATGTGACAATAAAAGTGATTTGATTTGATTTGATTTGATTTGCAATAGACGTAGGCTGCCGGGTGGATTCCCATGATGCATTGAGTTTTTCCTTTCCAGTCACCTTTCTCACTCACTATGTGTTAACAGACCTCTCTGCATTGAATCATATCTGTTATTAATCTCTGTCTCTCTTCCACAGCATGTCTTTATCCTGTCTTCCTTCTCTCACCCCAACCGGTCGCAGCAGATGGCCGCCCCTCCCTGAGCCTGGTTCTGCCGGAGGTTTCTTCCTGTTAAAAGGGAGTTTTTCCTTCCCACTGTCGCCAAAGTGCTTGCTCATAGGGGGTCATATGATTGTTGGGTTTTTCTCTGTATCTATGAAGCGCCTTGAGGCGACTTTTGTTGTGATTTGGCGCTATATAAATAAAATTGAATTGAATTGAATTCAAAATAAGATACTCAAATACGCTCCCTGACACCTTTAAAACGGTGAGAACTAAACAGCTTGTGTCAGACAGCCGGGGGACTCCATCAAGCCCCAGTATGATATAAATAAGGATTATTTTGAACTTTTGAATCATGCAAAGCTACTCTAGAGTTCAAAACTTAAAAAAAAAAGGAGCATCATAGATCTCACTTAAAGCAGTATTTCAACTTTTTGTTACAGCTCACATCAGTGGACTCATTATCATAAGACACGTTTAATACATTTAAAAATAAAATACACAATGACAACTACAAACTGACTCCTTCCTCAAGCTATTTTTGGACAGTAGTTGTCACATGGGGGCAGTGTGACTACCAGACTGTACAGGAAATTGCACAGATTCTGCAAAGCAGCATTTTCACTGCCATCTCTGCGGTTCTCCGTCTGTAGTGAAGCAGTAGTGCTCCCATATAGCTTGCTGTAAATATGCCAAGCACCTTACATGAGTCTGTTATGCATTATTCATGAACGGTAGGTCATAGACAACCGCTTTAACTGCATTAGTATTCATCCTGTTCTATTGTGCAGCACAAAGGCTTCAAACAGCACAGACTATACTTAACGCCTCCACTGTGGCAGATCAAGTTTGACTGTCTTGCTCAGAAGCACTCGTTTGTCTCGTTCCCAGCGTGACCACTTGGATCAAACTGTGCGTGAGCAGATTATCATATATGGACCTTTAGCTGATACAAATGGTGCTCTTCTGCATCTTTGTTTGACGCAGTCTAATGAATTTCTCTGATTAAAACTCAGAGAATGAAAAATGTAAGTGCATCTACTCTGCTGAGGCAAAGCAGGTGCACGCTGAGAAGAAGAAACCCCCCCAAACTATATTAATGGTTAACTTAAATGAGTTGTATTTTTCAGACAAAGTGTCTAAGTGATGCACATGTCAGGTTAAACACCTGGATCCAATCCCCCTCCAGAATTAAGCAGCTTTAAATGTCCCTTTATTGCTAATCTTTAACCATGAACAGCTCGTTAGCATTCAGTTTGAATAAATTCTGTAATTTATCAATTTTGGATCAATTCTGTTGAGGAAAATTATTCAAAAGCACCTCTAAACTATATACTTAATGCAGTTTTGAGATTACACTCACCAGCCACTTTATTAGGCACATCTTTTCAACTCCTCATCCATGCAAATATTGAATCAGCCAATCAGATTGCATCAGCTCAAAGCATTTAGGGGCTGTAGACATGATCAAGACGACCTGCTGAAGTTCAGACCAAGTATCAGAATTAGGAACAAAGGTGACTTTAAGGGACTTTAAACACGGTGTAGTAGATGATCCTAGATGGGCTGTGGGGTTTACAGAGAATGACTGCAGCTCTCTGGGTGAGAATGTTTTGTTGATGTCCAAGGTCATAGAAGAATGGACAGCCTGCCTTGAGCCAGTAGAAAAGCAACAGTAACTGAAATAATCAGTTGTTACAGCAAAGACATGCAGAAGAGCATCTCTGAACATGCAACACATGTTGAACCTTGGAGCTGATGGGCTACAGCAGCAGAAGACCCCACCGAGTGCCACTCCTGTCAGGAACAGGAAACTGAGGTCCACACCGCTTCTCCGATATCGGACAACACAAGATTGTCCAATTGATGAAACTCTACTGCGACCTTCAGATGGTATTTTCAGAAAATGATGTAAACAACATGAAAGGATGGAAGCATTCAGCTTTGTATCAACGGCTCAGGATGGTGTGGGGATGTTTTCACTTTGGACCCCTCAGTACCAGTTGAGCATCAACTGCCACCTGGTATTGCTGCGGACCATCCCTCTATGACCACAGTGTACCCATCTGCATTTCTTACAGTTTAAGTCCAAAGCAGCATTTCTTTATCATCTAAAAAACAAACTGAGGTGTACTGCTTTAATCTTTTTCTTATATTCAAACATCCCAGAGTTTACATGCGTGGTTGGCCAACTTCGCACTCACAGAAAGAGTCTCACTGGTCCACCTCACTTCAGATCGACGCTGGCTGTTATGTGTCCTACAATGTAAAATCAGTTTGACATCCTTGAAGCAGATTCCTGTTTTGCGCCGCTCTGCGTTGTTCCTGTTCTTTTCTATTCTGTATTCCACATTTCATATAATCTTGATTATTGAGCCTGTGCTCCAACCAAAGCTGTTTAATTGGCTGCTCTTCTAATCCGTCTCCTTGGGTCTGATTACTGGCACCAACTTAATTAGGGGGTTTTCCACTTCATTTAAAGACTAAGTGGCCTTTACCTTTTCTTTAATAGAGTAACAAGTAGGGGCCCCTGTATGGTCACACTGCAACTGAATTCGTGTGAGGTGTACAGAAACGTGTCGCAGCGGTAATGCGGTTAGATGTGCAGCCGGCTGGTGGCTGCCCGGTTGGCCGGTGAGGTGGCACGGGTCGCCTGGTGCAGCTGCTGCGGGGTTAGGGAGAGCAGCCGCTGTGGCCACATTAAAAACTGCATCACTGTTTTTTGTGACAACTGTAGATCAGCGAGCCATCAGCTCCCCCTCTCCCTCGTTTCAGGGATTTGTAGTCCTTAGCGTAGGGAACGCCGCCGCGTGTTGGAGGCCTTTGCGGGAGTGAAACTACAGTTCCCTCAGAGCTGCTCGGAGGTGTTAGTTGTCAATATGGCTGTTGTCAGACAGACAAAGCAGAGAGGCAAATAATTCGCCTCTGATTAGAAATCCTTGGAAAAGGGTCGGACAGGGCACTGTTCCCAGCTGCTTCATTGCTCGGCTGCAGTAAACGACACCGCGCCGCTTTGCTTCCGTTACAAAGTTAAATGGTTAAGTGGACGATTTGAACCCGAGGTAAGTCCTGTTACTCGGCTCTCTCGACACAGAAAGTGATGTTATTAATATCAAACGCTCGCTAGCCAGCGACGGCGGCTAACGTCAGCTAGTATCGGCGTTGGCACGGCTAGCGTTGTATGCTAATCATCGCACGAGCCCACGGCGACCCGCGTAGCCCACCTCAGGTGGCTAATCGCCCTCCGCGATGCCAGGGGGCTGTTGTCAGTGTGGATTCAGCCTCGGGGGGCAGTGAAGAAAACGAGAGCAATCCTCGAGTGTTACGGAGGGCTCGCCGTGCTGGGTAATTTTGACGTTTAGTCAGGGCGGTTTGTCCGTGTGCCGCACGGAGCGCTCGCTAACGTTAGCTTTCGGGCAAAGGGCGTGAAAGCTGGCATCAGCAGCGCTTCGCCTGCAGCGGTGAAAGGCGCGACGGATCTGTGCTCTCACTGCGGGCCAGCAAAACAAAAACACATGGAGGGGGAAGAGATGCCGCCAACTGCGGGGCGAAGCGCTTTAAGACTGGAAGCGTTTAGAAAGCTGCGCTGTCAGACAATCTTAGAGTTTGTGTTTAACGACACCGTGGCTGTGTTTTTATTTTGTTGTAGTTTTGCTGTTGGCATGACAAACACTCTCCGAGTTCGTGAACTTAGCTGCGCTGTTATCAGGGGACATCCAAGCCCGATAGGAATGCAGACAGCTCCATCTTTAGCTGCTTTAGTTACGTGCAGGGTGAACTTGCCTTCTGGGTGAATGGGTAACTTACCCACTTGATCACAGTGGGCATGAATTCAAATGTTCTTGTTTGTTTGCAGCACACATTTTTCTTTCACTTGCATGTTTAAGCTCACTAATCCAAATCCAGCGGTCTTCTGTTGTGTGCAGCCCGTCTTTCTGGGGTGTGACAGATTTTGACTCTGCTTGGTAATGATTTACAGCATTAGCAGCTCACCTTCTAAACACCAAGGACTAGTTAATGTTCACCTGTCAGCGCTGCAGAAATAATGTGCTCAGACCCAAAATGACCCTTTACTGCACGTGTCTGAAGGCCTGGTAATGGTTTATGTGCCAGTGTCCCCCCATTATTTATGATAACTTCAAATGCACTCAGAAGTCATTTATGTTTCCTCCCCCCTCCGCTCTGTCCTCCGCACAGTTTGGAGAAAGACAGATGTAGAAAAATGCCAGTGACCCCTTTTAAACCGTTTATCATATCGGCACAGGTCGGGCTGGCACAGAAGATGGAAAATCTGCCGCAGTCTGATTCCAGTTGCATTGATTTTGAGCACAGCAAATTGCTCGTGAAAAACATACAGCGTGGGTGGTGCGCAGAGCCGAGGATGTATTGTGGCTCTTAAAGAACGACAGACAGAATGTTAAGATAGCATCAGCTGTCAAGGTGACTCTGGCACTCTGTGCGTGTTGCCTGCTGCTTCCCAAAAATAGCTGATTTTTATGCCCTGCCCCTCCCCTCGCCTTTTTTTCTTTCACACTTCTGTCTCTCGCTCTTGTCTTCCTTTTCTTCTCCGCTGCCTCTTTATATTTTCTTCCTGCAGTTTTTTATTCCCCTCCCTTCCCACCCGTTTTATGCCTACTTTATCCCTCTAACTCTCCTCCGCTACCTTTATCCTCCTTCCCCATCTGTGACTGCGTTCCTTTTCACTCTTTGCTACTTAATCCTCTCATTTCCTCTGTCATCCACCATCCCCTCCACTGCCTGACTTGCTCCTCCTTTCCTTTCCTTCTCCACTTACTTTTCTAAGGATTCCTTCCTACTTTCCTCAACTTGCCCCGTCTGCATTTCCTGTTTCCTTTCCTCGGCTTGTGTTCCTCTTGTGTTTCTCAGCTTGTCTGTATTGTGTCTCATCTCAGCAGCAGCAGCAGGATGTCTGAGTTCAGCGAGGAGCCGCGCTTCACTATTGAGCAGATAGATCTGCTGCAGCGGCTGCGTCGCACCGGCATGACCAAGCAGGAGATCCTGCATGCGCTCGACACTCTGGACCGGCTGGACCGGGAGCACGGCGACAAGTTTGGCCGCCGCACCTCTTCCTCCTCCTCCTCCTCGTCCTCCTACGGCGTAGGCGGGGCCAACAGCTGCACCAACAACTCTGCCTCTAATACTACTACTACCACGTCATTCAACAATAACAACACTGCCTCGGCAACCACCACCTCTTCAGCGTCATGCAATGGCGGCGGCATCAACAGTGGCGGTGAGGGTGGAGCCGCCGATCACGCCGCCGCTGCTGCCTCTTCAACGACCTCCAAAATCTCCACAGCCACGCAGACGCAGTTCAACAGCGCCGGGGGGCTCTCGCTGTCTCCCAGCAACAGCTACGACACGTCCCCGCCTCCAGGGCCGCCGCCGCCCTCTGCCATCCTGCCGTCCCCGGTCTCGCTGGTGGCCCTGACACAGAACGGCCGCGACAGTCTAGCTGCCACCCCCAACGGAAAACTGTCTCCGCCACGCTATCCGGTGAACAGCGCTGCAGCGACGCGAGCGTTCGGGTTTGAATCTACAGAGGAAGATCTGGATATCGATGATAAGGTGGAGGAGCTGATGAGGTGAGAATGACCAGAGAAACTTTGTCGAGTCTGTTTGTAGAACTGGGAAGAATAATGCACTGCACAAAAACGTCACCAGAGGGCAGTATGTAGTAGTACCAGGCTGCTGAGCTCAGTAAGCTGTGAAAGATGGTGACGGGGAATAATACTGCGGGGTGTAAATGGTTCTTATATAGCGCTCGTCCGAGCACTCAAAGCGCTTTATACAGCTAATTCATTCACCTGTTCACCCAATCACACGCTTAAGTATCTAACATTCATACACATTCACACTCCGATGGACGCATCGGAGAGCAACATGGGGTTAGTATCTTGCCCAAGGATATTTGGCATGCAGCAGCCTGGGATCGAACCACCGACCTTCTTAGTGGCTGATCCGCTCTGCCACCTGAGCTACAGCCACCCCACACTTACTGCTAGTGAGTCACTGCTAGGATGGTGAAACTTCAAGCGGCTAGTCTGAAATAATCATCGACACGCCTCAGTCTAGTGTGGCGCTGTCCACAGTCACAGTACTTTCACAGAAAACACACGGACGACACTGAAACTGTTTCTACAACTCGATGCCTGTTTTCCTGTTGTTTTGTTCTTAAAGGTTGCAGCCGTCACTAGGTTGGGGGATTGCTTTTTATCACCAGTAAAGCTGGTAAGGTGAGGGCTAATTAGCAGGAACTTCAGTTGAAGCTTCATTGTGTGCAGCTGCTGCTAGAACTATACATGAAGCTGTAGATATCTCATGTTCATTTGTGTTCATGACCTGGGGGCTCTAAATGTAATATCCATGCTGTTGCATTTAGCTTCATGTTGCATAAAATGTCTTTGGGAAGCCTGTCTGTAGGTGATGTTACTGAACAGTGATGAAATGATTCTTGCTTCACAGCAAGAAGGCACTAGCAAAAAGTTACGGGCAGATTTAGATAAAAACCTTTGGAGGTGATTGTGATTTGGATCCAAATTTGTGTGAGAGGAACAAGATTGGACACTGAAGAAAGTATTGCAAACGTATCTGGATGCAAGTGCCCAGCTCGATGCATGTGGAGGGAATTTTCTGGCTTGGCTGATCGATACACCTCCAAGTCTGAAACAGCAGCAAGTGCAAGGTTGGTTCATCTTCTCAGGGAGTCATTTGTGATCTTCATTCTGAGGTTTATCCCACTTTGTCACTTGACTTTTACCAGTGGGACGTCGGGATGTGCGCACCGATGAGCTCATTAGTGAGCTCGTAGTGTTACTGATTGACCAAAGCTTTAGGAATCTATTTAGCTTGTTTATTTGTACAAAGCTCATTTGAGTGAACACACAGCAATTCAGCAGTGGGTTTAAAGCTGCCTGGGTCCTTCCTGTGGAGAGTCTGCATGTGTGGCTGCTCTGGTTTCCTCCTGCAGCCCAGAGTTAATTGGTAATTCTAAAATTGGCCGTAGGTGTGGACTTGAGATGGAGAGAGCGTGTAAGTGTATAGATTGGAGCCCTGTGCGAGTGTGGCTTGTTTGAATGGTCAGGACGACAACAAAAGCACTGTGGAGACGACTGTCCATAAAGCTTGAGGGCTTTTCCCCTTTAACTTTCTTTACCTCTTATATCATATTGTGATGATGATGCCCACTTGAGGGGAAATCAGGGGCTCTACAGTATGGATGTAACATGCAGCTAACAAAAAGTTGAATTTCACTCTCAAAAGCTTATTTTAGCAACATGTGGTAGCAAGGTGCTGTCGATTCCTGAGACACCCAAACATAACAGTTACTCTGAGGTGTCAGAGTTGTCCACACTCCACTATAACACGTGTTATACACAATTTAAAAAAACCTTGGTTTCTCTTAGAAGGATGTTTTCTGCTGATAGATGGAGGTAACTTCCCACAGTGGGGAGCTGTGCCTCGTTTGGCCCACAGGTGTGGGAGGGTTGTCTGTAATGGCACAAATAAGAGGGTAAAACAGGGTTAAGGGCACGGTTTCACAGTAATGGGCTCATCCAGTGACGTGTGTAAGGAGTTTCATTCATATAGACAAACGCGTCATTTTCTCCAGTTTGTGTTGTAGACTTTTGCAGTCACAGCGTCCTCAATCTGACTGTGCGGCTGCACCCGTTCCTGCGTGGTGGCCTTTCTGCCAGCGGCGCTTTAAGGCGGCATTAGAGCAGGGCGATATGACCGAAAATATTTATCACGATATACATTCGAAAATTTGTGATAACGATAAAACTGACGATATAATTGACACGAGGCAAAATACTTTACAACTCCTCAACTTTATTAGTGCAAAAAACCATCAATGTATTTTCACTTAAACAAGCAGCTGTTTTTTGCATTAAAGTTATATAAAATGTAACAGTGCAAATTCCTCGCTGACAGTTTAACCAAAAGGCGTTTCCAGTGGAAACTGGCCGACACATCCTCAGCATAACCATGTATAACATCCACAAAACTTAAAAAGAGGTCATACACACACAGTACGGTAACATTATGTTGAAGCACAGTACGTATCACTCCGCGAGGCTCCGCCTACGATAGCCGTAATGCTCCGACAATCCATCAAGCGGTGCGGCTTCGTAGCTTAGCAAAGTCGTACTGAAACATTTGACAGATTTTCGAGCACCGTGTACATAAAATCGTTTCCCGAAACACAACCAGAGTTCATACATAAGGCACACGGGATTATAAGGGGCTCTGTCAACTTTCAGAAAAATCAAAGGATGATTTTAAGTGCGCCGTATTTTCCAAACAACACGGTAATAACGACGGCCCGCTAGCATGCGCTACCAAAAATAGTGCTTTGTTGTGTATCTGACGGACGAAAGCTAAACCAGTTCCACACCAGTGAAGCTGCAGCATTTTTACAAACCAGTTCAGGTTCATCTGTTTCATTCAACGATCTGCTTTCGCTCTTCTCGTTCTGCGTCGCCGCCATGTGCGTATGTAAACCTAGGCGCTGCGCATGCGCGTTTTACCCATATTTCATTTTCTTATCGTTGCCCAACATTACATTACCGTGAACGGTATGATATAGCCCCGCCCTAGGCGGCATTCATCTAAAGCCACGAGTTTGTCTGGGATGATGGCCAGGTGCTAAACGGCCGTAAGCGTGGACTCCTAAAGCTCTTTGGCAGCCTCGTGCCAGTAAGCAGTCTGAGAGTTGAGTTTGTGGTCTTGGCAGTCATTTTCACACATCTCCACACCTGATTGTGCACACTAGTGTGTTTCCTAGTTTGTCTTCAGCTCTATTTTTGTATTGAGCTCTATATTTGTCAGTGACCAAGTCAGTTCATCGTCTGTTTATCTTCTTTACTAAAGTAATAACTGACCTGGAGGGGTTGAAGATGGCGTTCTTTTTTTTAAGGTCGTATGTGTGTGAAAGCGTCTCTTTTACACTGTGTCGACTGTTTGCACGTCGCTGCTCGCTTCACTGAAAAGATGAAATGACAGGGAGAAACAGGTTGCTTTGAGCGGATCTCACAGTGAAGGAAACTAGAAGTATATGGAGACGAGGCATTCACTGCCAGGACTGGTGCTTCCTGTGTCCTTGCATCGTTCCCTCCTCGGTGTGCGCTCCTCACCGCGGTCGACACATAAACAGACTTTTATTCTGCGCTGATGTTAGCCGGGAAATAAATCAAATGATTTTTTTATTGATAAGGATAGAAGGCCAGTGAGGTGCAGAGCCTTTTCTCCTTTAAGGTTAAAAATAAAAACCCAGGCTGTAGGTTACATATATTCAAACACAAACCCTTTAGAGCCCACCATAGACCCAAGTCTGCCAGAGCTTATCTTTATATTTTTACATGCTGTAGTGCAGGGCTCGCAAAATCGCTAGCCCGACGTCCCGGGGCTAGCGATTTTTCCAGTCGGGCTACCAAAATCTATCTCTGCCCTGCCCGTCGGGCTATCGTAGGAAGGAAAAATATATGTCAATGCTTTTGCATTCTTTCGGAAATGTAGCTGGGTAATTATGTCATTGGCATCGGTGAGCCACTGTCAATATGTGACATATTGAAATCGCGTTTGAATTTGCGCTTGTTTTTTTGCTTTCACTTTGCAATCGCGCGAACTGTGTATAGAGAGCGACAGCACTGATCTGTGAGTGATGATAATTTGTGCACCAATTCCTCTGACATCGTCTTATTAATCGTTAGCTTACTATGCAAACATGACAAGTGAAATCTCCCGCAGCTTAAACATAGCCATAAAAACTGCGGCCTGGGACAGGCTGAATGCATATAACTCCTCATATTTCAAATGCAAAAGAAATATTGTGCTAGCTTATGTGGTTGCAATTCTACCGGCATTTAAAAATAGTTGTGCAAAACGGAGCGTGCACGCTTCGATAGGCCTTGAAGGGTTAAAGCTATCTGGATGTGTCTATGCACTGGAAACTCTGCACACACAAAAAGCCTTGTACACGTGGGTTTCCATGTGCTTCTTGCTTTCTAGGAAAAGGATTCATGTTGAAAGATTTCAAATATCCGTTACCAGAATTAAAAATGTTCTTAAAAAAAAATCTCTTGTTACACAAATTTACCTTCACTTGGAGATTTTAGAAAAATGGAGGTGGAGAGGGCAGAGGCAGCAGTTCATGTGTCTCATCTACTACATCTACTCTTATTTTACAGTTTGTTCATACAAAATGTTTTCATGGTGAAGTCTGAAGTATTTGCGAGCAGCATTATCTAGAAATGTTTTTGAGCCAAATGTCTGATATGATTTCAGGAACCTGGAATTTCAAAAGTGAAGCTAAAGTTTGACACAATCGTCTGAAAAATGGACGGCACAGACAGGAGCTCCTCGTTCTCTCGCATTTGATGCAAAACCGTTTCTGTTTGCATCCGTAACACTAATGATTCTTCATGCTGCACGATCTGTCTCGTGCACCGGAGCTGTTGTATCTGATCTCACTGAGTCAAAGGTGGTTTAGTCTGAAGGCTGAGCGTTTTGCTTACACAGATTACGTTTTCATACCACGTTCAGTATGAGCATGCACCACTGTAACAGCACAGCTACAGACCAGTAGTCCTTGGACGAATCCTGGACGTTATACGCTTGTCTCACAGAGATGCAGCATATAGACCGTTACACATGTACTAAGAAGCGTGTTGGACGGGGCTGTGACGTGTGGATGGGCCCAGGCACCGTGGGCCCTTCTATTTCTGGGGCTTTTCACGTGACGTCGCCCTGTTGACAAAGTCTGTCGCTCACAGACTGACAGACACACCTGCCGACGTACTCCAGATCTGTTCGGGGACCCATTTTGTGATCATCTCACACACACAGTGAAAGCAGCAGCAGCAGCGTCATCACGACTGCTGCATGTGCCCTACATTATCTGGCAGTGCTGTTCGTTCCAGCACAGAGGAAGTGGAAATGTTTTAGCTGCATCACATACACCAAAGTTGTTGTCCTCCTCGTTAATCCACAGCATTTCAAAGGCTGCCCTGGGAAACAGGAGCCAGTCATATTTGGACTTTTTACTTTTTCTGAGCCAAGCCATCTCTGCATCTTTCCCCAGCTTGAATATGAGAGTGCTGCGCTTGTCTTCATGCAGCCTAGCCTGCCGGGGTTAACGCAGACCGTGAAACTTTGCAGTTTAGTCCCATCTAAATGACCTCCCTGACTCGGGCATTTGCTCTGCTGTCGTGAAACTTGCCTTTCCAGCTCCCGTCACTTTGACATCTGACTTGAGGAAATGTTTTGCTGTAGCAGCGCGCCCGTCTGCAGTTCAGCTGCGACACAAATGCAGATCTGTTGCCAGATTCTTACTATGAAGATGGGGACTAAAGAGATCCGGTTTTAAGATAAGATAACCTTTATTAGTCCCACACGTTTAATACCGGATAAAGAGAGGGCAGCGTTCTGGTCTCTCCTTAGGAGCAGAGCACGTGATGGATGAGAGTTTTGGCTCGTCCCCTGCGTCGCCCACAAAGACGTGCATCCTGTGAGGCTTCAGAGCAACCCGAGCCGGCACAGAGGCACTTTTGTCGGGACGATGCACATCGTCAGAAAAGGGAACCGCTCGAGTTCAAGCTGATCTCCTGTAAGAGGGAAGAGAGAACAAGCTTTGTGTTGTGCACCTCTGGAAACATTACATGAAACTGCATTTAGTAACATTCAGCTTGGTTAGGTTTTGAGAGCAGAGGCTCAGAAGTTTTTCAGGCCCATTGACAGGTAAAGTGTTCATAATCTATTAAAGTGTGCGTGTTAGCGCCTCGTCTCTTCCTCCTCTAAGCACTTCACACATGCGCTGTCTCCTCCTACTGCTGTGCTGTCCCGCTGCCTTCAGCTGCCCTGTGTGAACTGTACGAGTAAGAATAGGCTCCGTCGTCAGCGACCGGCCCGCTGCTCACTCGCGCTGCCTCTGCATTAGATTACGCGTCCTTTTTAGAACGACCAAGAAGTTAAGTAGCGTTCAAAAGCCCTCGTCTGCTGCAGGGCTCTCCAGCTTCTCGCTCGGCAGGACTGCGGGGGCGTGACACGAGGTCTCAGCCTGTCCGCGGTCCACGGTGCCCTTTCCCTTTTTTCTCACTTTCAAAGTGCACACTTGCTTCTCTGCAGGAGTTTGGCCTTTGAGTTGGCACCCAAAACATCCCCCCCTCTCCTCCCCAGTCTCGTAGCTTGTACAGCAGCTCGTGCTACATTGATTCACTGGTGTCGATACAAGCAGCGTTTTTTTCTTCAGGCTCTAATTTTAGCCCGCGCCGTGAGAGGCTGGCGTGGATGATATTGATGCTGGATGTCAAAGAGTCGTGACGCATTTTCATTTCACAAATATGCCAAACAGAGTGCTTAGGACTTTGATGCGATTTCCATTTTGACTGTGTGAGCCTGGGATAGCGGCTGGTTCAAAGGCTGCTGTGATTGTGGGGTGGGGGGCGGGGGGCAGGGAGGGCGCCTGCTGGAAACGCTGTCGTGTAAAAAACCTGAATGCACTTTCAGATTCAGACACGTGTTCAGTCTGTGCTAGACGGGAATGAAGCTGAGACAGAGTGTGCGCGCGCGTGTGCATGCGCGCGTGTGCATGCGCGCGTGTGCGTGCGTGCGTGCGTGTGTGTGTGTGTGTGTGTGGGAGGGGAATGGGCTTGATGCCAGAAAGCAGGGTGGGTACACTGTGACTGCACATCCTGCGTTCCTGCGAGTCTCTGCATGCTTTATATATATTTATTTTCCTGCTGCTGTGAAGTCAGATAGCGGACACATGCCCTTTTAAATGCATTTTGAAAATATAGATTACTGGATTGCGGCTCGGCTCTCAGAGCCGCTGCCTTCATGTTCATCTGAAATGCAATGCTGATTACGTGGGCGCTATAAAAGAGGGGGAAGCCACGGTACATGCTGTCGACGTGCAGGCCAGAGCAAAGAGGAGCTGCGGTTTCGTAGGTTGGCCGTGAATAGGTGCAATAAAGAAACGCATCGAATCATCATGAACGTGTTATTGTGCAGAAAACCAGACGAATGGCTTTTTCCAAATGAGAATGAATTGGTGACAAAAGCATTAAACATGTATGCATTTGCCCTTTTAAGCTGGGTAATTATGCAGCAGGTTGCCTGTGTAATGGCACAACAATGAAAGCTGTAATTCACTTCATATATTTTTTACAGCTGTCTAGCAGCCAGACGTTGCCCCAGCTTCCCAAATGTGTAATAATGAAGCTGTTTTCTTTGCATTTCTGCCACCTGTGTCGAGCTGCAGGTTATGAAGATCTCTGTGTGCTCTGTGTTTGCAGGAGGGACAGCAGTCTGGTGAAAGAGGAGATCAAAGCCTTCCTGGGGAACAGGAGGATCTCTCAGGCAGTGGTGGCACAAGTTACCGGTTAGTAGCTGACACGCTCAGCCACGTCACTCACATCAGCCGTTTCCTGTTGCCATGCCACGTTCGCTCCTCCTCACTTTTGACATTGGCGTTTGAGGAACTTTGTGTTATTGTGAAAAGCTTGTGTCCTGACCCCGAAGACATCGTAGACTTGGGCTGCCCCCTAAACACTGACAAAGCGCCTGATTTCACGCATCTGTCAGTGGACCTTTTTTGTGTGTCTGCATCATCTCACACATAACAACACAAGATCATTTTTGCACGTCGAGCTGTTTCTCACAGATTGGCGGGGTGTTCTTGAATTCATTATGAAGCGAGTCTGTTCGTCGGTTTCTTCTTTGAAAGTTGATACGCTTCCTCTCATCCTCCACATGAACTGAACATCTTGTTCAGCAGTCGTTGTCCTGAGTTCAGTGCATGAACCAGATTTGCACCTGCTGCAGGATCTCAGTGGTGACCCTGCAGTGCTGCTGCTGCTGTGCAGTGGAGCTGGAGTCTGAGCGCAGCATCAGAAGCTTGTGGATCCTGAGCCTGCACACAGCTGTTTAGCTGCAGCTGGAAGGAGAGCGAGGGCCTTTTCACACCCATGGTTTGGTTTCTCCTTACACAGGAAAATGTTTGTGAACTCATCAACACGTGAGAATATTTAGTCCTCTTATTGGCCAGATGTGCCTGAGAAACAAAGTGAATATAGGAGGAAGGTGTTCTGGGTTGGTGGAGAACATGGAGAATTTTACATTAATTTCATGGCTGCGAGCCAGAACTTTGCACGCCCACCCTTTGGCATCCCAAAATGCAAAGGATACAAGACTACGGGAAGGAACTTAAATTTCCACCTCAGATCGAGGTCGCATCACGTTCACACTACAAATAAAAAGTTCATTCTGCGGTTCCGGTCGTGGTTCCTACCACACGACCGGAACCGCAGCTGGATCGTGGGTTTGCCAAAACACTCGGCCGACACTGAAGCGCAGCACAGGAGTGTGTAAACTGACCGGGGCAGTGTTTGCATGCCCACGGACCAAATTACTAAAGGCCCAGTGTCACAGGCCTAGTTTGAGATCAGTTTGCATTGAAGACACGCGGGTGCCTGTGTTCACTAACTAAAAGCTGAGCAGTAGTAAAACTTGCAAACGGGAAACAGAACTTTTGCACCACATGTTTCACAACACGTGGTGCAAAAGGCGCCACACAAAGGGTTTTAAAATCACGTTTGTCCCCAAAAACAGCATGACGCTTCATATTGAGCAGAGGCAGCTGAAGGCCAGTCGGTGCTCTGACATGAGGCGAGCTGAGGCTGTACGGGCGAAGCTTGGGCCAGTTGTTCTCAGGTCAGGTTTAAGGTGGAGTGCAAAGAAAGGCTGCTTTGTTACCAACAAGTCACCTGTATAATTCTGAACTCTGTATTACAGTTGACCCGTAGAAGAACACCCCTGTGCTGTTGCACACATTGTGGGTTTGTTGTTTTTGTTTTTCTGCAGGTATTAAAGTCACACAAAGGAATGTAACTAACATTACTCAATAACCAAACAGGTGCTGCAAAATAAGGCCAGAAACCGTGGCATTTAAAAAGTCGTACAGCTCAAACTCAGACCCAGCTTCCAGCAGCGTTTGACTGATAAGTGATGGAGGAAGACAGAAAGTCTGAACTTATGTGAGAGGAAACGCCGTGTGGTCCTTTTCCTATTCTGCTCTGTGTCTGTTGAACTCTTCCAGTGCTTGTCTACACTTTGTGCTCTGTGCAAAAACCACTGTGATGTAATTTGATGTGTGGCTGCTTTCCAGGCATCAGTCAGAGCAGGATCTCCCATTGGCTGCTGCAGCACGGCTCCGACCTGAGCGAGCAGAAGAAGAGGGCTTTCTACCGCTGGTACACGCTGGAGAAAACCACACCAGGTACATCTGGCTTGATTAACTGGCACAATATGTTTTGGCGCTTTGCCCTCATTCGACAGTTGGCAGTTGAGAGTACGTGATAGTGGGGGAAGGCGTGACCCTGCAGTTTGTGTGTGTCGCTCAGTGGAAGCAAATCGGAGACGATCTCCCCTCCGTATAAGATCTGCTAGTCACATGCTTTGAATCTTTTGCGCCAACCGAATCTCGAAAACGTCCGTCTTAGCGATGCACACGTACACGAATAGCACATTTGACTGCGGCTGTTGCTTAGCAGCACACTGTCTTGTTAATTTGTCATTTCTGCAGCAGTTATGAAGGATCAAAGCAAACGGAAAGGCTGTTTCACCTCCACCGAGGTAAGAAACGAGGAGAGCAGAGTAGAGTCAGCACAAACACAGCCTAAGTTGATGAGAGTCGGGGAGGAGCAGCCGACTAGGAAATGAATAAATAATTGTTTTGTCCTGAGCATCCTTCACTCAGAAGGCAGCAGAGCGGCAAAGCAGAATGAAGATGGAAGAAGAAACCTCGCAGTGAGCTCCGCACCAGTGTGGATGCCCCGTCGTCGCCTTCCACGTGACATCGCTGCATTGTTACAAGCCGTTCGGTCATTGCACTGGAGATCGGTTCACCGCCACCACTCTAGTCTGAGGTCTCCATTTGGCTTTGATTGGTGGGACAAGGTGGGAGGGGCCAAAGTTTTCTGTTGCTGATGAAGCCATAGTGTCAATCTTGGTGAGAAGTCTCGAGGTGCACCTTTCCTGTTTAAAACTTAAAGACCATTGAACAAGAACAAATCTCTTTACTGAAAACAGGGGTCTCAAACTCGCGGCCTGGGGGCCACTTGTGGCCCACGTCACCCCTACTTGCTCACTGTGTACACTTCTGTCTGCGTATACGAACACGGTGGGAGCAGAAGTGCTGCTACGTGGGTTACTTTGGTCGTTCGATGAAAGGCTTCACTTAGTTCAAATCTGCGCTCACGTTTGTTTGTTTTACAATATTTGAAGTTTAAAAACACAAACACTGCTTTCTGTTTGTTTTGCAGTAGAACAGCAGAGTGGCCCTCAGCTTGTTTACGTTTGACAACCTCGTTTAAAGTGTTGAAAAAACAGTTTCGTGTTTGGCCTCGTGGCTTTAAGCAGAGCTACAAATTAGCCTGGGTTCCCACAGTTGTTGCCAGTGCTAATGGGAACAAAAGGTATGTGTATTTATGTGGACAAATGTCTCCCAGCATATGTCCCAGTTAATTGTTTTCTTCAAAGCTTGTTTCATGAGTCGGTCCCAACAGCAAAGACGTAAAGATAGCAGCAGAGTTTGCCTCTCTGAGCTCAGCATGGAGGCAAAGAAAACTCGCTGCCTCCACTGTTAAATGTTGCTGTGATAATAAAGTAGTGAACATCTTCTGGTATTTGCAGAAATGTTAAATGTTAACAAAAACAGTTTGAAAACTCGGAGGTGCTCTAAGAAAAGTGGAAGAAGAGCTCCAACAAGAAGGGACTACAGGAAGTGACCCGGTGATCAACTAGGAAAGTAAGAATCTGCATCCAACTCGAGTAACTTGTAGCTGTGTAGCATCAGATTCAAGGTAGGACTGCAGTACGAGAGGCATGAAGGTTTCCTGTGTCGTCCTAACTGATGACTCTGTCACTTCTTCCATATTACAGTGTTTTGATCACTATATTATGGAATCTACTCACTTAGAGCTCAGCGGCAGTTAAAGATGTGACTTTATTGTGTTAGATAAAGAAATGTTGGAACCAATGACGTTTGTTTTAGAGAAATGTGGCTGTCAGCAGAACGACAACGGTAGAAATCTAGAAATCACTACTACACCAAAAATGTTTCCAAATTATGTAAAGATTTAGGATTTACCTCTTAGCTCTTGACCTTCAGTGAGGTCATCTTAAATTATCCAGGTGTTTGACTGTCACGATGTCTTGGATTGGAAGCCTGTTGTAACGGCGACTAACTGTCCCAAACTGAAGAGAAAAAAACTATTTGTTGTTATCAAGTAACTTTGGGTTTGCTGCTGTGTGCACGGTCATCCTGACTCCACACTGTAAAGGGTTAACAGGCGAAACGAGAGGCCGGCGCGTCCTTCAGATCCGGCGTGTGTTTTCTGTACCGCCCTATAGCCAGGCAGCAGACGTCCCACGCCCTGTTCTCTGCAGCATGTTCCTCGGTGGAGCCCCGCCAACACCATCAGCTCTGGAAACTGCTCCAAGCTATTTATGGCCAGACTGAGCCCGACCGAGCCCAGCACCCCCCCACGCACGCA
This sequence comes from Rhamphochromis sp. 'chilingali', assembly GCF_963969265.1. Lineage (NCBI taxonomy): Eukaryota > Metazoa > Chordata > Actinopteri > Cichliformes > Cichlidae > Rhamphochromis > Rhamphochromis sp. 'chilingali'. The sequence goes on from NC_137932.1 coordinate 502,740, forward strand.
CCTGCGTCGCTGCTGCAGAGAAAACTGACTCCTCGTTCATGGCTTTCTGATAAACCGGCACCGGCCAGGTGATCCGGTTCGGCCTTGTTAAATGTCCGAGCTTTCAGTGTAACGTGGCGAGGTTTACAAGAGAGCTCGCTCGGTTTCTTTTCTGCTGCGATCGTTACCTGAGCTGACGCGAGTTTGGTGTCCTCAGCATAACTAGTTATCAGCATAACTCGTGAGATTACCAAAAGACGATGTCGCTTGGTTTTTCACGAAGGACTCGGGGCTCTGGCTGCCAGAGCGACCACGGTCCTCGCGCCATCACATCTCTGCGCTGCTGTTCTGTCCTTCTGTCACTTGTGCTTCCAAACCACAGCGACACCTGCAGACTTGTTGACTCTGAGTAATCCTCCTGCTGCAGGTGCCACTCTGAACATGCGACCAGCTCCGTTACCTCTGGAGGAAATGGAGTGGAGGCAAACCCCGCCCCCCCTCACCACCGCCCCCGGCACCTTCCGCCTGCGTCGGGGAAGCCGCTTCACTTGGAGAAAAGAGTGCCTGGCTGTGATGGAGAGGTGAGGTCCAGAGGAAGTGTGCAGAGATGATAGATGGTAGGAGCGCTTCATAACGTCGCTCTTATTTCCTCCAGGAGTCAAACGGTGCAGCCAGCAAAGCCTCGCACGCACTCAGCTGCACCACGTGCACGACAAACAGCAGCCGCTCCAGTTTGTTGACATCGTCCTTGTGAAATTAATTTAATCACTGTGGCTCTTGTGCTATTTATAGCTACTTCAACGACAACCAGTATCCAGATGAGGCCAAAAGGGAGGAGATAGCAAACGCCTGCAATGCTGTTATCCAGAAACCAGGTAAACCAGCAGGTGCACGAAGCTGCACACGTGTTGTTAACTGTAATGAGTGATGGCTTTGTTTGCTGGCTACAGAACTGCGTCTGCGTGGTGCAGATATTGAAGCAGCTGTGAAACGCATCGTGTGAAATCTGTGCTCAGATTGACACAAACAGTCACTTGGACTTGAGGACGGCGTGACGTTATGAATGTGCTCGTTTTGAGCCGTAATTCATAATTATGACAACATTTGACACAAATGTCTTAAAGCATAAAATGACAACATCAAGACAAGTCGTATCCAAACGTGGCCACACTCGGAGTATTCTTCTTCTTCCTCATCCCAAATAAAAGGTTTCAAATATGGTGATGCTGTGTTTGTATGTTTCCTCCAGGGAAGAAGCTGTCTGATCTGGAGAGGGTCACTTCTCTGAAAGTTTACAACTGGTTTGCCAATCGTCGCAAAGAGATCAAGAGACGTGCCAACATTGGTAATGTAGCTCTGTTTAAATTACAAACTGTTAATGAAATGTGTGTTACTGTGTCCCTGCCATGACCTCTGCAGGGGGCTGGCAGTGAGGAGGACGGCTGTAGCTCGGAGGACTTTCAAACTGCTCCAGCCAAACTCGGGTTCTTTAGATATGCCGGCAGTAGAAACATTTTTTTATCAGTGCGTTTATTTATTCTTTCAGATGTTTGAGCTTTTTCACATTTTGTCAGAAGCATTTTAATCAGTGATGCGAGATTTTAGTAGTATGGTGTCTTTAGTGAAGCTTTGGATGAGCCTCCTGCTCATTGGGGTTTCCGCTCTAATCCGGTCTGGACTTTGGTCACTGCAGCTTGACTTTATTTCCTCACTCTTCTGTCATTGGCTAGGTTCGCTGACGTCCCTGGGGTCGCCGTGTGACCCGGCGTGGGTCGAGCTTTGGCTGTCGGACTGATGATGGGCAGCAGCAGTTGCTTCTTTCCTGATTGGCATTGTGTCGCCTGAATGCTCCAGACTTGCAAACTAACAACACTTGTGCTTTTATAGATGTGCTCACACTGCTGTTGATCAGCACCTGGCTGCTGCTTACCGTCCTCGTTACGATGGAGGCAGTAAGGCTGCACTCGCACGCTGCTTCTGCTTTGGGGCTTAGTGTGCAGTTCTGTGGTTGATTTCCATTATGACCTTATATGTAAAACCTTGGAATTAGAAGACGGCGTGTTTCCTTCTTAGCGTGACGGCAGCTGTTCAACAGTGTAACGGTGAATTCGATCTGTCACATATTTGTCAGCCACTTGTAATCTGTTAAAACTTTGTGTCTGGGCCTTCGCTTGCTGTTGCAACTATAATAAATACAGGTTAAAGAGGTAGGGATGTTGGTTGCATTAAAGTATACATAGAAATACAGTTTATAAGTAAGGTGTAATGTCCATGGGTGTTGGCAGTGCAGTTATCCTCCAATCAGGGTGGAGGTAGGGCATGTCTGACAGCCTGTGGGTAAAAAGTCTGTTCGTCCTCGTCTTGATCTTAAGACTCTTCGTCTTAAGTTGTCTCAGCCAAATATTTGCAGTATTACTTCACTGCTTTCAGCTGTTTACTTCATCCTTACAGCAGCCTTTTACTGACTACTTTCAGACAGGTTCTTTTACTTTGGAGCATCGTTTCTTTCAGATGTATCGGGGCTTCTGTACAACCTCTCGTTGTGTCGCTGGCTTACAGTCACTGCTCTCATGTTTTGTAGTATTGTCAGTGATGCATCATAAGTCTAACGAGCCATCCTCTTTCTCCAAGAAGCCACAATCCTGGAGAGCCACGGGATAGACGTCCAGAGTCCAGGGGGACACTCCAACAGCGACGACATCGACGGGAACGACTTCTCGGAGCAGGTAGTGCAGGATGAACATGTGATCGTACTGAGAAAAGACGGAGCAGCTTTCTGTCTTCCAGCTTTGTTTTCATAATTGATCAACAACAAGCACGAAGCTGCGAGCTTCTCTTGTTAGTGAGCTGTGATCTTTTCTTTTACATGCTGCTCATTTCAGCTTTGTTGACTGTTCTGTCTAATTGGTCTCTGTCTCGTTAGTGTTAATAATCCCAACACGCAGCTTGCAGTGCACCCTGAATATACAAAGCACTTCAAGTTCTGTGCATGATTGAAACTTGAAAGGCGTCAGTGAGCAAATGTTCGTGCCCTCGTTTTGTCCTGTTACCAATGGAAACATGTCTGCTTTACCTGAACACACCAGCTTACTTATGATTGCTCAACATGCAAATCTCAAGCAACAAGGTTACATTTCAAAATATACGCTGCGGCTCCAGCGTTTTAGAACAGCCCGATTTGTCCAGTAATTTATTGCAGTTGAAGTCATTCGGTCCAGTGAACAGCTTGAACTGGTACAAAGGTAAGTGGTGAAACACCACAGGTTTAAAACAAATGATCCCAAAACTGAAACACAATGTCCGTTTCAGAACGATACAAAAAGACCTTTTTCAGGGAACAACATGGGTTAACTGTTTGAAGCTGCAGTAAAGGAGGTTGATACGGCCTTGAAAGCTGCTGCTCCAACTTTCCTGGATCACTTCAGCCCCTCTGCCTGTAGTGTTGGAGCACACTGTGGTACCAGACCCTGGACAGCATCAGCTGAGCAGTATTGTACTGCAGAAAGTGTTGGCACAGAAATGGTGAGAAAAAGGGAATTAACCGTGGAAGAGACACAGACCGCCACAGAAAAGTAGGAACGTCACAGTGTGAGTCCAGTTTCCTTCAGCATCAAAGTCACTCAGAAACAAAGTGTGACAGGAAGATGTCTGCAGAGCCAAAGACACGCCTGAGTCAGAGGACAGCAGCCGGTGTGATGGGCGGCTCACTGCATCCTTGAGCAGAACCGTTTTTATCATTTAAGGAATGTTTCTAAACTCGGACTAATGGTGTCCAAAGCTGAACTTGAGATGATTATCCATGCTTTTATTTCTTGACGTTTAGACTCTGTAATGGTCTTTTTACTTGTTTTAATCAGCTTTAAATCATCTTCAGACTGTGCAGAAATATGCAGCACGACTTTTAACAGGCACCAAGCGAAGATCTCATATCACTCCAGTTTTGGCCTCCCTTCACTGGTTGACTGTAAGTTTTAGGTTTTAGTTTTAACCTTTAGGGTCCTACATGGTCAGGCTCCCCAGTACATATCTGCCCTGCTGAAACGCCATTCTGCTTCCTGAGCTCTGAGGTCATCAGATCAGAGACTGTTGGTGGCCCCACGCACTCGATTTAAAACGGCCTTTCAGCCAGTGCAGCACTCCCACTGGTTTTATTATTTATGTTTTTGATTCTGTTAAAAAGCAGCTGAAGACATTTTTATATCGGCAAGCTTCTAATTAATTGGTTGTATTTTACTGTTTCACATTGTTATTTGTCGTATTTCCATTCTTTTCATCTTCTTTGTTGTAAAGCACTTTGTGATTTTTATCTGCGAGAAGCGCTATATAAATACATTTTACTTACTCACAGCACAGCAGCTTCAGGCACAGAGTCATCGTGGTCATAGTAAGTCTCAGTTTCAGCTGTGAGGAGAGGACGGGCTGCAGCAAGAAAGCCATCAGCAGGACGTCAGAATAAGACAGAGGCTTGGTTCCACAGTGAGTGCCATCACCCGGCTGTTTGCTGATCCAGGGTCGGTGACTCGCACAGAGTGAGAGGCACCCTGAGCAAAACAGCTACCGCAGCATCCTGCAGCACCGTGCAGGACCCTCTGGTGTGGACCCAGTCTGTCAGGAGTTCATCCTACAGCAGGATAATGACCCAAACATCAGTCCAAGAACTACCTCAGGAAAACAGAACAAGATGGTGAGCTTGAAAACATGGAGTGTGCAGCACAGTCTCCAGACTGAAACCCCACCGAGCTGGTTTGAACTGGACAGAAGAGCGAAAGCAACGCAGCCTACAGGGTCCACATTCATGGGAACTTCTGCTACAGATATGGGAGAAGATTTGATTTCTGTTGTAGCCAGAATGCGACGGCTGTTCTGCTGTTATATCTGCCAAAGGAGACACTTTGGTCTATAAACTGATTCCATGATTTCTTTAACTCCAATCGTTTCTGTCAGAGTGCAATGAGACATTCAACTGCAGGATTTTCACAATAAAAGGCTGGAAAAGTCGGAGTTCTAAAACGTTTGACCGGTAGTGTGAATGTGTTTCTCCTGTGAGTAGGGATGGGTATCGATAAGATTTTCACGATTCCGATTCCATTTTCGATTCTGTTTAACGATTCGATTCTTTATCGATTCTTTTTACAAAGGAGGACACTGAGGTCGATTAGCTCAGAACTTTGTTTTATATCTTCTCTTTGAACAAGAGAGACATTTAGGAGTAACATGGCCTTACAAACCCAACAGTGAGATCTTAAGAGATCCAGCCTGCGGCTCTTCAATGGGGTGTCACAGGGTCCCCAGGAAAAACATTGTTATTGCTACAGAAGAATATTTATTATTATTTTACATTTACAAAGTATAACATAAATTATTCTGTAGCAATTACACAACAGTAATGTCCCTGCCTACAATTACACACATTCACTTACTGAAAATCATCTGCTGTGGCAAACGGCTGCAAGCCTTTGACCACAAACTGAGTCTCTGCTCGGTGACATTCGTCTATCCTGGCCTGAAAGGAGACGCTACCGGTAGACTGCAGCGAGAACTGCCAGCATCTGAGCCAGACTCTGTCTCATCATGGTCACTAAATGCACAGTAATGGTTTTGTAATAAGGCAGATCGCGCTAACATAATATGCACTGTTAGTTGATTATTTACCTGCCACATTAACGGGAGAGGACGTGCAAACGTTACCGCTGCTGCTGGGTTGAGATTCACGAGTCGAGCGGAATTAAAAACACGACATTCATTTAAGGTCATCGCGTGTTTGTGAGCAAATGCTTTTGCATATTCGTAGTGTTTCCTCCCTTAAATGAAATCTCTACTTTGCAAGTATTGCAAGTTGCCCTGTTGTCATCCGTTCTTGTAAAGTATAACCAAAGTTTTGAGCGTTTGAGCCGCCGTGTTTCCTGCCAGGTAAATGATGCTCCGCAACGTGGCGACGTCATTCGGGGCGACTGGAATCGATAAGGGAATCGTTTGCAAAAATGGCAAACGATCCCAAGGAATTGAAACAGTGGGAACCGGTTCTCAACAAGAACCGGGTTTCGATACCCATCCCTACCTGTGAAGCACCGCTTGCTGTAACAGTGAAAGAGAAGAAGTCATTGTGCAGATTTTACAGTGCTTCTCGCTCTTCAGATGACCTGCTAGCTAACGCAGTAACTCTTTGTTGGAATACCTCCAGGCCTGTGACCTCCCCTATTTTGACAAAAGACCTCTCAGCCGACCTTTTGGCCTTTATCGCCTGGAGCCCACCTCGCCCACACAGGTATCCCACACACAGCAACACGCTGAGACGCTGATGTTTGTTACCATAGATTAGTGGATTGGATTTGGATTGAGTGAATCATCAGCCTTTGTCACGAGTTTCCCTTTTGTGTACCTTTGTGTGTGCGTGTGCAGCACAGCTGTAAATGAGGCCAAAGCAGAGCCACATTTGCATCAGACTGAGGTTAAAGAGGTCCCTCCATGTCCACAGTGCTCTCTCACATTTCTGATGAATATAGTAATCAGATTTCATGTCACTGAAAAGTTGATGACTTGCTCGATGTCACTGATTTTCAGGCTCTTGTCACGCCAGCGTGTTCTTAACATCCAAACGAAGCTTTTGCAGTAGACGTGGTTCATCGTCTGACTGCAGCTGCGCTGTTTTACACTCTTCAAACGTCCGTGTATCAGCCCTGCATTAACCTGACGTGAAAACATGAACATTTATTGTTGAAGCTTTGAAATATTCATTTTTTACAGTTAAACCTTTAATGGTCAACAGCAGCGGTCTAAATCACAGACCCCTCTGAAATCACAGTGACTGGTTTGACCGAGAAACACAAACTACATTTCACAAACTACAATCGATTAGTATTGATTGATTATTGTATTGAGCCGAATTGTTTTCACGTAATACACACAGCAGAATCCTTGAATGAAGCTGACGGTGATATTAATGTGGGGATCTTCTCTGGATCAGCACGTTGCTGAGTGACAGAAGGATGAGGTGTTGTAGACGATCCCTGCGTGTGATCAACCACATTAAACAAACCGTGAATTTGAATCCAGCTCTCAGCGTAGTTCACTGCACTGGCTTCGTGTCCATTTACACGGGCATCTGCCTTCAGAGAGTGAAGGATCGTGGGTCCCAGCACAGACATGATTGCATGAAGTCCTTCCAAACAAAAGCAAACATTTAGCCCGACAGGGGCGACGCTGTGCATCAGTAGCTGAGTGGTTGAACAGTGGGCTTGGACGAGTTCACCACAAAGGGGAAAGGTTAAAACAGCAGCATGAGAAGCACAGACAGCAGCTGCAGCGTTGCCCTGTTTCACTTTGCTCATGCACAAACTCTTCGTCTTGGATCCTCAGCAGGGGCCGAGCTGAAGAGGCAACAACAGCCCTAACACGAAAGAGGAGCCCACAGAGCAGGTGTGGTCTAACAGTGCACAGCTGCAGCTGCACGTGATGATGACGTGCAAAGGGTAGCACAGGACCTGGGTGGTCCCTGGTATGGGTGGGGGTGTGGCTGACAAAGCTAAAGTGTCACAGTTACCAGGAAATGAAGGGTTTCTGTCCACTAAAATGAAAGCTGGGGCTTAGTGAGCTGTGGATCAGTGCTGTAGTGTGCTGAGGGGGGGACACGTGGGGTCAAATGCATGCAGTTTCTGTCATAGTTCAGTTTTGTGCACACTAACTCAAATTGGCAAAGCTGTGAGTGCAGTGTGTTGCTGTTAGCGTGACCGTGTGGAGACTCTAGACTCTCTGTAGTCAGTGTCAGGCTGCAGACATGAACGTTACCTCCTAACTGGGGATGGGCACCTCAAGCAAAAACACCAGGCTTTCCTCAGAGAGCCACTACTGTCACCTTGTGGTAGAAGTATCCCATTACATGCTTTACTTACTTAAATACTTTTTTTTTTTTTTTGTCTTTTTAAATGATTTCCTTTAACATGTCAAAAGCACGTGTTCTTTCCTTACCTCTGATGTAGAGACATTCTGTTTCCTGTCATGACCTTTGTCCTTGATGTTCCTCCCAATGCTCCTCCCTCTCCCAGGACGACAGCGCAGCGCACAGCGAGCACCAGGACCCCATCTCTCTGGCTGTGGAGATGGCTGCCGTCAACCACACCATCCTGGCCCTGTCCAGAACCGGAGGGGGGCCCAACGACATCAAGACGGAGTCCCTGGAGGACGAATGAACTGCACAGGACCTGGGATGGAGGAAGGGGACGAGAGAAGGGAGTGTAATAGATGGAGTTGGGGGACTGAAAAGAGACCAAAGTAATGCTACTTAGTAAAGCTTCATCATCTGCTCCTCAGCCAGCCCCTTACCAACTCTCCCTTCTCTCCTGGCCTCCCCCTTCCTCTTCCCTCCTCAGAGTAATCCTTGTCAACAGTAATTACCCCCAACCCCGCTCCACCTTACTCCATATATTGACACAGCTGGCAGAAATGGGTGACTGTAGGCCCTGTGATCTCTGTGGAAATGAGCCACAGAAGAAAAGGCGGCTCCCGCAAACCCCTCTAAACGGCGGCTCTTGTCCGGGAGTGTGAACTCTCTCTTCCCCTCAGTACAGGATACCTCTTCTTTCCTTACCTCGTCCTTGCTCCCCTTCTACTTCCCTCTCCAGCCTGGTCGTCTGAGCCGATCCTCAGTCTATCTCACCTCAACGTCAACCTCAGAAAAGTAATGTGTACTGTATATATATTATATACATGTTTTATACATATATATGTATATACATATATATGTATATGGTTCTTATGGTTCTCAGTCTCACTCACCTCATGGTGTGCTACCTATCTACCTACTTACCTGACCCTCAGATTCACCTTATCATTGTGCAATTCATCAGAAGAGCAACCTCTGGCCTAACATCTCGGGAAAAACGGAAGTCAGTCAGCAAAAATGATATCAGAGCTGCGCTGACACTCTTCTCCTCTGTCCATTCCTCAGTAGAATAAATGGCTTTCGGTTTCCTTGCAGTAGAGCTGCTAGGTTGGATAGAAACGTATCTGAACTTTCTGTAGTAGCCTTACGTTCACGCAGACAGACATTGTTTTTTGCAAGCAGGTTTTCATACAACAGGGATGGGGACTGTGAATCACTGCACTACGAAACATGTTCAGCACACACTGACGATGGCAAACGGTATCAAGGTTTCTATCCAACAGCAGCAGCAGTGATTCGAGGTTCCTTACTTGCTCTTCCTCTGGTTCTAGGCCAAACAGCAACTGGACGTAGTCATTTCTGCTCCCTGTGACACTATTGTTAAGTATTAAAGACTATGAGGATCAAGCTGCGGTCAATGTGATAATCGAGCAAACTTTGTAAGCTATCTAATAAGACGAGTTATGCTTTGTTTGAAACATCATCCATGCCAAAGGAAAAGAGAGACGCTAAGCTAATACTGATCTGAAAACAGTGTTAAAGTCCATCCAAAGTTATTTATACCAACTCCTGTGGCCTACGCAGGTTTATTTCTTGACTCAGTATAGGCATGACACTACAGCAGGTCTGTGTCAGTAAAGGTAAGTTTTAGCAACCAGGCATACAATGATAAAATACCCTGAAGCTTTTTACTACTTCTGTGACGCTGCCTCGTTATAATAGTAATGTGCTTTTTCTAATATCAGAGAGGTCAAATTAGATCAAGTCCACAGTGAAAATGGTTACAAATATCAGAAACATGTTCGAGGCTTCTTTCATCTCTGTAGCCTCAGACAAAAACTTGCCATTTCAAAGGGAATCAGAGTCACCGACTACTAAAGAGGTGATTTTTCCTTTTTTTGCCCTGATGGAAGGATCTCCAAAACCATCTCTTACTGAATATCACTATGTTGTGAGGTGGGTTGTTCTTATTCAGTGCTGGGGGACTCGACTGTTTATTTTCTGTATTATTTTGTTTGAAGCAGTTATTTCTATATGCCAGATATGTCCTAGCACAAAGTGGAGCTAGAAGCTAGGTTTGCTCAGCTTAGCCACAGGACAGAAGCATCAAGGCCAGCTTTGTCTAACGGGAACAAACCAAATGTCTAAAGTTTATTCTTGAACATGTGACTTGCGGCTTTTCTCTGTGGCTACTTGTGGATCCTTTAACTCCGGCTTGAATTAACTGAAAACTAGCGTTAGCATTGACTGTTAGCTTAAAACACAATAATTTTTCTATTTATTTTTTTTTTACGTTTTTTCGTGATTTATGTGTTTTAATCAGTAAAAAAAAAAAAACGTCAACCAAGTGCACATTTTTTCCCTTTTGTAAAAAGCCTGACTTTCTGCTCAGCTAAGTTAAGCTAGCTTCTAGCATTAGCTCCGTACAGTCGTGACAACAATTTTTTTAATTACATTCCCCACGAAGTCAGAGTCCCTGCATTAGCGATGGTTTTGGAGAAAGAAAAGAATATTCTACGAAGCGGGATTAAACTAAACAGTCTGCCAGAAATTTAATGCCGGTCCTCAAGTTTGTGATAGTTTGATTTGGCTGTTGGTGATCATGCACCAAATAAGCTCACAGGTTTAATACTGCGGTTAATGTCTGGTTCCTGCTTGTACACCAACTTCCAGTCCTCAGCTGTAGTCTAGTAAAGCTTGATTTAATTGTACTGCTTCAGTAAGTTCAAAGCTGCAATACAGTGGCTCTCAACTGGGACCTGTGTTTGAAAAAGAAAGAGCTCTCAGCTAAAAACAGTATGTATTTATACTCATTTTTATGGTATTGTACAAAAACAAATGTTTTGAAATGAATCATGCTTTTTTTTTTCTAATTATTTTTCTCTTTTTTTAAATTCTCATTATTTGACTGTTTTGCTCATCCCTTATTTGACTGAACAGCAGTCTTCCCGTTTGTATTGGACATAGTAAGCTACTTTATGAAAAATAAACCATGATGCACCTTAATGAAAATTAGTATTAACTAAAATTAGTATTTAACTAAGTATTGATGTTAACTAAACTTTACATGTAACCTTTAACAAAAAGTCCAATTTCCAATATATGATGGGGAAAGAAGAGAAATTCAAGTAGAGCTGCTTCATTCTAAACTAAAGCCCCAGTATGTGCCAGTCTCTTTGGTAAATAGCACCACACCAAACTCCCTGGTAAAATCTCCAGTTTCTGATTTGAACCAGCGCACGTGTAAACCGTGCACCCGTTTTTGACTCGGACAGATTGAAGCATTCATTGAACTGAGAGCGTGTCTCTTTAAACTACTTGAAATGATCACTTTTTTTTTTCCTTCTAAAGAGTTTGGGGGGGGGAGTTTGGCGTGATGTTCCCCTACAAAACATGCTGCGTATTAGAACTGGTGAAATTAGCATGCATTCAGAGATTATTCCCACTATGAGACACTTTTAAATGAACTGCCTTTGACTTTGAGAGATGCCGTGGCCCAGTTAGCAAGTACAAGTTTTAATCCGCTAGTATTTTTGCATGAACATTGAAGCTTGACAGAAAAGTTCATGGGGTGGATGAAAGAACCCTCAGGTGCTCACAAAGTAGATTGTGCTATTTTTCTTTTTTTTTCCAGAAGAAAACTGGAACCCACCTCGAGCGTGACACGGGCACTTCCCCACTCGCTGTCATGCATACTCAGTGGAAGTGCTTGCTTTGAAGGGGCGTCCTCTCTTGTGGTTGTCAGGGTCAACATGCCTACGTGTCCTTGTGTGTCCCCTAGTGCAACACCATCCACTTCATCCCAGTATAGCTCAGAAAAAGAGGACTGAATGCTGTTGTATCAATCTCAAATCTAGTTATGTTCAAAATTACTGTATTGCCCATTTCAGAATTTAGTGCCTTTTTTGGACAGTAGACTGTTCTGTAATTAAGATGTAGTATATATACATTTTTTGTACAGTTTCTTTGTTCATTTTTTAAACTTGTGTTTATTTTAGTATGATATATATATATATATACATAAATATAAATATAATGTACAAGAGAATAAAGCTATATCAATGAGAATGTGTGTTTATGGTCTTGCTGGCTGCATGTATGCAGATCTATACACAGATACAAAGTACACGAATCAAAGCAAGCTTTTAATAATTATCTGAGTCTTACAACCAAAGTTTTCATCTGATGTAAAATGTATAGAAATCATACATATACCAACAAGACAGCGTGCATCACTGTCACAACAGCATTTGCATTCAAAGGCTTTATGGGGGGCCGGTCTCTCGTCAAAATGCCCGGGCCGATTCTTTGTCCCAGTCCAGCCCTGGGCACGACACGCAGTGAGTTAATCTGAGAAGGTGCATTAAAAAATAAATGGCCGGGCCAGCGGTGCACATCGCAAATTAACTCGCATACACACATTAGTTGTGCCGTTTCGTAATGACGGTATCTTAGCTAACAACCCCAACTACCAGATTCAACTTGTAATTGGCTAAAAATAACTGAGAGGGACGTTGCTAGCTGGCAGTTTTTTCGAGCGATGTTGAAATTTCCACATTCAGACACTTCAAATGCTTCAGCAGCTGTCCGCTCAGCGCAGCATCAGCACCGCGGAAATACACGGATACATCCGAAGACTCGAGACTGATCAAACCAGAAAGCTTTAATGAGCAGCTGGTTTGCCTCGCATTAACTGGTATTAACTCAGCCAGTTAATCGAAATGCAGCTGACTGAACTGAAAAGCTCGACTCTGTGGGGGTCAAAGTTTGCAGAACTACGAACACAGCTGGAATCCACAGCCGTGCGTGTTCATGGAACTGCATGTTCACCTGCTGGACGTCACTACCTGACAGGTTTAACTGTCTTCAGAACATTGCAGAGGCCTTACTGACAGTGTTTGGCTCTACATGTCTGTGTGAGCAGGTTTTCTCTCACATGAGTCCTCAGGTAGCCTCTGAATGCTGGACACTGGGAGACCTGTGTCTCTGAGTGGGAGACCAGAGATCACATTAGCATGTATGTCTCTGTATTAACAAACATGCCATAATGGCTTAGTTTATTTTTCTTATCATTGTTGTGAGGAGACCATAAATAGCATTTGTATTTTCTGTTGTACAGTTCATTTGCTGTTATGGATAAAGTCTTTTTTGTTTCAAAATAGCTGATAAGTATTCGCTGATAGCTGCCAACATCTGCGAACAAATATAACTTTATAAAGTTGTTCTATATAGTGTGTAACTGTTATTATAGAGCATTAATAAATTTATTGCTAATGCATCATATGGCACACTGACTCCTGAGGAAAATTTAGATTGTTTTCATATATGACAGGTCACATAAAGGTTTGGTGAGTCCAAGCTTAAGTATATATTCCAAACAATAAAACCTTATTTAATGCAAATGTTGTGAATAAACTTGAAATTATGGATTTTAACCTCTGAAGACCTGAACTCTTTCATGGCATGCATTTTGATTTCTCTTTACTATTTGGGCTTTATACTGTTGATAGAACACTGTAAAGTCACAATTGAATAATGATATGGAGAACTCTTTATTTGGTGTCTGAACACTGCAGCATTTTTCCTGAGTACGAAAACAAAATGAGAAACAACAGCTGAGCCCCTTTAAGCAATATGGCTCATTTGAAAGAGCAAAATTTAGTATTGTGGTCTAGACAACCCAAAATGTGATGTCCCCATATGTGGACGCCAGGTCCTAGGAGGTTAAAATTGTATTTCCATGTAAGTCCATATGGTGAACAATAAAAGCATTCCTCCATTGTGGCTCGCTGTGATGGACAAGACGGTCACCTCTGTGCACGTCTGGGTCAGGGAATGGGTCTTGACTCATTTGTTCTTATTCGCTGAACATCAGCTCAGAGTTGTTGGTGCAAGTATTGAACATGACTTTCGGTAAGCCTCAAACCAGCTCTGACAAACTGACTGATGCAAAGTTTTGACTGTACCTTACAGTGTAGGGACGGAGTATCGCGGACCTCAACTGGGACAGAAGAAGGCAAACTTTGACCAATGCCTCAATCCCACTGACACACCTTTCATAGAGTAAGCAGAGTCTTGGGATGAGGGAGATGACTCGGCCGTCACTGGCGCTAAGGTTGCTGAGGTAGTTAAAAAAAGAGTTTGGTGAACCTCCAAGTCTGAGGCCGTAGTTCTCAGCTATGTTCTCAGGAAAATGTTTTTTTTATCATAACCTTAATGACTGCAACACAGCAAAGGACATTACTAATGCAAACTGATTACACTGAACCTTAATCACCCTTTTATCAGTTAGTATAACAGACCTGGAATAGCTCTTACTACGACCGCCATGGAGACACTTCCAGGTCATGGGGTGGCTGTAGCTCAGGTGGCAGAGCAGGTCAGCCACTAATCAGAAGGTCGGTGGTTCGATCCCAGGCTGCCTCCTGGCTGCATGCCAAATATCCTTGGGCAAGATACTAACCCCGTGTTGCCTACTGGTGGTGGTCAGAGGGCCCGGTGGCACCTGTGTCCAGCAGCCTCGCCTCTGTCAGTGCGCCACAGGGCAGCTGTGGCTACAATGTAGCTTGCTATCGCCAGTGTGTGTGTGGATGGGTGAATGACTGAATGTAGTGTAAAGCGCTTTGGGGTCCTATGGACTAGCAAAGCGCTATACAAATGCAGGCCATTTACCATTTCTTTCAGTTAGGAACCTTCCTAAGGAAAAAAGACTATTGGGATGCAGCCAATGACTTTTTAGACCCTTAACTTCTCCTTGCAGAGCTTCAAGGGATCTTCCAGGATGGTGAGGATATTTTCGGCAGACTTAAATTGGTCATCAGGCAGCGATTTCATACATTGATGTCTAATGTGGAACTTGATCTGCACTGGCGTGAGTTGGCTTCACAGCATAAGTTAGCGTGACGCTTGTAAGAAGTAAACCACCTTCGTGGTACAGAAAACCCAGGATCAACCCTGAAGTTATCTGGGTAAGTCATAAATCCTGTTTCATTGGCCTCTACACTATGAAGATAGACTTTAAGCTTATCCGGGTAACTTCAGGGTGCGTTTTATTTTACAATCACTGTAATTTATTTATACAAGTATAGAAACATTAGTATTTCTATATGCTTCTGTTACCGGCACCAGACCTAGGGGAATCTGGACCGGCAGCAAGCGGCACACAGGCTAGAGAGCACTGCGTAGCCAGATATGAGCAAACTGTGGATTAATAGAGAGGACACCCTAGTTAGCGTCTTGCTCAGGCCGGAGCTCATTTATTTCTGCAACATATACACAATAGAAATGCATTCTTTCCATAAAATAACAGAGTTCACAAACAAAAATAAAGTTACAAAAAGTTTCTCTCAAAAGCAAAATAAATACAAACTAATTCAAAATGACTTTACATACAACTTAAACAAAACACTCGCGGCTAAAGCAGAACAACATACCAAAATAACCCATCTCACATTCACACAACCTTTCCCCACATTCGCGCCAAATACGCTATTACTTTTGAACATGGCGTCCCCTGAACGCAACACAACAGACTGCAAACGTTGGCTGTGCCCCAATTCAGGGTCTGCACGCTTGAAGTACGCATTTTAAGTGCGATTACGTCACCGCCACGCGACGACGGCTGTTCCAATTCGAAGTGTGCTTCAAATGCGCCGTCGATTTCCCCAAATCCGGTTGTTCAGTCTGACGTCACTAGCCGTGTCTGGGTCTAAAGTCCGCTGCAGGTCCATATATCAAACGATCACTATGGCATTACTGAGAGTTGAAAACTGTCTAAAGTCTTTCATCTTTAATAAAATGATCAGCGTTCTGCTCTACCAGGTGTAACAATTGAGTTTAACATCCAGGCATCCATGAAAACGGAATTTATGACATTTAACGGAGTTAGAAGTTAGCAGGGACTTAGCTCGCTAGCTTCTAGCTAAATACAATATAGCATGTCCTGACTGCGGGGTTTTGGAAACAAATTCAAACGTACAGCTCTGTTATCACTTCCAGCATAAATGAAGACAGAAAACTAAACAGCAGTGACGTTTGTAGGGTTACTGAAGTTTGGCTAGCTGGTATATAATGATGTGCTACGTGACCGCTAGCGACACAGCTATGTTAGCATAATATAAACAAGCTAACTTTTTTTCCACTGGATAAAAGTTAACGTGAGTGTTCTCGGTGGTCAGGAACAAATGTAATCGCATGGCAGGATGCTGTCAAACTTCAGCCAGGAGAACAACTGAGATAATCCATCCACAATACGAGGTTAGTCATTCATATACTGCTGCATGGGCTGGGCTGTAGTTACATCCTAAGGTTTTAAAAACTGAGCTTAAATAAATGATTAGCGGTAATAAAAGCCGAGGGAGGTCAACAGTGATCACTGACTGTTTTAGGAGCTTTTTGAGATTAAATAGAAGAAAATACAAAACATTAAACATGTTAACAACACAAAGGCCAAATAATTTCCCCCAGGGATCAATAAAGTATTCTGATTCTGATTAAACGCAGACTACTTTAGACCCGGAAGTAGGATTCGTCGCGTCATCACTGAACAACCGGATACCAAGCGTGGTCCCATACATCCCACAATGCAGGCTGCCACTGAGCTCTGCCCAGGGGCGTTTCTGGGATTTTTTTAATGGGGGGGCTAACAATCAGAAATAACTGTTGAAAACGACCTTGGAAGACGTTTATATATTCATGAGCATTTTTACATTCATAGAACAATGACCATATTATTGTTTTCCTAAAAAAATGATAGTGAGGATTTATTCATTTAACAGTATTTATTTGTAAGAAACACTGCATATTGTATTATATACAAGAACCAACACATTTTCATTTAGAAATCAAAGTATATATATTCATTTAAAAGAAAAGGAAATGGTAGGTTTTTGTTTTTCTTTAAACATCAGAATGGCTGGTGTGGTTTTGTTAGCTTATTTAGGATGGAGGTGATCATTTTTGGGACTATTTTCTGTAATTCCACTGATACCAGAACATGTTGTGCACTCTCCCAGTTCTTGCACAGGTCCTTTTGGAGGTTTTTCACTGTGCATTCATGCTACAGCGCTGATGTTTCAAAGCACTCAAACAAAGGCTCAGTCTAGGTGCAAATTTCTGTCTCCAGTGTACTTGTCATATTAAAGAATCACATAGAAACATAAATGCTTATATTTGCTCACAGAAAAATATAATTAGTATAAAATAAACCCAGGGTCAAACTGAAGGTTTCTAGAAGTTACCGAGAAGCTAAAAGTCCTGCTTCATATTGCAGAGGCCTATACTACAACATCCCAGGCTCCTGTTTCCAGGGTAACCCTCTGATGTTTACTAGCAGATTTTTTGTCAGTCAGCAGTATCCTGCCATGTCGTTGCTTCAGTCGGAATTTAAGAGAAGTTACCAAATGTCATTCAAGCGTTAGGAGCTGATGTGTTGTTGCGCTGCAGGGTTTGGCCCAGAACCTGCTGAAGAGAACATCTGAGCGGAGCTCCGTCAGCGGATGTGGGATCGCCTTTGAAGTAGTTTCTAACATCCCAGGAGGAAGTACCAGGACATCATGTTAGTGTTCAGGAAGGAAGGAAAAGACATTTGGAAACCAGCAACCATGAATTTCACTGAGACATCATGTCCACAAATGAAAACAGATGTGATTACAACATCTGTGCAGGAACAGCTGGTCACTGCTTTCCAAATATCAGCGCTTCTCACCTCAGACTTACAGTCTGTGTGGACAGAAGGAGGACAGAGGACCGGTGGATGAGGTCGTGGAGTGGTCTGGGAGAAATCACCCGGTGGTTAAAGAAAGAAAAAGTATGAATAGCATGAAACGGAGGAGCTAAGCTAGACCAAAGGTTTTGCAGAGGCACTCTTTTTGTTCTCTTGAAAAATAGATAAAGATGGTGCTGAAAGATGCTCAAACTTTATTTTTCCTTCTCTAAAGTTAGCTTAAAAAAATAAAATGATAAAAAAAAATAAATCCTAATAAAACCCAATAGAGATGATGCAGTGATTATGTAATCTCTTTTACCAGGACATCGTCGTAAAAGATTTTCTAATCTCAAAAAATGAGTACATAATGTACCAGAGAATAAAGCTGTAACACACACACACACACGAATTAAATTGATTTATTATCACTTATAAAAAGTCGATCTTTAAACAAACATTCAAGCTTGATCATTTTAAATGCAAATGTATAAAACACATTTCTGCACAAAAACTAACACAACATTAAAACCAACACAATCCTCACCAAACATCAGACTGCAGCACATACAGGGAAAGTCACAAGTAACGTTCTCAAACACCCTCACGTGAAACTAATGCAGATTCCTGCATTTGCTTGACAGGAAGAGGAAAATATAGATTTATAACTGTTGCAAAATTCCAGCAGTAGCATTTTTGACGAGTGCAATGATTTTAACCAGCAGAATCACATCAGAATAATCCCCTTTATTCCTACACAGTGCGGTGGGACGTGTCCAAGGCATTTTTCCAAAGGCTTTATTCAAAGCATTTCAAGGCACAAGACTAATAGCACACCATATAGTCATACATTACAAAACACACATCTGGATGTCTGCACTCATATTTGTTTATCTTTGGAACTGCACGAGAAAGAAATCGGCTAGCCTTTTTTTGGGGGGGGGGGGGGGGGGGCATTTTTGGTATGCACAGTAAAAAGGAAACTGTGCCTCCTGTGAATCCGTCTGTAGCGTACTTCATGTGTACCCTTGCTTCCTTACACGACATATACAGGTCGCAGTGCTTTGATTACAATGTAATGTCTTTTGAATAAATACATTTATAAAAGGTTAGCGTGTAATTATCTAAAAGCATTCACATTTTCAGATAAAACATCCAATGTCTGCCAAGTACGTCACACAGGAATGGAGTCCTGTAACAGGAAAAGCCAAAAATCATCCTCCAGACACGAGAGCGTGGAGTGACTCATCCAAACTTACTGTCAAACCTCCAGTAAATCGGTCTAAAGTACGCCAGACACCACTGTGCCAGTAGGCTTAAGCTTTTGTCCCATATGGGCAGTGATGTGCTGGGGATGCCCAGCAATGAGCCATTTAAGTGTTCCACGACTTGCGGTTCTCCCCCCTGCCGCGACCGGTTGATCCGGTTCCACCTTCGCCTTTGGCCAGAGCTGTAAGGGCTGCCAGGTTTGGGCTGGACCCCGACAGATGGGCACTACGGCGTTTTTGTTGCTGCTGGCGATGGCGTTTGGGATCGCCACGGGTTACTCTGTCAGGTCTTACCAACACGCCGTAACCAGGGTTGCAGTGGAAGTAGTGCTTACCAGCCACTGACCCATCGTTCTTTCCTGAAAGAAAGAGGAAAATACATGAATCGTAAAAATTTAAAAAAGCAATAATGAGGCTTTAATTGGCAGTGCATACATGTTCATGAAGAATGAGAACGATCAGATTTGGTGTTGGGTCTAATCTAAACCTACCTGCTGGTACTTCAAGTTCCACTCCAACCCAAGTCCCCTCTGCAAAATCTGTGGGTCCCAAATATCGCACCGTACCACTCTTATTAGCCCCCACACTCACAAACTCGCCCTCTTTCAACCACTCGGGAAGAACAGCAGAAGCAGCTGTATCTCCATCCTCTGTGTCAGAGATGATTTCCAGACTTTCCTTCGGCACTGAAAGGTTGGGTCCTGTCCCACAACTTGAGGGTTGGTTCACCAGTGTGGGGGTATCATGCTCCTCCTCACTCAGAATCTGCAGAAATGACTTGAGGTCTGAAGACTTCACTTTCTGGATCTTGAAGGGGTTAGCTACTGAGGGACCTGATTTGGGAGAAGAAATGGGGCCTTTGGCAGGTTTGACAGAAGCTGCTGGCTGCTGAACCTCACTGGTGGCTGAGGATGAGGGTAGGAAGGAGGCACCATTTGTTTCTGGAACATCAGAAGTTGACTGTTGCTTGGATGAAGCTTGAGCAGCCAGGTCTACAGGCGGTCCTGGATCAGGACTTGAGGCTTGGATCAGGCTTGGAGAAGGATCTTGAATAAAGTCTGAAGCCGTCTGATCTTGTGTGCGCTGCTGGGGTTGCAGGACGGTTGATTCCAAACGCCTCGCTCCTTCTTGAGCAGATCGTTGTGTCTCATTAGAAAACGCCAGTTCACATTCTACTTTGTTTGTGGCAGCCACCTCGAGATCTTCTCTTGAAGGAGTCTTTGGTTCACTGTGGTCTACATGGCGCACTTCTGTCTGCTTGGTCCCATTGTTTTGTGCCACCTCTGAATGATCTCGTTGCTCTGATCCACGGTCCTGTTTTTGTTCGGTCTGGTCTGGCAATTCTGCTTCTGCAGCTGGATCAGATTTTTCGGCCTCCTTTAACTGGTCTGATAGGAACCGATTTGGTTCTTGTTGACTCGGCATAACATCTGGTTCAGATGGCTCCTGCTCCATACTCTCTGCATCTGCTTTCTGTCTCAAACTCAGTAATTCCTGAGGCCCTGATTGGTCTAAAATAAGAGTGTCCGATTGTGTGGTGTCAGAGAAAGGAGAGAACTTCTGTGTCACAACATTTTCCTCCTCGTGCTCATCGAGCACAGTTTCAAAGCCATCCCTGCTACCATATGACGAAGGCAAGTCCCAGCTCAGCGTGTAGACTTCTGACAGCGTTACTGTAGATATGCTTGTTGACATATATCCACTGGAAGCCTCGCTCACTGGACTGGTGGTGGAGTCTTCAGTTTCTGGGATGATTGGAGGTGGAAGAGGCACAGATCTGGGGATTTCTGTTTCATCAATGGGGACCTGGGGGCAAACCATAGAAACGTGGTTTTAGCCAAAGAGCGTCTTTTTGCCAGTTTCCAAAAATGGAATTGCCACAAATTCATTTCCAATTTCTGATCATAACCACCCTAGTGCCAGCTCCTGGTTAGTCCAGCCTCAAGATGAATGTTTTTCACCATTTCTGAGGATCTGACTGAAAAACCTACCTGTCAATCACAAGGCCAACCTGCCCTCAGTTTTTAAACATGGAAGCTACATCATTGTCATTCTACAGTCTTTGTACTTGGAGCCAGGTTCAGTTGGATACTTGGAGCAGCAGAAATGTTTGAATAACAATGACCAGCAGATGTTGCTGGTATTAAACATGAATTTATTCCATATAATCACAGTCCTGTTATCGTGCACAGGATGGTCAGGTGAACTTGTCGTGTTTTCAAAGTAACACAAACGTCTAAAAATATTAAGGTGAAGAATCTAAAAAGACAAACAGCGCTGCCAGAAGCCGTGCAGGCTTTTTATAACTTCATCCAACGTTTTTGTACCACGGCATTTACAGCCGATGACGAACGATGGGCGAGTTTCGGTTGACACAGACGGCATTACTGAATACACTCCACTCCGATCAGTTTCTATGTTTGGAAGAACAGATCTACACAATGTGTTAACACCATGCGGGCGGGGCTGGAGGACTCACCGCCTGCCGCTGTTTGCTCATGTCCTCTTCAACGCTGGCCGACTGCACCACGATGCGCGGCAGACTCTGCGACGGGGTCGGAATTAAAAAAGCAAAGTTAATGTGACTTCAGATAAAACATCTCAAAGCTGCTAATTAGCACTGAAGGCTTTTCAAGCTGATTTCAAGATGCAATCAGGGGCCAATCAGCTCTGTCCGCTTCAAACCTGAAGATTAACAGAAGTCTGTTCATGCCACACTGCATGATGTGGTGATTAGCTGCTGTGGGAGCATCAGAGAGACAGAAGGACAGAAACAAGCAGAGAGAAAACTGAACCTGTGATGGTAACAATGAGGCTGAACACCGACCTGCTACGCCCTCTCTGGTACTAACATTAGGCCAGCTGACCGTCTGCTGCAGCTGCAGATGATTCTTCATAATTATGAAAGATGTGCAATCAGATTCGTATGTTCACGTGACGAAAGGAATCAGATATTTATTTCGATAACAGCGTTTCGAGATGTTGACACGAGATGCAGACAGTGTAATAAAAACATTGGTTCATTAGACTCGTAATCATGACAAACTAGTCAAACAATCAGTATAATTGCACCTTAATTATAATTGCACCCATCATCATTGATCCCTGCTCAGGATTCAAAACTCGTCATCCGTCAACTGATTAAGCACGAAGAAAACAAAAACCCATCTTGATCTTTAAAAGATGCGTGTGCTTAGCAGACAGGATTTTAATCATGACGACTGAGTTCATGCAGAAAGGAAGCTGCTCGATTTAGGACACAAGGAGCTTTGAGAGCAGAACGACGACCTACGTGGTCCGCAGGTCTGACGTCAGAAAGTAGGTCAAACAGGTCTATCCTACCCCTCGCGTGCTCGGGAAAATAAACCTGCAGGTCAACACAACACATCAGGTGCACAACAAATGCTGCCTCTGCTTTACTGGTTATTGAAATCAAAGCACAACAAGCACCCGTCTGTGTTAACCGCAATCTCCACGTGTCCGTGTTCTCGACAGCCGTTCATCTGAAGCACGGCAAGCCCAGGAGGTGCTGAGGAGTAAACGTTTAGTTGAGGTTGTTGTTGCTGGCTGCTGTGCAGCATCAGTGAGAGGAGCTAATCACCAGGAGGCTAAAGTCACAGTTCAGCCATGTGAGCGCACACTCCTCTTTGGAAATAAATGCGCACCAGCTTTGGCACCTTTGCTGACGGTGGGCTGGCTTCACTGCATATCGTCCGTTTCAGGAAAATGCTGGAAGGTGTGTATTTAACCGAATCAAAGAAACGTGATGTCCTATGGTTTGCAGCACACAGTTTACTTGGAATTGTGCTTCATTTAACACAGCATAATGTGCGTCGACTAACTGCTGAAAGCTGCGAGTCAAAGTTGTGTCCTGGAAGTCTTCATCCAGTCGTCACCCTGAGCGTTTAGAGCCAGGCTGCCAGATGCACATAAATCCTTTTAGTTTCAGGTTTTTAGCCACGTGGCTGCACAGTGCAGCAGTGCAAACTGACACTTGTGTATTTTACTTTTCTTTTGTTGTTGCTGTTGTCATCTTTCAGGTATTGATGTGATGTGTGGTAGATCAATGTTCCAAATGTAGCATTAAAACCTCTGCATTTAAGCATCAGCAACAACAACGTGTGTATTTACAGAACCTTCAGTAAACCTCCAACAGGTCCGAGTGTGATCGTACAGCCGTAACACAGACCGAATAATTCCCGCGCTCCCTCTGAGACGATCGTTTCATCCGGAGAGCGTAAACTTCCTGATTTAACAAACGATGACTCAAACGTTCTACTCGCAGCAGTTCAACATTTCAGTAGTTGGTGCTGGAAGTGCTGATCAATCTCACGGACAACCACAATTTTAGCCAATAGTACTTATCATCTAGACCAGTGGTCCCCAAACCCCGGCCCGGTACTGGTTTTTATTTTGTTGTATTTATCTGCGACACTTCAAAGGCCGGTCTGTTTATGTCCGACAATATTTTCACAGACCGGCCTTTAAAGTGTCGCAGATAAATACATCAAAATAAAAAACTGTACCGGTACCAAAAAGGAGATTTGTTGATAACACACGGGAAACACCCAGGGAAACCGAGTTAACGATAAAAACCCTGAAAACCATAACTTTCACGGCCGAGCCTGGACTCTCACGGACCAGTACCGGGCCGGGGTTTGGGGACCGCTGATCTGGTCTACGGATGTCTGCTGTCTAACAGGACAAACTCCTTCATTTCTTTATATGAAAGAAATCTTTAGAAAAAAAGAGTGCGTCATAGTTAATGAAACTTTCATGCAGACTTAATAAATTAGTTTTGTTGGTTTTATAACATCAGTCACTTCTAAGGTCCAGAGATGTGCAAGTATCGAAAGTACAAAGTACAGCAGTATTCAAACCCAATGACAGCTCTACAATTCATGTAGAGCCCCAAACACATTCGTACGGGCCGTGATCATCGACCAAATTACCCTTTGGCAGCCCGCTATTATTTGCGTCACTCCAAGCTTTTGTTTTGTGTTGACCGTTGTAAACATCTGTGGCAGGAAGATGCTAATTAAAGCAATATTCTCAACAACAAGCACAGCGAGGCCTGCTGGGTTTCCTTTCCAACATTCCCCTGATTAGCTACTCTCCACAGCTCAAGGGCCAATCAGCCAAATGAGACGCTGGAGTGTTTGGCTGCTATGAAAAAAGCTGCATGATTGCAGAAGAGCAGATGCTGCGCAGGTTGAAGGAGCAACGTGTCAGGATAAAGTTCAGCAGCTCGTAATTACCCCTGGTCTACGCACAGTAAGCGCCTGAAGCAGACGTGCTCACGAACATCAGTCGGTGGGGACAGCTCAGCCATTCAGTCTTGTTCTGACTCAGACACAAGACTCGAGTACTTTAGAGTTATTGGCTGAAAACGGAAGCACGTTCATTACCAGCTGCCTTGTTCACTACAGTGCATCGCTTTGATTTGCCCGTTTCTTATGACAGATGCTCTTCCTGACATCGCCCGAAGGATGTGTGGTTTACACACTCGTCTGCCTTCACATGGCAGACGAGTGTGTAAACCACTACACTCCATTTTATTAGCAGCTGAAAAAAGATGCGGCCATCATGGCGCCACGTGTTGGTTCATGAACCGCCGTCTCTCGGGTAGTGGAGTACTACACTAACAGCTGGTGCCAGCTGGCCGATTAGCCTGTCCAGAAATGCACACCACACGCTCAGCTGGTAATTAGTGCCACCATAGTAAGTAATACGAGGATTTCACTAATTAGATTTGTCACATAATTTCTTTCACAATGTTCCGAAAAGCATCAAGTCCAGTGTTTTGAATTAGGTTTGTGAGCCTGTGAGGTTACAGGATGATAATAATAATCGTCGCTGTCCTAACCGTTCCCTAAACAGGAGACATGTTAGCAGCTACCTGAAAGGTGATGGCAGCTGTGTCTCTATCGGGCTGTAGTAATGTTGGCCATTTTAATATGGACGTCGGCGGGATTTACTCCGTTTTGCCAAAACTAAACACTCTGCAAACCATCCAAAGCTTTTATTCACAACATGCTTTTCTTCGTAATCTTAAAACAACGAGGCAAAAGGTGCACTTACATCATCTGCCTCATATTTCTGTTTCCACAGACATTAGCTCTGTTTCTATGGCAACAGAAGAACTCAGACTGTTGATGAGGAGATGACGTGTTCAGATTCAGGTAGCAGCGACGCATACGAACTTTAAATCCCTGATAAGGATGCAGGTCGAAGACAAGCTTTAATGCAGAGCACAATAAACAGACCGAATGAGCCTACCTGCTGATGGACAGCTGTCTGGTCTCTGCCCTCTTTCCCACCAGGAAGCAGCGACTTCAGTAGCCTGGGTACGGCCTTCACTAAAGGGAGAGAAGAAGCAGTGAAGCCTGAATGCTCTGCAGAAGAAGGAAGAGGAGATGGAGAAGGGGGGCAGAGAAAAACCAAACAAACCAAACCATTTTTGAGAATAAGACTCTTAAAGAGAAAAAGTTTGCCCCAGACTAAAGCATCAGATGCACAGCTGATGACATCAAAGGTCACACAGAGGGTGTTTTTAAATAGCTGTACCCGTCTCTGCGTTCAGATTCTGGGACAAGGAGCTGGGAAGGGTGCGTCTGGAAGGAGGAGGCGGCGCCACAGAGAGGTCGTGATGACTGTCCCAGGCCTGCAGACACGATGAAGAGCACTTCAGTCTTTGTGGGAGCAACATCCAATGGCTGCCAAACACAGCTGCAACACAGCTCCATCCATTCATTCACTGCGTTAAGCTACATCTTCTATTGATACACCGAGTTTTAGGAATTTCAACCATTTTTAGTTTATTTTTGTTACCATTTGTCCACAGTGTTTAAGTCATACGTCATTCAGCGAGGTTACACAGATTACTTGTACAGGGCTGGGTTTAAGTCCTGAATCGATTTAAGTATAAATGTATTTTGGCAGAAACGGCAGAATCTCCGATTAAAGCTCACAAAACTGTTTCATTAACTGCCAAACAGCTAAAACAGCAAGTAAACAGGAAAAGATGTAAGCGGAGCACGCGAACACGCCGTCGGTGCTGAGAGCCGACTCAGAGTCTGAGCTGCAGGTTTCGTCACTCTGACCAACACTGACTGAACCAGCAGCAAAAGAAGATCCAAACGACGCTTCTCGTTTGATAAACATCGGCATTGATTCTGACTTTTTTGCTTCCACCACGATAAAAATCACACTTGCTGCACAGCTCGCTCTCAGTGCACACATTTACGATCAAATCTGTTTCCTGCGTTATTCGCTTGCTTATGGGTGGCTGTGGCTCAGGTGGCAGAGCAGGTCAGTCACTAATCAGAAGGTCTGTGCTTCATGGTCATTCAAAGCACAATAAGATATCCTCTTCAGGTAAGTGTATTAGTAAAAGCACCTTGGAGACCCATCAGGTTTCACCTTCTGTATGAATCCAGACATGCAAATTAGTATCATCACAAACATGCAGTTAATTAGCAGGAACAACTGGAGTGTAATGAGGTTGTATTTACCTAAGCAGTACAAGCAGTTACCAAAGAGAAGCTGACTTCAGTGTCTCACCTTGAAGTCTTTGAGCTTAAGAGGGGAGGAGCCAAGATCCAGGCTGCTGTCTGACAGCTGGGTCAAAGGTTAAGTGGTTAGAGGTTAGTGAGGCAGATTGATGATGAGACTGGTTGTTGACAAAGGCAATCAAGAAAGAAAACCCAGAGTATAAACCAACCCCAGGTGAGTCGCTGCTGCCAACAGCAGAATAAAGAGACTTAACAACAGCAACAAAGTAAAGTGAGCCTGCTCACCCGCTCGATGTCCGGCGAGCTCAGGCACCGTCTGGCAGCTCTTCCTCTGCCAGCCAGCTGCTCCCTCACAGCCACCTCCTGCACACACACACGCAGAGACACACACACACACACGCAGAGACACACACACACACACACACACACACACACACACGCAGAGACACACACACACACACGCAGAGACACACACACACACACGCAGAGACACACACACACACACACGCAGAGACGCACACACACACACGCAGAGACGCACACACACACACACGCAGAGACGCACGCGCAGAGACGCACGCGCAGAGACGCACGCGCAGAGACGCACGCGCAGAGACGCACACACACGCAGAGACGCACACACACGCAGAGACACACACGCACACGCACACACGCGCGCACACGCAGAGACACACACACACACACACGCGCACACACGCAGAGACACACACACACACACGCGCACACACGCAGAGACGCAGAGACACACACACACGCGCACACACGCAGAGACGC
This sequence comes from Rhamphochromis sp. 'chilingali', assembly GCF_963969265.1. NCBI lineage: Eukaryota > Metazoa > Chordata > Actinopteri > Cichliformes > Cichlidae > Rhamphochromis > Rhamphochromis sp. 'chilingali'. Next base: position 529,878 of record NC_137932.1, read on the forward strand.
AGAGACACACACACACACACACGCAGAGACACACACACACACACACACACACACACGCAGAGACACACACACACACACACACACGCAGAGACACACACACACACACACACGCAGAGACACACACACACACACACACACACACACACACGCAGAGACGCAGAGACACACACACACACACACACACACACACGCAGAGACACACACACACACACACACACACGCAGAGACACACACGCGCAGAGACACACACACACGCAGAGACACACGCGCAGAGACACACACACAGAGACACACACACAGAGACACACACACACACGCAGAGACACACACGCGCAGAGACACACACACACACGCAGAGACACACACACGCGCAGAGACACACACGCGCAGAGACACACACACAGAGACACACACACGCAGAGACGCAGAGACACACACACGCAGAGACGCAGAGACACACACACGCAGAGACGCAGAGACACACACACACACACACACACAGAGACGCAGAGACACACACACACACACACACACACGCAGAGACACACACACACACACACACACACACACACGCAGAGACACACACACACACACGCAGAGACGCAGAGACACACACACACACACACACACACACACGCAGAGACACACGCGCAGAGACACACACACGCAGAGACACACACGCGCAGAGACACACACACACGCAGAGACACACACACACGCAGAGACACACACACAGAGACACACACACAGAGACACACACACAGAGACACACACACAGAGACACACACACAGAGACACACACCTGCTGATTGTTTCCTTCGTGGACACAGCGTCTCTGAGTGTTTCCACTGGAGACAAACTGCTTTGTGTTCATTGAATCAACTGGAAATGTTGGGTTTTAGTTGAGCTCGTGATAAATCTCAGTATTAATGTTTTAATATTCAAATCTGCTTCACATCTCAGGTGAACCACATTTCCACACCTGTCTGAGCCTGTCCAGCGTCAGGATGTTCTCCACAGCCAGGACACTGCGGAGGTATTTCTCGATGGCTGCCTCGCTGGCGGCCGACTGCTCGTCCTCTGCGCTGGCGGCCAGCCGGGCCAGCATCTCCCTGTCCTCTGGACCGTGGATGTCCTGTAGTGGGAAATAAGGCAGTATTTATTCAAAGCCAAATAACACTGTGTTCTGTGTGTGAGCAGATCAAACACCTTTATATTAAAAACACGCTGATCTGGTCGCACTCCTGTGGTAGCATCACGCCATGTTGATGTTTACACAAACACCACGCTCTGTTCGAGTCTACAAAAATCGTCATGGTAACGTCCGATGTTGCCTTCTTCTGAATTTGTCACAATCACAAGACTTTCAGAAAACATGACCTCTGAAGCTGAGGTCAAGGTCAGAGATTTGAACCTAGTATCATATCCTATATTAGTATCAGTGTGTAAAACGTACATCTTCACCTCTTCCATAGGTAGATGCTGCTAATCAATACATCTGATTAACTGATCATCAGCAGGTGTGAGCACTTCTATAAAAGCTAGTCTTTTGTCACTTTGCTGGTCTGGAGCTTTCCGGTGTGTTAACTGAGGAGGAAAGACGATCTCAGAGAAGCAACTGTGGCTGCTCATCAATCTGGAAAGGGTTCAAAGGTCACTCCCAAAAACGTTAAAGCGCATCACTCTGCTGCGATAAAAATGAACAGAGCATTGATCCTTCCCAGGAGGAGCAGCTTCACCCAGAGGTTGCAATGTTTAAGTTCATCATGGCACAATTAGGAAAAGCGTGAACATGTGTCGGCTTATTTGGAAAAGTGTCCATGAGAAAGCCTTTTCTCTCCACAGAGAACGTGCCGTCTACTTCTGGAACGCCGGGATTCATTCCTCCATATGTGCGTCGAAATGTTCTTACTCTAAAATGACCACCAGATTCAAGAAATGTACACGCTCACCATTTTTGTTCTCACTGCCATTTAGCTGATCAGGAAGGCCAGCTCTGTTCTGGGATGCACCCTGGACCCAGTGCAGGTGGTGGGAGACAGAAGGACTCTGATGGACAGAGTCTCCCACCCCATGCATGTGAATGTTGCTGCAGAGCTGCTGCAGTGACAGACTGCTGCATCGTCGATGCATGAAGGAGCGTTTCTGCAGGGCCTTCCTCCCTGCAGCTGTCAGACTGCACAATCACAACTGCTCCCAACAATCATAGATGTTCACATCTGCGCTGTAGCAGCTTCTACTGTTATAACTGCACATTACTTACTCAGCTTATATATACACACTAACTTATTGGAAGTTACATGTCTACATTTTAATGCACAATCACACAATCTGCACGTTTCTAATGATTCTAAATATTCTTCACTATTTAAACATCTTTCAGTCTCCTGCTGTCTGCACATCTGTACACTAATCCCAACAACTGTGCTCTGGTAACTGTTGTCCATGATGTAAATATGTAAAAATTGTGTTTTCTGTTCTTTATATGTGTGTTTTGCTGCTGATACAACCAAATTTCCCCTTGTGGGACAATTAAAGTATTATTCTATTCCCCTTTCCTTCCTTCCTGAACACTAATGCAGACGCCAACATGAATCCTGGTACTTACTCCTGGGATGTTAGAAACCACTTCAAAGGTGATCCCACAGCCGCTGACGGAGCTCCGCTGAGACATCCTCTTCAGCAGACTCTGGGCAAAACCCTGCAGCGCAACAACACATCAGCTGATCTCCTCAGGTGCGGGCTGTGAAGCACACCCATCACACCATCTAAGCTACACACACCTGTCTCCCAGTAACACTGACACAGATGCGTTTCCTGAGGACCAGCTGCATGTGGGCCGGATGGCTCAGCTGCACCACCGTGCGCACCGTCAGGTACACCCTCTGGTCAGCGGGCGCCACGCGACTCAGCTGGGGGCACTCGTGGACCGTGGAGTCCCAGGACGCCTCGGCCTTCACCTGGAACGCATTCACAAGGAAATGACCGGCTCAAGATTTCCCTCCATCTGCATCTGGTAGTTTTAATTCTCTCTAAAGCAGGAAGAAGAAACCTGAGGGAAAAGTCATTTTACAGCCTGCTCACCTCTGGATCATAGTGTTTAACAATATGGAGGTCAAAGAAGTCGTCTTCATCTTCCCCACTGAGCAGCGCGTCCTGTCCTCCGGCCAGCGGGGCCGACAGACTGGACTGGAAATCGTCGGCTGGAGGGAAAACGCACACGGAGAGGAGCTTCAGCGCTGCTACAAGCACACGTGGTTTTTACCAGGAGAACAACAACATACCACTGAGATCCAGAAACAGGGCAGGAGTGTGTGTTTCCATCCCAGGTACAGGGACCCTGTGGAGAAAGTGACCAGCTGCTAAGGTTTGTTCCTGAGTGAAGGTGGCGACCGCTCTGTGTTTGACACCGCGAGGACCGTGGATCATTCGACGGCTTCTTGTGAAAGCAGTGCAGTTTTTAACAGTACGCTCGATCACTTACAAACATGCTACAAGTAACTATTGGTTGTCGTCATTAACTCAGTAACTGAAATTCAGACTAAAACAGAGAATAAACAGTCGGACATCTTCAAGATCAAAGGGCACAGAAAATAAAGACAGAATGAATGAATTCAACATTAATTTAGAAGCTTTGAAATGTTAGGTAGTAAAATAAAACGACACTGGAGACTGTGGCCTGAGCTTCTGCATGTTCCATCACATTAAAGATAAATTCACTTTCTAAATACAGGAAAGCTTTTTGGAGCAGCTCCACATTTACCAGAAATCTTTTCTTGCTCATTTTCTTCTGTTGTTTAGAAAAGTAAAGAACCCCAATAAAACCCGCCCACCTCTCTACTGGCGCTCCAGGAATGCCGCTGCCAGCGGACGGGACCATGACGGCGTTCCGTTCTTCGGTGAGGGTCAGCCGGCACTCCAACAGCTGCGATTCCCTTTCAACATCATCCTCCGACTTGTCTGTGCGCGTTCGCAGGAAACGAAAGCAGCAGCAGGAAAAACGTCACAAACGCTTAGTGGTAGAAACACCGCTCAGACAGATTTTTATCATTATTTATAGATTCCCTCACTGGTCGTTATATTAGGTACACCCTTCATATTATTGCAAAAACCCCAAACAAACTAATGGGCTGACACACTGCACCAACTGAACATATTTAGAAATGCAAACATGGTGAAGGAGACCTGCAAATGAATGTGCCGTGCTTATTGGCTCATGGTCTGAGGAATCGAGACTTTCCTGATGTGCTGGGTGTTTCCTCACACAGCCATCCCTGGAGTTCAGTGGCAGCTCTCTGGGTGATGGACAGCGACCACCTGTGCCATCCCTCAGTTACTGCTCTCACACGACTTTCAGAAATCATACTCTGACCTTTAAATTCGTCCAGTTTTTTTAGTAGATGCGCCTCACCCTAACCCTCTCCTCATTCTCGACACGCTCACAAAGGTGTCCGTGCCACCCGCCCAGCTGGGTGACGGCAGTACCCCATCAGCCTTTTATGGCTGAGGGGTAAAAACTGCAGCATCTCTGAACGCACATCACATGTAACCTGGATGTGCTACACAGCCACACGGTCGGCTCAGAGGCGTGTCAGACTGTTGGCACGCACCACATCCTACGGCGAGCATTACTGCTGCGCCCGTCCCTGTAACCATCACACAGCGCCCATCTGCTGATAGATTCTTCCGACGGGTTAATGGTTCACGCCACGAACGTCAGATAATCTGAAACTGGCGTCTGGTACACGACAGCGGAGTTCACCATACTCAGTGACCTCCATGGTAACCAGATCTCTTTGCTCGAGTTGGATGTGCAGCAGACACAAAGAGCAACGGTGTGATGTCATCACGTCAGCATGGACTCAGGTCTGTGAGGAACGTTTCCAGCTTTTGTTGAATATACAACATGTTTGAAGGCGAAACGCCGTCTAACCCGGTACGAGCAAGGTATACCTAATAAAGTGGCCAGCGAGTCCCCTTTCTGCCCTTGTGTTTCCAGCTGTACCTGCTTTACAGACGATCTTCTGCAGCTGTTGGTCCAAATACTCCTGTCTCTGCGTCAGCGTGACCAGCCACTGTTCCCTCATCCTCTCCAGGTCCACCTCCTACACGCGTGCACGCACACACACACACACGCGTGCACGCACACACACACACACACGCGTGCACGCACGCACACACACACGCGCACGCACGCACACACACACACACACACACGCGCACGCACACACACACACACACACACACACACACACACACGTGAGACAGACTGAGACCGTGTCCTCGCCATCACACACAGACTGCACGGCGTCTCTTACCTGATAGCTGTCCATTTCTTCATCTGTAACCTAAAATGTAAATTCATGCACATTAACAGTTAAAAGGCTGAAAACTGAAACCGTGCTCAGTCTGAAGAACGGCGTCCTCACCTGTTTTGGATCGTTTTTGGGGAGACGCACCTGTCGGACCTTTACATCTCCAATAGACACAGACAGGATGGAGGCTGCAACGAGTGGCATGGTGCCCGAGTCCGGCACTGGACAAACTTCCACATGCACTCGCCGAGACTGTCCCTGTTCAGGAAAGAACCGTTACAGACGGCTGGACTCCTTTCTTCATACCTAATCACACACACACACACACACACAACCTGTCTGAGCTGGAAGATTCCTCCTGTCCGGACGTCTTTAGCAGGAACAACTTCTACAGCTGTGAACTCTCCCGCCTCATTCAGCTCCATCACCTTCACCCACAATTCAAGCTGACGGGTCACCTCGCTCCACCTGTGAGAGACCGCACCATCAGTGCACAGCAACAAGCACAGAACATAAGAAAGGTGCTCAAAGGCTGACGCTGCACCAGATCGGTGCATTCTATCTGAAGGCCAGCAGGCGGCGACAGCTGTGGTTGCAAAAGCTCTCCCTGCAGTCAATGAGATGATGACTTCCTGTTCTGACCTCTGTAAACACTTTTCTCCTTCGTATACGTTATGAATCCCTGTGGGTGGGACTCCTCTCTGCATTGAAGCCAATCACTCAGTGAAGCAGTGGGTGCCGGCGCAGGGACGGTACCTTACTCAGGGGGAGCTCAGGGTGGTGGATCTGAACTCACTTAATTTGGCTCATATAAAATAAATATTACATATAAAGTATAAACATATTCCAATAAAATGCCACCATCTGCTCCAATTTTGATGTCTTCTTGTGTTCATGCTTCTCAAATCTCCCTTTTCAGATTACTGAAGTTTATTTGCTGCAGATGCGCTCGTACTGATGCACCTCTCTCTGAGGGATCTGGTCTTGGCTTGGATCACTCCCAGGTCCCACAGTGCCAGATTCCTGCGATGGTTAGCCTGTTTGTGACCGTACACTTCGATGGCCACCGCCCCCTCAGCCAGAAATTCCACAAAATCTTCCGATACCGGCACAGATAATTCCTGAAGATGACACGAGGCACGTTTTCTGTTAGTGACAACTCACCTGCTGATCACAACTTTTACTTAACCACAGAAACGCTCCACCTTGGTGCTGTCAAACACTACAGTACACTGAGGGTCTCTGGAGGCGGACGCCGAGCTGGAAGAGGCCACCTCTGGAGCGGTGAACACCGGCTCCTCCTGCGCCCAGAAGCGATACTGGCAGAAGACAAAGTTGGACAGGTGGCGAGGAAGCCCGGTGGCCTGGAGGATTTTCACCTAGGATGAGCAGAAATGCACCTCAGAGGGAAAAGGACTTTTTCCCACAACGACAAAACACAACCAGAAGGCAGTTAAGCTAAAGTTAAGTCTGTGAAGGTTCTCAGTCATCCAGGTCATCGTAGTCAAAGGAGCTTGCAAAGAAAAGCGTCTGGACTTCTTTAAGTTGAAGACATTTCACCTCTCATCCGAGAAGCTTCTTCAGTTCTAAGGTCAAACAGACAACATTGTCATCCCCATGTATGTATCAGAGAAACTCAGGAGTTTTCTCCAAGCATCCCGGTGCATTTCAGACCCAGCAACACGCTCAGACACAAGCTGGTTCATCACAAAGACAAAACTCCAAAACACAGACTTAACAATGTGGTGTTTGCTGTACAGTGCAGCGAGGAATGCTCAGACCTCTACATCGGAGAGACCAAACAGCCACTTCACAAGCGCATGGCACAACACAGAAGAGCCACCTCCACAGGACAAGACTCAGCAGTCCATCTGCATCTAAAGGTCAAAGGTCACTCTTTGAGGATGCCAATGTTCACATTTTGGACAGAGAGGACAGATGGTTTGAAAGAGGAGTGAAAGAAGCATCTATGTCCACTGTGAGCGACCATCTTTGAACAGAGGCGGGGCTTACGACACCAACTCTCTGCCATCTATAATCCAGTTTTGAGATCCTTCCCAGACGCCTTAACGCCCACTCACATCCTGGGCCATCTGACCTCAGGAAATCACATGATAAGGTGGGGCCAGGTTTCACAATGAGCTCACCTGAAACTCTGGCTGATTGTGACCCACACCCAGTTTCACACCTTGGCTCAGGCGATTAGAGGATCATCAGGGGTCCTTTTGTCCCTCTGTGGGGGGAAACTCCCACTAGGTTTATATCTGGGACTCTCCACCATTTGACCTTAGAACTGAAGAAGCTTCTCGGATGAGAGGTGAAACGTCTTCAAGCAACTTAAGTCCAGACGCTTTTCTTTGCAGCTCCTTTGACAAGCTAAAGTTAAGTAAACCTGCCGCACTTCACACGAGCGCATCCAGCTCCATCATACGGGGCAGAAACGCTCGCTTTAAGTGGAGACCTACAACAGGCAGGATTATGACTTCGTGTCCTGCATTATGACTAGCAGCGTTTCGGAGGGGCACGCTGGGTTTCTGCAGAGCTGGACCTGTTAAAGAAACTGAAATCCTCTCACCACGCAGCGGAGTCTGCGCTCATGTGGATCTCCATCTGTGCTGCTCAGCTGCTTGTCAGGACCGCCTCCACCTTCCTCTTCACAGCTCTCTGTACCACGCCACACTTCGATGTGAAGCCGACCTGCCACCTGAAACACACACGGGGATTTCAGCACCATCAGCTAGCTGCTAACTGTCCGTTTGGTGCCGTGCAGGTAAGTTCACACTTCTCCAGTTCATCAGAGGGAAAAACATGGCCGCTGTGGCTGAAAACGAGGCGGCGAGATGCCGGCGTAAAGCCAAAACAATCGTACCTCTCCCTTCTGGTTGATGATGGGCACCGCGTACTGCAGTTTGACGTCGTAGAACAAACAGGCCAGGAAGACATTGGCCACACCGATCAGGCTGTGATTCTCTTGCTCATCGAAAAAGGGGTCGGCACGTTTGAAATAGGAGCGCATCACCTCGATCGGGGAAAAAGGAAGCAAGAGTTAGTGAGAACGTATAATCCCTCATCCACCCAAACATCTGCACACAGGTGCACCAATCACAGAGAGAGAAAACCACTCAACATGCAGACTGGACGAACTGCAGATCAAAACACCAACCTGCTCTTACCCCCGTTCTTCTTCTGGGGGAGCTCCTGTTTCATTTCACTCCAACAAACTGAGTGAAAGATTTGCTCCCTTAAGCTGCCTACACCAGGCTTAGCCAACACCTGAGGTGTCCTTCAGGTTTTAGATCTCGCCCTGGGTCAACACACCTGAATCACACCTGATTAGTTCATTCCCAGGCCTCTGGAGAACTTCAGGACATGTTGAGGAGGTCATTCAGCCTTTAAATCAGCCTGTTGGATCAAGGACACCTAAAACCTGCAGGACTGCGGCCCTCGAGGGCTGGAGTTGGACACCACTGGCCTGCGCTGTCACACTGACAGCAGAGCGAGCCGCAGGCTCTAATACTCAGCTTATTGTTACCTTACGAGACGTTCCACTTAGTGGCAGTTACAACTTTAACCTCAATCACAACTTTCATGTAGTCTGCTGTTGTCAGCAAATTCAAAAAACAAAAACAAAACAAACATTTATATTTCTCAGTCTCACATGTTATGTTTTTTTGTTCCCAGCTTTCCCACAAACGCTCTGACTAATGAGCGTTCCTGCTGCGTGGCTTTCATCAGTTTGATGCATGCTGCGTCCTATTTGTGGGCGTTCTAGTTCGTGTCTCCACTCACTGGATTGTCTTCGTCCAGCTCCTTCCACTCCTGGTAGAGCTCCCTCATGTCCACCAGCCTGTTCTCCATCTTCTCCAGAGCCCAGATCTGCTTCCCTTTACCTTTACGCCGCACCTGGATGGCCGGCTCGCTCAGCACTGCATCGCGCTGCGGCGACAGGAAAACCAAAAATGGCTTTAACAAACGTGCCCCTGTCAGCATTTCCATCCTCACAGTCGGCTACGGCTTTACGAGTTCAATCCATGAGGACTGAAACATCATTTCAACACTTTTCCTCATCAAATGTTGCTGCGACTGAACTGTGAAGCCTTTATCGTCACCTTCTCTTTAACAGGTACCACGTTTGTTTTAAAGCAGACGTCACCCTGCTGTACCTTTCTGTTGGCGTCCAGGTTGGCGGCCGGGATCTGCAGAGTGACCAGATACTCTGTCCTTTTGTTGAGCTCCTCAGCAATGAAGCCGGCCTCCTGAGCCAACAGCCTAGCCCGAACGATCTGCTCTTTAAGTCGTCGCAGGCTGCGGGTTATCATGGCCTCTCTGTAACACAAAGACACGATGACAGTCAGCCACGCTGTGCAGAGGCTCCTGGATTTCTTCTTTGGGGACCTATCCGACAGAGAGAACAGCGCCACCTGTCCTCGCTCCAGCGACGCACACGTTTGTTCGAGCCGGCTGACAACACGGCTGCAGTAGCACTGCCTGGGACGCCCGATGGTTTCTCGGGGGTGACTCGCTGGCGGAGCTGCTGCAGCTCCTGTTCATACATCTGCCTCTGGCGCTCCAGAGCACAGCGCTTCTCCTCCTGGTGCTGCTTCTCCAGGGTCTGCAACACTGACTGCAACGGGTCTGCAGGAGGACACGGGGAGGATAATTGAGAAGACACTGATTATTCTGGCTTTCTATTAGAGACACTGTAGGTGTGAGTGTGAGAGTCAGTGGCTGGAAGCATTGCAGACACACAAACGCTGATAAACCTCAAACCAAATCGACCCCACTAACAGATCAAAGCCTGTCAGAACTGCTTTGGCTTCCAGTAAGACAGTGAGGGCACATTACTGTGTCTGACTTTGGCTGTTCTTCACATTATTTATATTTTTACATTCAAACTCTGCATTCACTCCATTTCCCAGCAGCACACCTGCCAAGCTTGAAGTGAGGGTATCAACAAAACGCTTCAAGATTTTTTCTCCTTTTAGGTCAAAAAATAAAAAAGAATTTTTCAAAAAATGAAAAAACAAACATCTTTTATTAGCTCATCTAACAAATGGCTGACCATTGACAACAATGTTACGATTTGAAGGCAACATTTTGAAAAAGCGTTCGCCCCCCCGTTACTCTGACTCACCGTTGTTCCACATGCCTTTCATCATGACCTCGGCCTGGGCGAACTCGTAGCCGAAGCTCCTCTCGCTCGACACGTCGCTGCACGCGTCCGGCTCGCCGACCTCCAGACAGTCGCTGCTCGAACGCTTTGTCATCGCGGCATCCTCCTCTTCCTCGCCCCCCTTTTGCACCCTTTGCCTGGGCAGGTTGATCCTGTGCTCGCGTGTTGATTCGCACAGAGGAAAGAGCGAGTCGGACAAAGAGGAAGCGTCGCAGAGTGAAAGAGAAACACTTTGTTACCACATGTAACAAATGTCGGCGTGAGAAATACGACGCCGCAGATCCAGGTTCAAACGCACACCTGAAAAAGTGGTTGTTCCCCCACAGGATCCTGTCGCCATGGTGAAGCTGCACGGGATTCACGACCTCGGTGCCGTTCACGTACGTTCTGCAGAGAAAGCACAAAGCAAACATTTGATGTGCATCTACAGAAACAAATGAACTCTCCCAAAAATATTAAGTATAGTTTTAGGTTGTTGCATCATTATTAGAGCACACGGCTCTGATTCAACTCATAAAAACATTTTATTTTAGTCGGGCTGGTGCATCCTGGTGCTCTACTACAAAGCACATGGAGCAAACCCAGGGCATCTTTTCCTTAGATGGATTCACTCAGTCTGACATCAGCAGTCACACAAATGCAGATTGAACTAAAATCAACGCAGGGTTGCCAAATGTAGGCAGTCCATATCACCGGAGTTTGCTGCATGTGATCAATAACCAACATGGACGGAAACAATAACACTGGAAAAATATGAAGCTATTAAACAGAACACAGCTGCTGTCACCAAAGTGCTTGGTGGCAGCTCCACAGTGCTCGTCATTGCTGCTAACATTTGAGGCACTTTGCAGGAAAGTGTTGTCTGCAGCTGTGAGATTGACCTGCAATCCAATTCAAACTGAACGCAGCTTTGTGAGCATCGCAATGAGCCGGTCTTCTGCAGTATCGTTTGTCACGGGCTAGCTACATACTTAGCATTGCGGTGAGGAGTGAGCACCACGCCGTGGCTCTCTGTGACGTCAATGACACAGTGTTCTGCTTGGATGGCCATCCCACACAGCTGGATGTCCTGTGAGTCGGCTGAACCCACTCGCGTGTGATCCTGGATACAGGACAACGGTCACTTAACAATCTGAATACTAACACAAGCAAAACAGCTGCACCTGAGCACATCTGCTGTTTGTTAATGCAAACATCTAATCAACCAATCAAATGGCAGCAACTCGATGTATTTAGGATGGATGGTGAGTTCTCGGTACTTTTAGGTAGTAGACCAGCAGCTCGTTGAGGGCAGGGTCAGCGTTGAGGTTGACCAGATAGCACTTATCGTCGACCACTCGGATACCAGACGACTGCAGAGAAATGCCCAGGCTCTCCAACTGCCTCTGACGCTCCTGCAGAGAACACACGTCACGTTCAACACAGGAACTAACCGAGCGATTGTTCTGATCTGGAGCTGCTTGATGGAAGAAAAGTGGCTGGGATACTAAACAATCTCCATCATGAACAAAACAAAAGACTGATGACATGCGTCAGCTCAATAAATGAATTGATTCTGAGTTCAAAGAGAGTTTTTAAAAACATATTCCTCTGGATAGAGATGGAAAAATAACGTATTCAGCGTGTCCTGAAAACTGAAGCTAAGCTGAAGCGTTGAGCTGCAGTTCCTCTAACGGCCACTTGAGGCTGCAGGTCTACGGGCTGGTACAATGACAGCGTCACCATCACTACCACCACTTATGGATGCTTTCAGTTCATTTCAAACCGCTGCACAGTGGCTGAATGCATTTTTTACCTTATCCATTTGAATACTAGTAACACGTAGAGGTTGGATGCAACCCTCTCCCAGTGAGGTGACAAACAGCTGACTGAAGTTGCTAACCCTCTTAGCTGTGCTGTTGGTGTCTTTTGGCCCAGTTTATAGAATGATGTGACCAACAGCACGGCCGTGTGTGCAGTACTGTCCGTCTCAGCGTTGGTGAAATCCCATAATTTAATTAGTTTGTAGTTTAACAGTGTTTACACCTTCCTGTCAAAGCCTTCGAGCGTTAGCTGATAACTCCAAACACTGAGGATTTAAACGCTATCAGAAAGCCACGGTGACGTGTTTTGTATGCGGTCTTGTGTGTTTGTGTGTTGCTACCTGTGCAATGGCCTCCGTTTTCCTAAGTTTGTCCTCCCAGGTGACCGTCATATCTTGGATCAGTTTCTCCGACTCCTCCAGTCGCTCCTTGAGCTCGGGGGCCTTCATAGACTGAGAGTGACAGCAGCTTCATTAGACTCTGGACGTGTGTGGATTATTACCCATAATTCTCACTGATCAGTCACAGGCTGAACGAGGCCAAACCTCCGCCTCGGTGAGCTGCTCCTTCAGCTTCTCCACTTCCTCTCGTAGCTCGCGGATGATCCTTGCGTTGGGGTCTTCGTTCACCACGGCGTGGTTGACGATGTTCTTGGCCCGGTCGGCGTAACGAAGAGTGGACAGCGTCTCGTCGTAGTTGTCTGCTGCTGGGCTGATAGTGGCCACCATGGCGGTGCGACTGTTCCCTCCGAGGCTGTCCTGCAGGTACGAACATCACCTTAAACTCTGAGCATTACAGTAATATAATTAAGCACAATGACTCATGAGCACGCAGCTGAAATCTAGGATGTTGGGGAAACAACATTTCACACCATTACAATGCTATCTGGAGCCAAATTAAACACCCAAAGCTGGCAAATGGAGCCTTTTTCAAACTGAGCAGAACTAATGAAACAAACAGCAGAGCCTTGAAACGTCACAAAATTAATTCATTTGAGGCAAAAGAAATCCTCCGATGTGAGTTTGCAGTGCGATCTGAGGCTGCATACTTGAAAACAAAGTTCCTTTCTTGTACCTTGAGCAGCCAGGTGAGCACAGAGTCTCTGTAGGGGACAAACTTGCTCTTGTTCTTCCCTGCTCCGTGGTCAGCCAAGGCAGAGATGACTAAACCCAGAGTGCTGAGAGATCTGCAGGGAGGGACAGAGAAAGGGCTTGTGATGCTAAGATTAGAAGTCCACACCTGAACAATCTCAGCTTCAAACGACTGAGTGAAACACCGACTCAAAGACCGCTCCTGTCGGTTTGTTAGCCGGACGCCGATGCGCTTCTGCAAAACATCTTTAATTGCAGAAACTAAAATATGCTTCCTGTTCAGGGGCGTTCACACTGGTGACCCAATAGCAGGCTACACACATCAGAACTGTTTCAGCACTAGAGATGCTCAGAGATGCAGAGAAACAAGAAGTTTCCAATAACTTCAAACAAACACGGGTGTCTGGAGGCTCTACAGCCGAGGTGGGGAGCTCCAGGCCTCGAGGCCGGTGTACACCCTGGGTCAGCACACCTGATTAGGTCATTACCAGGCCTGTGGAGAACTACACAACATGCTGAGGAGGTCATTTAGCCGTGTAAATCAGCTGTGTTGGCTCATCATCTAAAACCTCGAGGCGGACACTCTGCTCTAGACTGAAGACAAACAGCAGCAGGCAGTAAAACCGTCTCGACTGTCAGTATCACAGCTTTATTTTATGCGCACTCACTTGTTGATGTTGCTGCCTTCTTTGAGCCGCTCCCCTGCAGCTCCAGTCTTCGCTGCCCGCTCGCTTCCAGCCAGATCCACCAGACTCAGCTTGCTCACCTTCTCCCCGCTCGTCTGCAGCAAACACACGGCGCCACACAGGAGCTCATCGAGCTAGAATCTCTCATAGCTTTTGAATGAGAACGACTCAACAGAAGCAGCGATTCACAGACAAAAGACGAATAAAACACATCTGGGTATCGCAAATGTTGACGCCAATTATTATTTTATACCTTTTTTTATAGATGTAACTGAAAAACTGGACACATGATGTGTTTTTGTGACAGAATGCTAACAGCAAAGTGCCAACAGACACCGACAGGTTTGAGTGTTTATACTTCATAGTAGGTCAGTGTTGCTTAACAACACAATAAATAAAGAAATAAATTCCTCCAGATGTTTGCGTCACTCTTCGAGTCCGGTCCTGGTACCTGACCGCTGTCAAAGAAAGTCAAATATGAAAACACGAGGGCTGGCTCAAGACTTTTGCACAGTGCGATGCAGGTCTGGCTGGTCGACTAACATCAATGTGAGGATCAGCTGCTTCTCAGTGTTGCATGTTGGGACTTTGAATAAGACGAAACGAGTCCCCTTGAGTTCGGACACATTTCATTAACACTCGAGCCAATAACTGAAAAATAATCAGCTGCACAGAGAGACGGCGTGCACATGCGAGCGTGTCCTTACCCCAGACCGCAGGTCCATGAGCGTGTGCGTGAGGATGATGTTGAACACGGCGTGCGACCTGCTGCTCTCCTCATTCATGTTTGTGGCCGCCACCGTGCGAGACTTATTTCCCTCTGACATCAGAGACTCGATGTCCTGTTGAACACCAACAAACACACGCGCCGTCTGCAGCCACCGTTATTACTTCCTGGTCCTCGGAAACCCGATGCGATAAAGAAAGAAACAGCTGGTTTACCTCGTAGCTGGTCACAGCCAGACGGGAGAGACCGTCCACGTAAGGCCCCAAAACTTTGTGCTCTCTGAC
Source organism: Rhamphochromis sp. 'chilingali' (assembly GCF_963969265.1). Taxonomy (NCBI): domain Eukaryota; kingdom Metazoa; phylum Chordata; class Actinopteri; order Cichliformes; family Cichlidae; genus Rhamphochromis; species Rhamphochromis sp. 'chilingali'. Next base: position 544,956 of record NC_137932.1, read on the forward strand.
TCTCAGCGCTTGTCGGCTTCTGCAGAAATAAGGAGACGGTCACAGCTTTGAGTCCTTCAGCTGCCTGGACTTGTTCAGGGACCCTGAATGTTTCATGTTATTCCAACATCCCAGCAGAATGACGAGCGAGGCTCTCAGCATCTCACCCCTTCGGGTCGAGCAGGTCTCGGACCTTCTCGTTGTAAATCTCCATGTAGGACACCTCCACAGTGAAGCTCTCCCCTTCACGGGCCTCCTTCTCAGTCCTGCTGAACAGCGAGCTGCAGAGTCGAGGGATAAGACCGGGCTGCTCTGACGAGCCCATCATGGTGTACGACTTCCCAGAACCTGAAGATAAACGATCCAGACGCCAGTGAGAGACAGAACGAATCACTGATCATTTAACACAGAGCGCTGCAGCTAATGCTTGTATCCAGGATCATAACAAACTTAATTCATTTAGGAAAATTCAGCTGGAATAAAAGAAGCTGCCAAACTAGAGTCAGGTGAGAGCGCTTCATGTCTGACGAGAGTGTGAGGGTCTCAAACAGCATCCCATGTTATTCATTTGTAATCACGAAGAGGGGACTGCTGGGCCAGGCTTATGTTGCACCCTGCAGCTGTTTGACAGACGAGGCTTATGGGAGCTGTGGGCAGGGAGGGGCTGACCTGCCCGAACCTGCATCTGCCCATCAATCAAAAGTTAATCTACTTGTTTCGGTTCAGCAGATGGAAAAATGGCAAAGAAGATGGAGTCCTGACAATATCAGCCACGGCATCATTACTTCATCACGTATGAAGTCGAAGACACCAAGTGCTGCTTCTGCTTAAACAGGCAGAGCGTGCCGTGATAGTAAGATGGACTGTGCCAGCTCTTTCCTCCAGAGCCAATATGTGCAGCGCGACAACAGATCAGTACCCACGTGGGTCAGGAAACACTCAGCATTCAGACAGAAACAGTGTGAAACAGCTTACTGCGCTGTGGAGCACAGAAACAACGTTTTGCAGTGACTGTGACCCAAACTACTGAGAACTAAAAGTCACAAACAGTCAAATCCTGACTCGCTTCATTCAAACCTGACGTAGGAGGACAAATGGAAACATGTGATGCTGCGGTAGGATGTGCAGTTCCTCTTATCGTTACTCATTTGAAAGTTGTTGTTCTGAAATGTTACCCGTCTGCCCGTAAGCAAAGATGCAGGCGTTGTAGCCCATGAAGGCATTGTCCAGCAGACTCTCCCCGAGGCACTGGAACACCACGTCCTGACCTGCACACAAAACTCAGACTAACTGCTGGAATCAGACACAAACGAAGCTGATGAGCTACAAACTTTTAACACGAACGAGACGACAGGAAGAATAATTTCGCTGTTTTCAGACTGAGCCACAACCAGTGTGACGCAGTGTGTAACCCCTTCATCCCAGCCCCCCCACGGCCGCTTTCTCAGCTCCATAAATAGCTCAGCGCATCAGGAAACACTGTCAGGAGACACGTTTGAACAGACTGACATGAACCTCTGTGAAAATGTACCAACCTGCAAACTTGTCTTTCTGAGAGTCGTCCATAGACCAGAAACAGTAGTCGTACGCAAAGACCTGCAGAAAACATGCGACACACGTCTGTAATGTGCACACCATAAATGTGTGATTAATAACTCATCATATTTACCTTGGGCTGATTCCTGGAGACAGAAAAGAAGAAATAATATTGTTACTGATATTTAAACTTATTTGTCATATTTCTCAGTAAAATCTTTGACCACAAACACACACGTGCACACGCACACATGAACTGACCTTGTTCGAACCTTTGGTCGCGTTTAATAAACATCCACTGAGTGTGTATGCACGGATGTGTGTTACAGAGAAACACAAGAGTCTACTTTAAAAGCTTGTTTTTCCTGCAACCAAGTGCTAAAAACACAAAATCGGTTTCTATCTGCTTCCTGTTATTGTCTTACTAGAAACAGGCTGACAACATCTTTGAATGGGTTTGTGCTCCAGGCTGTGAAACATTCAGGCTGATGTCAGTTGAAGAGCTTCCATACTGGCTTTTCCACTTGTGCTGTTTTTCTGAGGAAGCAGAAAAGCAGCAGGACTGAAGGAAACTTGAGGCTTTCCTGTCTGCAGCCGGATGGAAGACGGCTGTGCAGATCTCCAAGAAGAGGAAGTTCGGTGCAGATGGTATCTTCAAGGCTGAGCTCAATGAGCTCCATGCTGGGGAGCTGCTGAGCACTCTGGGGCAGAGGCGGGTGTGTGGACGGTCAGCTGAACGAACAGGATGCGGTGGGCTTTAAGGCAAAGCTCAAGCTACATCAGGACTCCGGCTCAGACGTGACGCTGCCCCCATCTGCCAGACACGCGAGCTCAAATACAACAACCACCAAACTGCTCACTGCACTCAAAACCAAAGCATGAGCGTCATATTCCAGGGAGCACAAGTGCCCCCACACAGGAGGAAGCAAAAGCCAATCATATAACAGCACAATCAAACTAACCCTGTACAAGCAAAACAACGCAAACACTGACAACACACAAGTCTGACATGCAATAATATGGCAGCATTTTCAGCCACACTGAGTCACTAAAAGTAAAGGTTTCGCACTCTCACTCACACACACACACACACACACACACACGAAACAAGGCCTCCCTGTGTGAGACTGGGCTGGTCCATGAAAGAGCAGCCTTTAGTCCCGCTCTCCTGGGACGGTGAGGACATTCCTGAGATAACTGGAATCACTAAAGCAGGACGACGGTAGGTCAGCAAGTCTGTGATCAACAAAGTCTGGCTTTATACAACCAGTGATTTACAAATCAAAAAAAATGGAGACGTCATAGTGAAGACATAAAATTAAATGTTATCATGAAGTTTGATATTTTAAAATCCATCCCAGGGCATTTTCTTATATATTAAATGTTCTCTTAGAGCATCCGAGGAAATTCATGAAAATAACTGTTGAAGTCCTGAACTCTTCCACAGCAGCATTTTTCATTTCTCTTTGATATTTGGGCTGATTGGCACCTGATGAACGTAAAAACAAAGAAATCACCAGGTTTTTTTTTACCTAATTTGTGTTTCTAAGAAAAATCAGAGCCATATGAGGATATCAATTTAAAATTTCGATAGAACAGTAGCAGCATAATGTCCTCGTAAGTGGATATCAGGCCTTTGAAGAGCAAGACTTAGTATTTTGGTCTAAATAACCCAAAATGTGACGTCCACATATGTGGACGCAGGTCCTAGGAGGGTAAAGCAGGAACAGGGCTTCATTAATCTGACAGGCCCTGCTGGGCTGCAGCCTCCCAGGGTGCTGGGACATATTAACACCCCCTGAAGCAGCTGAACCATCAGGCAGTGAGCTGACTAAGCACAAACTTTACAGAAGAGGCCGTCCTCTTCACAGCAGACAGGGGAACTGCAGTACTACAGACACAGATGCCTTCTGCTTTCCACTTTGGCTGAACACGAAATGCACACAAAACAATCGGCACACAGAACCGTCTGTTAGAGACGCTGATAGCAAAACACCTGCAAGTGGCTAATATGATCAAATCAGCCGATGACGTCGGTCTGCCGCTATTATCGCCTAACGTCTACACCCTCTTTATTATGAATTCATATTATGATCCTGCTGTGTAATGATGGTAGCATGTGTTCCCTCCTACAGGAGCTGACCAATCATGATCAACCTTTGCATGAACACCCTGTGAGTGCAAACATCTGAGTTATACAGATATTTTATACAAATCCATTTGTACATTTGACAGTGCGATTAAGCACCAGGCTGAACGTCAGGTTGTGCGTCACAATCCAACGTATTATAGCGTCACACTGCAATGACTGCAGCGTTTGTAACGTCCCATTGAGACAGCAGTGGTAGGACTGGAGACCAGCTTGTGCCACAGAGGCCAAAAAAGCAGTTTAACTCCAGTCGGCAGGAAGGTTTTGGAGAAGTCGGCGACACGTGAGAAGATTATGTGAAATGCTAAAGCTTCGTAAAGACCAAATTTACCGACTGGATAAATTAGGTCACGCCTTCCATTAGGAAGAATAAAATTCTCTTCTATAGTAACAACACTGTTGATTCTTGTTAGTTTGTTAATGTAAAATCGAACTATCATGAGTTACAGATGAGTTTACCACCTCCACCGTTCCCGTCTGACCTCTGTGCTGGTCTGGGACCATCTGTGCCGCACTGAGCCTGTAAAACGTGTTCATACCGAGCCCCAAATGGGGAAACGCAGCGCCGCTGAAGCGTGTCAGGACAGAAGAAACACAGATACACACGCATGAAAAAATGCAAAGAATCACAGTGAAATATGAGACTCGAACCTCCTTACAAAGGCAGTGATTCATTTAGTCCATGTTTGCCCTAAGGCACAGTTACATGCTGAACAGGGAACCTGAACGAGGGCCAGGACCTCCAGGGAACATCTCCCTGCACCACTCAGTATCTGGCTCACTGCAACACGAGGAGGAGGATCGGCCATCAAAACAAATATAGCTTTGTGTGTGCACAGCAACGCGCTGCACCAGTGTGACATCATAAACGCGACTGGAGTTACAGAAAACTCCGACACCATTTCCCTTTGCTTCTTCCTGCTCCTTCAAATGTGTGTCAAACTACCTGAGCAGGGCTGAGCCGGGACACACGCCCTTTGTAAAGAGTAACGATGCAGAAGAGCCAGAGGGAGATTTCCACGGAGGGTGGGTGGAGTTCTAGATTTGAGCCCTTTTCCAAACGACTGGGCGCCAACCTGAAAAGCTGGTTAGATTCTCTCCAAACTCACCTGACGGTAACTAAATGAGTGAATCTGTGATACAGTCAGTCCTGCTATTGTACACATATTACAGCACACTCACAGCCAGGAATCTCACTGAACTGTCTGCACTTGTCCAATGCAAATAGCTGCTCATAAAAAGGAGAGATAGTCATTAAAATGTTGCAGCGATGAGGAGAAGAGTGTTGCTGTGTAAGGCAGAGGGCCTGATGATGTCATGGTCTTACCCTGATAGCATGATATCAGGATATCGTTGCTTGTGGCGCAAAAAAGTTGCAGCTACCGCAGTGGCTTTGTGACCCCACAGAGGTCACGCACAGAGGTCAGTGTAAGACATGTAGGTGGCTGTATCGGTGAGTGCATCTGAATGTGATTTTGGTCATCACACTGACACATTACAACTTCTGCTTCTACAAACCAACCAATAGAAATGCAGCATGAAAGACCAAGTATCACAGGTGAAGAGTCAATGTGACCGAGAAGCTGAAAACCTGGTACGGCAGCCTTTCAACCATCTCACGTCATGGAACCACGTCCACGATGCTGTGTCAATACTCACGGAAACAGGAAACGGTTTACAGAGCTTGTAGACCCCCTGCTCACCACTTTTGCACTGGCCTCACATTTCTGACCTGGAAGCTGTGTGTATGGTGCTGATTCACTGAGACAATGTCTGTCTTGGTAAATACTTATCCAACAAAGGACCAGACGCAAGCCTAAATCTCTGAATGTTCTTCAGCGGCTATCATGACAGCGACATCGCACGGTAGGAAGTAGCAAAGGAATTGCAGCTCTGAATCATAGCCAAAGATTTAGTAGCTATCATCAGTCTACAGAAAAACCAGAGTTTATTAGATCCATGCTGCAAAGTTCAATTTAACACGTTCTGAAGCACACCTATGGTCAAGCTCCAGGTCATGCTCCAGCCACCAACACCGGTGCACGTCTGAAACACAGCTAAACAAGCTGTGGCGTGCTGCTTAACTAAAGTTTACTTTGTCAAGTGTGATGTCATCAGATTGATGATCCGCAGCAACGTGACTCAAGCCGACACGTCTGCTCAACAATGTTTCCTGACAAAGAAACTGATTGGCTAACCAGGGAGGCTCCACTGTGGACAGGATCAAAGCAGGAGTAGATGTTGTGGTGAAAGTGGAACAAAGGAGAAAAACGAAACCACAAAGTGTCTGAAATTTAAACAGGTTGGCTTCAAACTCACGACTACTTTCTTCCATGTAACAGCTTACCGGGGGTCTGCTGTGTTCATACTAGTGACGGCTGGATGCAGGACTGTCTGGTTCCCATCAATCTCCACCACACATTTGGTTTTCAGGTCTTTTTCTGGATAGTGGAGAAAAACAACATGTGATTTTTGGACTAAAAAAAACAAAGTGAAATGTTCAAAAACAATCTGCAGTCTTCATAATGCACCGTTTAAAAGCAGCAGCTCATATACTGGGTGTCATAACTTTCCCTAAAAGTGACTGAGTCACTCTGCAGAGTAACAGGTGGCATGCATGCATGCATGCCTGTGTGTCCTTAAGCTTCAAACAGGCCAACAAAGGGAGGCAGGAAAGAGGTTTTATTGAGGCTGATTCATCCAGGCCTGCACAAACACTACGACCAGTTTACAACTCCCTGTGCAGACACTAAGGAAAACCAGGCTCACACCTTCTCTTCCTCATTCCTACCTGCACTGGAAGGATTTTAAGGCGGAGACAGAGCAGCAACTTCCTGTCAGAGTAGGTGTTAGGGCATATGAGTCACAAGGTTGTATTTTATCTTTTAAAATACTTTATCAGCTTTCATTTGAGGGTCTTAATCAGAAAGTGATAGCTACACTTAAAAGTTCAAAGGTTGCTGCTGCAGTTAGCTGACACTCCAGTCCAGCTCAGCTGTTGTCAGAAGTAACAGGCCAGTGACAGTGCACAAAACACGTCTCTGCCATATTTGAAGCTTAAATTTAAAGACATAAGAAGTGCGTGTATACTTCAGAGCTTGAGGAGAAACCGAACCCTGCACCGAGCCTTACTGTTTACCAAAAGTTGAACGAGAGCAAACACGGACTCAGATATGGGTGAAGTGCAGGGCCGATACTTCCCTTTGAAGGTGGACGGTTGCCTTTAAAAGGCTTCACTGAAACCAGCGAGTGCAGCCGTTTGTACTCACCTCTCCTGTTCATTGGCCGCACACGAACAGCCACCTTTACATTGGAGTCACTGACACTGTTGTCATCCATGGTGGCACCTGACCTGCGTCACATGAATTAAAAAACAAACAAACCCCAAAACACCCGTGAAATGACTTGGCGTGTACGTAATATCACACATTGTGAGATAACACTTATTTATCCGAGTGACACCTGAACACAGCGATTAAACTGCGTTCATTTTCGAAATCACTTTAACTCCAGTCAGTGACTGGTGAAGTCTGCCGTGAGAAGATAACAAGGCAAAGAAAAGAAATAAACCCTCCATAGTTCAGAGTAGCAAACTAACCGTGTGTGCAGTGGTTTGCCCGTCCGACTCCCTCCTCTCCTCTCAGGCACCTTCAAGTAGTGACACACAGCAGCTAGCCGGACACGCTAATGAGGGCTGCATGACAGCAGCACACAGGATTAAATACTTCCACATTTACCGCCGACAAAAGTAACCGGCACTAGTACACAGCACCGTGGAAAGCCCCGTTAAGGTCTAAGAAACACTTACGATGGTCCAGGGTTCACAACCACAGCTCCTCCACCTGTTGCATTTCCTGAAGACTTCCCGCAGGAATCAGTCAAGCCATGTCAGCTCGCGGCTAAAGGGATTTGCTGCGAGACTTAAGTCAGAGAGCTTCCAAGTCCGTCAGCTGCTCCGCGCACACGCGGACCGTCGCTATGAGACGGAATGGAGCGCCGCTCTGTGGTCGCACCTGTCGTAGAGTCTGCGCGTCTCCTTCCAGCTGCGCTTATTCGGCACATGTTGGGATGTTTTAGCGAAACAGCCCTACTCGCTGTTAAATAAGCCAAACCTGGCGTTGTTTTACTCATGAACAGATTTACGCGTCAATAAATGACAGGTTAAACACTGCGAAAGTGTGTTTACGTTATTTTGCGACAGCCGCTATCCCCGCACGACAGGTGCCGTGTTCGGTCGCAACGTGGAGTTGTTTACTGTTACCCCAGAGTGCTGTCGGGCTTTAAAGACAGATGAAGCACTTTTAACAGACCTCCTTTCGTAAATAATTGGACTAGGTGACTAACGAAGGAAATGGGGAAGCCAAAGAAAAAGAGTGAGTGTGTGGCAAAGCGTTTAAAACATCGCAAACTGCTTTCTAAAGTGCTGAGGGTGATTGTAGCTTAAAGCTAATGCTAACGGCAGGTCCCATAAGATGATGACAGAAGCTGCATAACTCGGCAGAGAAGAGTTCAGCAACTTTTCTCGTTTTCATAGAGATCCGTTACACCGCATATTGGACCGTGATTCACTCCGTAAAGCTGCATTCGACAATTTGGACTCCTGCACATTATAAAGCTGTTTAAATAACCTGCGAATAAATCTTCTCACTGTAATGACAGTAATCTCACTATGCTGCTCTTGGTCAGGTGACCTGAGCCGAGCCGAGCTGATGATGATGACCATTGCCGATGTCATCAAGCAGCTGGTTGAAGCCCACGAGAAGGGAAAAGACATCAATCTTAACAAGTAAGTAATCAACGATACAGTAGACATACAGCGTGTGCAACAATAGTCTGTAACCAAAACAGCAATGAACTGGTCCCACTAACTGTCTACCCTCCATGTCACAAAAGATTAGAAATTGGTATCAGCTGCAGGAAACAGTCATGTGATTACTGTGTAGATTACATAGGCTGCATATTACAATAATTAAGAATCTAGTATAGATGGTAGATCCCCCCCCCTTATGTTTAAGACGTGGGTCTTTCTCTGGGCCTGTGGTCATCTAAGTGCTGCAGTCCTGTAGTCTGGGCCAATGATGTTGTTGTTATTCATGCAAACTTCACAACCAAACATCTGGTGTGTGTGCCTTAGTGCACTTGGCATGGGTGACTTGTACATCTGTGAAGAGCCCCTCAATGCATTGAGGGGCTCCAAAACCTCCAACGATTTATGGAGGTTTTGAAGGAATCAATGCTGTCATCCAGATGTCAAGCAAGACAACGCTAGACCACAATGTGCAAAAGACATTAGCACATTATTGAATAATTAATATGACAAAGGAGCAGCTGAAACACATCGAGGAACAACGAGAAACCTCTTCCTGTCAACACCAGAGCCGTTGATCTCCTCAGTGGGAAACATGCGCCTATTCCAACTTTTTTAAAAAGCTTTTTGTGCCATAAAACCAAAATAAGTTTGCATTAAAGAACAATTTTAATTAGTTTTTTGTACAATTTTCAGTTCTAGGTGAGTTTTAAGCGAGTTGCATTTTGTGTTTTCAAACAGAGTTAAGACTCAGGCCTCAGCTAAATATGGACTTGAAGCTCAGCCCCGACTGGTGGATATCATCGCAGCTGTTCCACCGCAGTACCGTCGAGCGCTGGTGCCCAAACTAAAGGCCAAACCTATCCGCACTGCCAGCGGGGTACGTTGTGTTTATTCTGCCGTCCATGTCTCTGTCCTGCAGTCTGATATTTCAGGTTAAGGTTCAGTAAGGCTGAAATAAAATGCACTAAGTGGCTTGTTGAGTAATAGTTTGGAGTCACATGTTAGCAGATGTGTGTGTGTTTATGTCTGGTATAGGATGAGTACAGCATACAACACTGATGGGGTTTAATCCTTCAGCTCAGCTTTAGATGGACAGTGAAGATTGGAAATGCATGAACGTTCAGACTATATGGAAATTATATCTCTCACAATACCTAACCCCCAAAATGGGAGCAGATTTAATAACTTGTGTTTTTACTGCAGATTGCAGTCGTAGCTGTGATGTGTAAACCTCATCGATGTCCTCACATCAGCTTTACAGGCAACATCTGTGTGTAAGTTTTGCTTTTTGATGAGAGAAAATCTGTGAGGACATATTTCATCTTTGAGCTGCTTCAGCATGAGCAGTATCAGTGCTGTGTAAGTATATTTAGTGGTCATACTGTGGTACACAGAACAAACCCTAAAGCCAGGTAGATGTAAAAGCTTTGACATGTTTGAGCTTGAAGTGCTGACAGGAGTTTATTAATAATCAGTTTTTTGTTTTCACTCTGGCAGCTACTGTCCCGGGGGACCGGACTCTGACTTTGAGTACTCCACACAGTCTTACACTGGCTATGAGGTGAAGCACCTTGATTTTCATCTACTGTGTATGCCTGCTCGGAAGGTTTGAAGCCTGATAAAGTAAATAAGTTGTCTCCACAACCCAAACTGGGAGCTGTTTCCACAGCAGCCTCTGCGTCCCATTCTACTTTCAGAAACTCTCAAATCCACAAATAAGCAGTCAGAGAGCAACGTGCTCGTCAGAATAAAATGTTATTGCGAGGTCTTTACTGCCTGATCATCCAGGACTTTGTGAGGACAAAGACTTAAAAATGAATTCTGGATTTATCCTGGAGCCGGTTTAGAAAAGCTACGGACAAAATCGAATCGTGGCAGTGCTCTCGCTGTGTTTGTGTAGAGACCAGCATTTATACGCATGTGCCTCGACACACACGTGTAGCTACATTTCTAGGGAAGTTCACATCACGTTATGATGTCGTGTTTGAGAATTGTCTTTGTTTGTGACTTCCCTACAGTGAAGAACCCAGAGGTATAAATCCGTTATAATAACTACAGTAATTCAGCCTAGAAGTAACAGTTACATGAAGTGGTCCTTCAGCATGAGGCAGGATGTTTGCAGAGATATTGTGCAGGTGAACAAGAGCATTCCTCCGAAACGGTTTAACATTCAGCTCAATGGACACGCTCTGTTCAGAAATGACTCCCAGGTTCCTCACAGTGTTACTGGAGGCCACAGTGATGCCATCCACATACATCAAGTTTGTATATTTTGTGCATTGATACTTTGAGCCATGTTTTTTAATTTAACCCATAAAACGGGTTTGTAAGGTTCTTAGCACAGAACCCTGTGGAACACATGTCTGTCTTTTGTATGTAAGCAAACGTTAAACGTCCTTCCTGCTTCTCCCCTTCTTTCTGACAGCCGACTTCCATGAGAGCCATCCGAGCTCGTTACGACCCCTACCTGCAGACCAGACATCGAGTGGAGCAGGTCGGTGATTTTCTACGGTGTACTTTTTAAAAATTGACATTGTTTTGATTATTCGTGTTATTTTGGCTTTTCCTGAAATTACAGAAGCAGGAAGCACCTTAATCAGGTGTTTCGATTGAAGTGTGTCTCTTTATGTGGTCTCTAGATGAGCCATTTCCACAAATCAGCCGGTGATAATATATTTAGGTGCTGTAATGAGTGTCGAGGCTTTCACTGACCCTAATTATGCCATTATTTAAATTTATGGGCCCATTAGTGCTTCGCAGCAGAGCAAAGTCAGTCATTGGAACAGTTCATGTGGATCTTTTTTTAAACTGGACACAGTTTTTGTTTTTTCCATGGAGCTTTGCCTGTGGGGGGTCCGGTTTATGTGCACTAGCTGTTTAAAGTTTAATTACAGTTAATTTTTTGAGGGAACAAAATGATCGTTCTGCTGAATAATGGTGCATTGCTGCACTTAGCTGAAGATGCAGATAAGTCCATTGCTTTAATGGTACCCAACCCTCGGGTGTGATTTGCAGCTGAAGCAGCTGGGCCACAGCGTCGACAAAGTGGAGTTCATCGTGATGGGCGGGACCTTCATGGCTCTGCCTGAGGACTACAGAGACTACTTCATCAGAAACCTTCACGACGCCCTGTCAGGACACACCTCTAACAACGTGGCTGAGGCTGTCAGGTATTTAATGAACTCCAGCGTTGAGCCTGGCAGGGGTCTGTGTCTCACAATAAGAGCAGAACACATAGTAGGATCTCTCTTGATAACAAGGATGTTAAAACGGTCACGTATGCTAGAACTACTGAGAATAACAACGGTAGCATGTTTGGACCCTTCCATGCTAGTAAATGCCTGCTTTTGTGTGAAAAGGCACGTGAGAACATCTCCAATGACATAATGTCGGAGTTAAAGGTTGGATTTCATGCTGGTTTCAAAAAGCTCGCAGCGAGTGATGCAGAGATTGTGAAGCGGCTGACGTCTTTGGGATGTGTCGATTCCTGCAGTGATTATTAGACAGAGGTTTTTCCTGTAGGCAGCAGGGCCTGTTTGCACGTTTCCCTGACGGCCACTCGCCCCTGCAGCCTCTGGTCTCAGCTGCAGTGTTTTTACCATCGGATTTTCAGAAAATGTGTAAAGGTTGTAACCACAAGAGGGAGCTACTTCACCATTTTCAGTATTTCCCTGAACTCACTGAGCTCTTCTCGCCTTCTGATCATCTCATTTTACTCTGACTGTCCATTTGCATGTTAACATCAAACTATTACCTGAGTCTTACCTGCAATCTTCTAACAGATTTTCTGTCACCCGTTGTTTTGTTTGACCTCTTCTGTATATTTTGGTGGTGATCTGAAACGTAACTTTTACATTTGGATTATTACTCGATAAGCCAGTTTTTTTAGTGCCTTGTGTCATGTGGCGCACCTCGGCCTTTTCTCCCCATTTCCTGTGTCTCTCTCAGGGCTACTGTACTGTAACCCTGAGAGATGGCGGGAGAGAAGAGACGGTCTCTTCCGCTGAGACCATTTATGTTGAGGCAACAGTAGGTGGATCAGCTGATTGCCCAGACGCAGCTCTCTCTTCTGACCAAAGTGTGGACACAGATTTTCATTTAATGGTTTTTCTTTATTTTCATGATTATTTACTTTGTAGATTCTCTCGATTGAAACAAAAAAGTGTGAAATAACCCAAAACATGTTTTATATTTTAGATTCTTTAAAACAGCCCCCTTTGCTGTGATTACTGCTCTTCGATGAGCTTCATGAAATGCTTTTCCTTAGTCGTGGTTTCGTAGCAGCTGTTTGACCATAAAGGCCTGATTCACACAGTCTCCTCTAAACATGTAGAGATGTGTCTGCTGCCGGAGCTCTGTGTGGCATCTATCTGATCTGAGCTGCTGCTAACCTGCGCTTTCTGAGGCTGGTGACTCGGATGAATTTATCCTCAGCGGCAGAGGGACTCTTGGGCTTCCTTTCCATAAACATGTGAGCCAGTTTGGTCGTAGCACTTAATGGTTTTTGTGACTGCACACATTCAAGGTTTTAGCAAGAAACTCCACAAATGATCCCTGACAGGCACACCTGTGAAACCATCTCAGGTTTGCAGCCCTGCCAAAACAAGCAAAGGGCGGCAGCTTAGAGGAATATGAAAGATAAAACATATTTAGAGTTATTTAACCTTTTTTTTTTTTTATTTGCCTCCAAAGATCTGGTTTCATATATTTGATGTCTTCAGTTTGTACAATGTAGGAAGCAGGGTTTTAATAGTTTTACAATTTTCATTAGTTTTTATTTTTATTTAGTTTTGACTTCAGATTTTCAATTTTATACCAGTTTTAATTAGTTTTTACCAATTGTTTGGTGAAAATCCTTAGTTTCAGTTTAGTTTTGATTCGTTTCAGTTATAGTTTTAGTTGTTTGCAATAATTAAGTGCAACAAAATCCCAGTTTCATCACATCAGTCATGCTCTTCTGCTCATCCTTGGGTATGTTGCTATTCCAGCTACCAGACCCTGCACAGGTCGCCTGTCTGTCGCAGGGCGAACACGCAGAGACAGACAACTCACATTCCCACCTATGGGTTCTTTAAATAAATAAAGGCAGATGAACAACCACTGATACCAGGCAACTATAAAATGTATATCTTGGCCCCAATGAGACTATTAACTCTCACAGCACCGGGTGTTCGTAATTTTGGTTCAAGTGAATTGATAAACTCTTTGAAGGCAATTGACTCACACAGTTGTGTAGATGTCCCCGTCCTGTTGTCTCGGGATGCATCACGCTGCCTTGCCTGGGTTAGCTTCTGTTTCTGGGATGAGGGTTGAGTGTGCTCCCTTCTCAAGGTAAGCTAGGTTAGCCTTCTTGTGTGAGCTTTTCAAGTGCACTTTAAGGTTTGTGGGATTTTTTTCCCTTTAGAAATGTCCCTCATAATTTGTCTCTTTCCACTACAAGACACTTGCTTTATCCAAAACAGTCATATTCAAAGTAATCCCAAATTGGACTCTGGCGCTTTCTCCTGACATGATTCTGCGCGTGGACGGAGCAGCAACACAGACGACTCGACTAACGTGCTGCCACCTGCTGGCACAATGAGACACAGCAAGCAAAAACCTGGAAACTAAACTTCATTTTCACCCTTGACACGCTCACATCAATGAAAACGAAACACATTTTTGCTATAAATTCAGTTAATTTTAGTTAGTTTTGTGAACACTCATTACTGTTTTAGTTAGTTTTCCTTTTTTTGTTTTTATTTTTATTTTTTATTTCCGTTAATGAAAATGTTTTTCACTTCTAGTTTTCGTTAACGACAATAACCTTGGTAGGAAGTAGTAAAACCATTAAATGAGAAGGTGTGTCCAAACCTGTGACTGCTGCTGTACATCATCAGGTCTGTTTCCTCAGAGGCTGTGCTGCACACCATGCTGGTGATTCTTTGGGAATCGCTGTTTGTGTGTCACCAAACGTGTTAACCTTCATTACATGTTTATATAATCAGCTGAAAAATAAAAATGAAGCCAGTGCAGCATGAGTGTAATACTGGGACTCCCAGCATCCCCTGCTTGTGCCATGCAGTAATAAAGTAGCGTGCCTGATTCCACTCTGCTTTAGTTCAGTCACCACCAGACTTCCTGAAAGAAGTAAAAAGACGTTGATGAGGAATCCACACATTAAACTGTTGAATGAGTTCATTCAGGATTCGGGTGAAAGGAATAATCGAGGTCACTCTGACGAGTCCTCTGCTTTTACTCCCATCGATTTCTCACTCGGCCACTTGTGGCCAGTTTTGAATGAAATTGTCCCGCAGCTGCTCAGTGTGGATGAGTAGAAACACCAAGATGATTGGAGAAGATTCAGAGTCAGGTTTATAGAGACGATTGGACCAAATAATGGGTTTGTCTGCGGCCAGCCGCATCAGCCTGTTTGTGTGCAGGAGCTATTTGCTTTCCTAAAGTCCGATTAGGCCCGAGAGGCTAGTTTGTGCGATTGCGTGTCTCTTCTGATGTATGTCCCGTGTGTGTACACGAGTGTGTTTGCGGGAAGTGTGTGAAAGTGTGCCTGAATCCTCCCTGCACTTCTAACAGCATGCTTTGTTAAGATGCTAGGATTACAGTAATTGCAGTGGCTGCGTCTGCAGGAAACACTCGGTTTTGCTGCCCTTATCTCTGTGTGTGTGTGTGTGTGTGTGTGTGTGTGTGTGTGTGTGTGTGTGTGTGTGTGTGTGTGTGTGTGTGTTTGAAAAAAGTCGTGTGCATTTGATGTCTCTGCTTCTCACTCTGCTCCTGATCAGATCGCAGCAGTGAGATACCTCGAGATAATCGCCCGAGATAATAGACTTTTTATTGATTCATCTCACACAATCTGATCATTCTCTCTGGAGCATAAACTCTTGTAATTGGTGTAAATCAGCCAGCAGACTGTAAAAGATGGACGTTTATTGCCAGCAGATACAGTCTGAAGGAATATGAGCCGGTGTGAAGGCAGCTAATGGTCATCAGAGCAGCTGGAGCGGAGAGAATGACACCTGGCCAGTGTCACGAGAAGAGGTGTGTGTGTGTGTGTGTGTGTGTGTGTGTGTGTGTGTGTGTGTGTGTGTGTGTGTGTCTGTCTGTGTGTGTGTCTGTGTGTGCGTGCGTGTGTGTCTGTGTGTGCGTGCGTGTGTGTCTGTGTGTGCGTGCGTGTGTGTGTGTGTGTGTGTGTGTGTGTGTGTGTGTGTGATTTCGATCAGTCACTCAGATAAGTCTGGAAGCATCACTGGACTCGATGTTGTTTCTGTCTCGAGATTTGTAGAAGACGAGTGACCGCGCTGCGTCACATGTTGCTCTGTTCTCCATCTCAGGCGTCCTTGTTGTTTATTGCTTTATTAGTCAGCCTGTGTCACGTGGCATGCAGGGACACTTAGTGAGCAGTGTGGCCTACTGTTAATATTTAATGGGTTAGCTTTTATGATCATACTGCACGTTGTTCCAAATATTACTGACATGGAAAAGCTGCAGAGTGCAGAGCGGACTAAAGGTGGTCGTACCAAATATTCACTTTGAAGATCATTAAACTTGTGCAAACTGTTTCTGCCTCATGTCCTGTACTTTCATGATTTCAATAAATCACTGCACCTCAGAAAGAAATGAGGGGCGACTCGAGCACTGAAAATCATAAAGAAATAGAGATTATAAAGAATTCGAACAAAGGGTCTGATTGAATATGTGATTCAGAGACAAATTGTTTAAAGGGACGAGCCAGTCGGGACTTTCTAAAGTTTCTGCTTTTCTTTATCAAGTGTGTGATTTTTGTTTGATGCCAAGACCGTTGACAGACTTCACTTAATATGAACAAGATGCTATCAGGTTCAGTCAGATTTGAAATGGAAGAAGTCTCAGCAGGACAGTTTAGATTTCACTGAAAGTGTTTGTCTTTGCAGAAAGATTAGACTCACGGACTTTGGCAGAGTTGCAGAGAGATCTGAATCCAAGTTTATAAGCTGGGATTGTTTGTAATAAAGCAGATTTTTATCTGGACGAATCACAAGCTTCATTTGAGATGTTACCCGGCCAATGGCTGCTCTGACTCATGCACTGCTCCCGCGTCTCCTGCCTCTTATAACCCAGAGAGCCTCAAAATGTATTGTAATTATGTCAGAAGTTGGCAGATGTATTTGTTGAATCCATTTGAAATGGTGTTAGAGACAGCTTCAAAGAAAACGCTTGAATCCAGCAGGACAAACACATCTCTTAATAAGTAGATCCAGATCATACCCAGTAAAGTGTCAGTGACTTGCAAACAAAACACTTGTTAATGTCTCATTTAGCATTTCCCCCTGTCATGCATTTTCTTTATTGGATTAATCAGTGTGTCTTTAATGTGAGGTTAGTGTTAACTGTCGGGATAATGAGCCGAGCAAACTCGCAGCCTGTAAATTGATGTTGCTAAATGGTCCCAGTAATATGTTTCCTTCATATGGAGCAACTCAAACATTTAGACTCTGTGAGACTAAATAGTGAAATTAAAAAGACATTATCACACAGACATGAAAGCGATATTTTAAAAACACCCAATGAGCAGAAACGACATCAGCACAAGTAACTGGGAATGTTTTTCTCCTGCAGGTACTCGGAGCGCAGTAATACCAAATGCGTGGGGATCACTATCGAGACGCGGCCCGACTACTGCCTGAAGCGGCACCTCAGCGACATGCTGGGCTACGGATGCACCCGGCTGGAGATAGGAGTCCAGAGCGTCTATGAAGACGTGGCCCGCGACACCAACAGGTCCGTGGGTAGAAGTCATGTGACAGCAGGGCGGGGATGGCTCAGTAGGTGGAGTGGCAGCCCCATGATCGGAAGGTCAGGGGTTCGAATCCACTGAACGGCTACCCTGAGGTACCCCTGAGCGAGGTACCGTCCCTACACACCGCTCCCCGGGCGCTGCTTAGTGGCTGCCCACTGCTTCACTGAGTGAATGGGTCGAATGCAGAGAGAGTAATTTCCCCACGGGGATCAATAAAGTATACATTATTATTATTATTATTGATGGGGTTGCAGCCTGCAGGCTTTAACAGCTACTCTCTGCTTGTGTGTTTGTGCAGAGGCCACACGGTGCGAGCTGTGTGCGAGTCTTTCCACCTGGCAAAGGATGCCGGCTTCAAAGTGGTCGCCCACATGATGCCAGACCTGCCGAACGTGGGCATGGAGAGGGATGTGGAGCAGTTCATTGTGAGCTTTTTTCTTTCTCTTTAGCGCAGTTTTACCGCTAATCTGAGCTGAAGGTGAGAACGGATACGAGGAACGAGTGAGGGTTGGTAGGTTATCGGTATTACTTTGTCAATAAGAGGGAACCGCTTCCACCGGGGCGAGTGGACTTGGTTTTGGAGGTTAAATGATGGCAGCCTTTTGCTTGTACAGTGCTGTGAATCCCTGTCTTCTGCATATACAGGAAATGTTGTGAGTCCTTACAGTAATCGCATTACTTTTGAGGCCTCGTTGGTGGCCTCCCTGGAAAATTCTGGTCGCTAAGGAAAAATGTGCATTCAGCGAGCAGCTGGTTGGTGGTTGCTGGAGGTCAGCAGCTGTGCTGGGTGCTGTCAGGCTGAATAAGAAGGTGCTGCACCAAAAGTGTCCTCTCGACCGCTTTGGTCACCAGCAGATCGCCACGGTTTGGATGGAAGGTGCCGACCGCTCTGCAAACACTCACTAACGAAACATCAAATGATGGTGAAACTCAAAAAAGTGAGACACAAACTTCAAATTAAAAGTTGTGCCTTCCTGCTCAAACAACACGTTTCAAAGACGCAGCTTTTAATCAGTCAATCAATCAATCAAAGCTTTATTCGTCACATGCAGGTTGCCCTGCAGTGAAATGGGACCCCCCGCCCCGACCTTACACATATAGCACAGACATTACATGGGGATACAGGTTGGAGATTGGTAGCATTAGAGAAAAAAACATTGAAATGTACACTACAGTGGGAAAGTACAAGAGGAAAAAAAGAGACCCCTACTCATGCTGTGCTTCCATAGTAGGACAGCATGAGAACAGGAAACAAAAAACTCCTCTGCACAAAAAGCACATAAATGTCCACAGCACAACTTTGTGAAGACATGACAAGCCACAGGGGTGGGTGGGGGGTGAGGAGTAATCCGAAGCAAACACAGCAGCCGCCCTGCACAGCGCTACCATTCCAGCGCGGCACACAGCCCGCCGTGTTCCCTCGCAGGAAACAAGCATCGAAGGCGTTGGAAAGGGAGGGGGGATGAGTGTGTGCTTATCAGTGTAAGTGTGTGTGTGTGCGTGTCCATAGTTCAGCTGAGATTAAAAATCCCAGTCTGCAATTAATACAATACAAAATACTTCATAGAGTGCACTATACAGGTCATCGGATGTTCAAGATGGGCTTTACATCTTCCAACAACTGCTCACACTGTCAAGGCAATACACCAGACAATTACATCCACGCTCTTTGGTTCTGTCCACCAGTGCAAAAGTTTTGGCGCGAGATATGTGAAGACTTATCAAAATGTCTGAAATGTAACATTCCAACCTCCCCCTTAGTGTGTTTACTGGGCAGCTTAGATAATGTTACTTCAGAAAAGAATATAGCCCATATGATCTTCACTGCCCTATGCATAGCCAAGAAAACAGTCCTCATGAACTGGAAAAATAAAAATAATCTTAATTCTAACCAATATAGAAATTATCTATTAGATTACATTAGTCTTGATACAGCCTCTGCCACCACATCAGATCAATTGCTCTGGGCTCCTTTGATCAGCTCCATCACCTAGTGGGGGTGGGGGGTCATAGTTTGGTCCCGCCTTCACTGTTGTGATTGGTGAGGGGGTAGGGACAGGCTTAGGGCGTCGGGGGGTTCCCCGGAGGCATCTTCCTTGGGGGGCTCAACCCGGGGTAGCGGTCACGTCCGGTTGAGGGCTCTGTTGGCTCTCAGGTGACTGTTTCCTCGCGGCTGCGTGCAGCGGGGCTAGGGGAGGGTCTGTGCTGACGGACGTGGGTTACTGACCTGGCAACCTGGCTGCCCCTGGGTGGGTCCGGGATGGGCGTGAGGTTTTGGGGGCGCTCCGTCTCTGGGCTGGGGCCCGGGCCGGGCCTCGGGGGCTCGGGTCCTGGTTGGTGTGTTGCCGGGGTTGTGGGCGGGTGGGTGCATGGGGGCCCGGCCCTGGAGCAGGGTGCCGCCGGTGCATCGAGCCGCCTGGGGGGCTCTTCAACTGGTGGGGGGGATGGTCACATCTTGCAGGAGCTTTCTTCTCTCAGGAACTCTCTGCAGGAGGGGGAGATACAGGAGAGGTGGAGGAAGATCTCAGCCTGGGCGTTTACCGTCTTATGTAGTCTGGAAGATGTGTGGTTGGTGGGGTGGGTGCAGTTTTCTCTGTGGTGGGGTTGGGTGGACTGTCCAGGGCTCTGTGGAGCCGGGGGGCGCTACTGCACTGGGCCCCGGTCTGATGGGCCTGGGCCCCCCTTCCCTGGCGGGTCGCGGAGGGTGGGAGTGCCTACTGGGGTCAGCGGGGGAGCTGGCCCCAGGGAGGGGTTACCTGCCCCTCCCTTCCTTCCCTCCCCATCTCCAGCTGCCTCCCTCTTCCCGCTCCTCCACAACCACCCACACATGCAGGGCCTTGGAGTAGGGGTATGTCACCAGGGTGCAGAGGAGGCTACCCCCCTGTCCCCTTCTGGCTGCCTCTGCCTCAATTTTATCCCACAACTTAGACATTCACATTATTCACACTCTCATTACACATACATATAGGATCTTGGGGGTGGGCACAATCACGGAGTCCAAATCACCATCAGGGTGTATACCTCACCCCTGACGTCGTTGCCCACCTCTCAATTTTAAATACACTTAGTCATTGAGGGTTAGCAGGAGGGACTATGCGCTTACCTGCTGCTCCTTGGCAGGTAGCTCCATGCCCTCCTGGGTTTTAATTGCACCTTAGAACACATATGCATCAACACTACAATGAGCGGGTGGAGGGAGGTTTGGAGTCTTCTCCCACCCCCATTCTCTGCGGCCTGCTGGAGCGGGAGGGCTAGTAGGAGGAGTTGGCCGTCCGACTGCGGTCTGGGGTGTGGGGCCTCCCTGCTGCTGCGGAGTCGGGGTGGTCTGCCTCTCCCCACCGCAGGGAAAAGGGTAACACCACCTGGGTCTGGGTGCAATTCCCCCCTCCAGGGGCAAGGGTACCTAGACCCGGTTTGTAGAGTACGCTTGGGGAGTGTGATTGTGTGTACAGCGTCTCTTTATGTCTGTCTCCACGTTGGTTGAGTGTGGAGTGAGTGCATATGAGAGCATGAGGGTGGGAATGGATGTTTGTGTCTGTGTGTGCCTGTATGTCTGTGTCTATATGTCAGGTTGGGTATCAGACGCCACCTCTCTGGGGACACCTCAGGCCCTCCAAGGTTTGGAGGCCTATCTCCACCCACCACCACTTCCCCTGCCGGTGGCGGACTCCCTCAGACATCGGTGCGTTGGTGGTTCTTTGTGTCCGGGGATGGGCGTCCAGGTACACACCGGCTCACTCCTTGGCGGCCGCTTGTCGGGGCCTGGGGCCTGGGGCTCGCTCGGGCCCCTTTGGAGGTGGGGTGCCCCCGGCCTCTCGGCCTGGGGCTCGGTCACTCAGGCGCAGCTGGGGGCCGGCGGAGCTCACGGGCGCGTCACTGCAACTCCCCCTGACTTCTGCTCCGCGGCTGCTGGGCGAGCCCTCATCTGGGACTCTCCTCAGCTCTTACTGGGACAGTGGCGCGGCTGCCCCTCTGTTGGTCTTCCATGGTCTCTTGTGTTCTGGGGGCCTCTGGATGTCTGGAGTTTTGATCTCCTCCATACCCGCTTCACACCCTGGAGGACGGGGCTGTGGCCCCCCCCACACTCCCTAGCAGATCATTACATGGAGAAACCTTTGGAATGCAAGCATGCTGATCCACACAGGTATGCACACATGGGTATTCACAGACGCGGACTAAAGCTTTCTTGGCTGCTGCCTCAAAGCACACTGTGCGCTGTCTATCTTGCGTGCTGCACAATATCGTTTATTATTTAGTAAATATTGATATCTATGACTAGCTAGTTTATTGTGATGGTGCTTTGTTTTCTCTATTATTATGTTGCTCTTTGTTGTTTGCTGTCTCCTCTGTTTGTTTTTGTTTGTTTGTTTGTTTGTTTGTTTTTTCTCCATACAGGTGACCCAGGAGTTTTTTTTTTTCTTCTCTCTCTTCCCCCCCCTTCTCACCGTCTCTTCTCCCCTTTGGTTTTCTTTCTTTCTCTCCCCCTCTTTTTCTCATTCATTCCCCCTGTCCTATTTATTAAAAAAAAAAAAAAAAAAAAAAAAGACAAAGGATGAACTGAAGCTCTGCCATCACGTAATGTCGCATACTGCTGTTTCTGATGTCATTTAAAAAAAAAAAAAAAAAAAAAAAAAAAAAGACAGTGTCCTTCGCCCTGCCAGGCTAAGTAAACAGTCTACCAGCCAACCCAGGTGTCCTTGCATGGGATGGGAAGGAACAGACTCAACACAGTCGCTATCAGGGAGTTTTTTGTTCGGCTCCAGCCCGAACAGTGAGAGCTCTCTGCCCGTGCTAACGAGCGTCCAGCTGCAGACCGCCACGTAGTGATGTGTCGGTCGCGAACGAACCGCCTCTTAGAGCCGGCTCTTTGAAGTGAATGCGCGAGCCTCTTTCTCTCGCACTTTTTTCCGCTTCACTCCGCACGTGACCCTTGTGCTTGAGGAGCAGAGGGGGGAGGGGCGACTTCCTGTGTAATTTGCATAATTTTGAATCATTATGCTTTAAATTTTACTTCTGTGATCCTCGTCTTCTTTTTTTTAAACAAAAAAGTAGTCACTGGTCACTTGATTATTTTGGACCTTAGCGTTGGCCAGGATCGAATCCCTGATTGGATATTTTTATGGATTTCCTTCATAAGAAAAGTTGTAAGCGGACAGAAGTGTGTCGACATGTTCTTGAGAAACAAAATGATTAAAAGCTCCAGACTAAAAATAGCATGTTTGGTCGATCATCAGGTTTATTGTTTGTGGAATAAGTAGTCAGACCTTCCCTCTTCTGCATGGCAGCAGCGTGCGTCACCTCACAGTGCGATAGTACCAAATATGTCCCACGTGTAGCGTCTCAAAATAGACCCGGAGAAGACGGCGACAGTCACTCACAGTTGATGGAAGTCTTGTCAGATGCCACTCAACGACGGGCTCAGTTTGCTGCTGTGATTGGAAACATGGCTGAATGCGCAGAATCAGACGGGCTGCCTTCCCAGAGCGCCAAACTGTAGGACGTAAATGACGACTCGGTTTGAAGCTGCGTGCCCTCTGAGCTCATTCCACTTGTTTTGAAATCAGGTGATGAAAATGCAATGAAGGAAAAGAGCAGATATGACTAATCGGTGCAGGTGATATGACAGTGGCTGTGTAAGAACCAGCAGTGATATTGATTTCCCCTCTCGTACCTGATAATTAAACCGTGTTTGTGTTTCGTTTTTAAGCTGCTGCGTCTGATACGTGGCTCGCTTTGAAGGAGAATCTGATACAGAGATGAAAAGACCCCAAACCGCCGTGTTGCTCTGAGATTAGCTGTAACCTGCTTTCACACTCAGCTCAAAGTGAAGACATGTTTGAAAAAGATGTTTTAATCTCAGATACTTAAGTTTAAAATGTCAGAGTTTGTAGAAGCCTTGGCTAACAGCACAGCGTGATGTGGGCAGTTTGTTTGGTTCTCACAGGTCCAGTGGCTTTATTGTCTTTCCAGCCACGTGCAGTAGGGGTGGGCGATATAAACGATATACGATAGAAACGATATAAATTTGGCCAACGATAGAGATTTTGACTATACCGCTCTAGCGATAGCGCATGTTGATGATGTCATCAAGCTGCGCCTGTTTTGGTCGAAAGCATCGCAGCGGCTACAACCATTATCGTCTGCAAAATATGCCGACAGTCACAGCAAAGAGATGAAGCACTGTTGAAATATGGGGAAAGCCAAAAACTGCGCTTCCTCCACTTCCCTAACATTGATTCATTAATGTTGAATTCTCTGGCAGCTGCTCTGTTCCCATGTTGTTGCAGTATATTAATAACTAACCCTGTATTGTGGATGAATAATCTCAGTTGTTCTCCTGACTGAAGTTTGGTCCGTGTACAGCATCCTGCTATGCGATTGCATTTGTCCCTGACCACCAGAATCCCTCACGTTAACTTTTATCCAGTGGGAAAAAAGTTGGCGTTCATCCTCCAGCTTCACTGTGCTAATGTTATGCTAACATAGCTGTGTTGCTAGCAATCACGTAGCACAACATTATATACCAGGTAGGGGTGGGGGAAAAATCGATACTGTGTAGTATTGTGATATTTTGTATCGATACAGGGACAGCAGAAATCGATATTTTGTTACAAAAAAAGGTTTTTGTGCTCTGACTTCAGAGCATGTTGATCCTTTTTCTGAGCAAGAATCCTGACATCCCTTCACTGTCCAAATGTGTTTAACTGTTTTTGGCAGCAATAAACATGACAGTTTACTTATTTTAATTTAAGACATGTTTTATTTTAATTACGTTTAAAACTTTTTTTTTTTTTTTTTTTTTTTTTTTAAATGACATCAGAAACAGCAGTATGCGACATTACGTGATGGCAGAGCTTCAGTTCATCCTTTGTCATTTTTTTTTTTTTTTTTTTTTTTAATAAATAGGACAGGGGGAATGAATGAGAGAAAGAGGGGGAGAGAAAGAAAGAAAACCAAAGGGGAGAAGAGACGGTGAGAAGGGGGGGGAAGAGAGAGAAAAAAAAAAAAGAACTCCTGGGTCACCTGTATGGAGAAAAAAAAAAAAAAACAAACAAAAAAAACAAACAGAGGAGACAGCAAACAACAAAGAGCAACATAATAATAGAGAAAACAAAGCACCATCACAATAAACTAGCTAGTCATAGATATCAGTATTTACTAAATAATAAACGATATTGTGCAGCACGCAAGATAGACAGCGCACAGTGTGCTTTGAGGCAGCAGCCAAGAAAGCTTTAGTCCGCGTCTGTGAATACCCATGTGTGCATACCTGTGTGGATCAGCATGCTTGCATTCCAAAGGTTTCTCCATGTAATGATCTGCTAGGGAGTGTGGGGGGGGCCACAGCCCCGTCCTCCAGGGTGTGAAGCGGGTATGGAGGAGATCAAAACTCCAGACATCCAGAGGCCCCCAGAACACAAGAGACCATGGAAGACCAACAGAGGGGCAGCCGCGCCACTGTCCCAGTAAGAGCTGAGGAGAGTCCCAGATGAGGGCTCGCCCAGCAGCCGCGGAGCAGAAGTCAGGGGGAGTTGCAGTGACGCGCCCGTGAGCTCCGCCGGCCCCCAGCTGTGCCTGAGTGACCGAGCCCCAGGCCGAGAGGCCGGGGGCACCCCACCTCCAAAGGGGCCCGAGCGAGCCCCAGGCCCCAGGCCCCGACAAGCGGCCGCCAAGGAGTGAGCCGGTGTGTACCCGGACGCCCACCCCCAGACACAAAGAACCACCAACACACCGACACCTGAGGGAGTCCGCCACCGGCAGGGGAAGTGGTGGTGGGTGGAGATAGGCCTCCAAACCTTGGAGGGCCTGAGGTGTCCCCAGAGAGGTGGCGTCTGATACCCAACCTGACATATAGACACAGACATACAGGCACACACAGACACAAACATCCATTCCCACCCTCATGCTCTCATATGCACTCACTCCACACTCAACCAACGTGGAGACAGACATAAAGAGACGCTGTACACACGATCACACTCCCCAAGCGTACTCTACAAACCGGGTCTAGGTACCCTTGCCCCTGGAGGGGGGAATTGCACCCAGACCCAGGTGGTGTTACCCTTTTCCCTGCGGTGGGGGGAGGCAGACCGCCCCGACTCCGCAGCAGCAGGGAGGCCCCACACTCCAGACCGCAGTCGGACGGCCAACTCCTCCTACTAGCCCTCCCGCTCCAGCAGGCCGCAGAGAATGGGGGTGGGAGAAGACTCCAAACCTCCCTCCACCCGCTCATTGTAGTGTTGATGCATGTGTGTTCTAAGGTGCAATTAAAACCCAGGAGGGCATGGAGCTACCTGCCAAGGAGCAGCAGGTAAGCGCATAGTCCCTCCTGCTAGCCCTCAATGGCTAAGTGTATTTAAAATTGAGAGGTGGGCAACGACGTCAGGGGTGAGGTATACACCCTGATGGTGATTTGGACTCCGTGATTGTGCCCACCCCCAAGATCCTATACGTATGTGTAATGAGAGTGTGAATAATGTGAATGTCTAAGTTGTGGGATAAAATTGAGGCAGAGGCAGCCAGAAGGGGACAGGGGGGGGGGGGGGGGGGTAGCCTCCTCTGCACCCTGGTGACATACCCCCACTCCAAGGCCCTGCATGTGTGGGTGGTTGTGGAGGAGCGGGAAGAGGGAGGCAGCTGGAGATGGGGAGGGAAGGAAGGGAGGGGCAGGTAACCCCTCCCTGGGGCCAGCTCCCCCGCTGAATAAAACTTTTTTATTTAATGTAAAATTATATTTTGTTTTAATTTACTCTCAAATTCTTCAGTTGCTGAATGGGCTGCATAGTTTTCATAAATAGCTATAATTGTACCAGATGGTTGCATTCAGTTAAGCTGGACTAGACTGTAATACAAACCGTTCAGTTTGTCAACGATAAAACTGAAATGAGAGAAAGACTGAGTGCGAGACTTTGATATTAGATAAAATGAATATTGATAAAGTTTACCTTTATGGACAGAATCTGAATATCGCAAAATATTTAAAAAATTGCAATAATATCGTATCGTGGGATGTATGGTGATTCCCACCTCTACCAGGTAGTCCAACTTCAGTAACCCTGCAAACGCCACTGCTGTTTAGTTTTCTGTCTTCATTTATGTTGGAAGTGGTAGCAGAGCTGTACGTTTGAATTAGTTTCAAAAATCTCTCAATCAGAACATGGTATGAAATGTTTAGGTGGAAACTAGCGAGCTAACTTCCTTCTAACTTGTCTGTGAAGGTTCTCAGTCATCCAGGTCATCGTAGTCAAAGGAGCTTGCAAAGAAAAGCGTCTGGACTTCTTTAAGTTGGTTGAAGACGTTTCACCTCTCGTCCGAGAAGCTTCTTCAGTTCTAAGGTCAAATGGTGGAGAGTCCCAGATATAAACCTAGTGGGAGTATCCCCCCACAGAGGGACAAAAGGACCCCTGATGATCCTCTAATCGCCTGAGCCAAGGTGTGAAACTGGGTGTGGGTCACAATCAGCCAGAGTTTCGGGTGTGTTCATTGTGAAACCTGGCCCCACCCTATCATGTGATTTCCTGAGGTCAGATGGCCCAGGATGTGAGTGGGCGTTAAGGCGTCTGGGAAGGATCTCAAAACTTGATTATAGGTGGCAGAGAGTTGGTGTCGTAAACCCCGCCTCTGTTCAAAGATGGTCGCTCACAGTGGACATAGATGCGTCTTTCACTCCTCTTTCAAACCATCTGTCCTCTCTGTCCAAAATGTGAACATTGGCATCCTCAAAGAGTGACCTTTGACCTTTAGATGCAGATGGACTGCTGAGTCTTGTCCTGTGGAGGTGGCTCTTCTGTGTTGTGCCATGCGCTTGTGAAGTGGCTGTTTGGTCTCTCCGATGTAGAGGTCTGAGCATTCCTCGCTGCACTGTACAGCAAACACCACATTAAGTCTGTGTTACTCGCAGCAACAACTCCACCTCATTGTGAGTCCATTTAAAAACTCGGTGCTTTTCCTCCACATTTTGCTGCAACGTTTCAAAGAGCCGGAAAGCAAATAAACAGCAGACAGAAATGAGGCAGGTCGAATCTTCTTGCGTTTCACGCATGCGCAGGACTGGAACGTGAGCGTTTTCGACCGTTTCAATGTGGACGCACAACTCTGTGAAAACGACTGAAAACGCTAGTGTGGACGCGGAGCGTTTTCAAATCTATCCGGGCCAGTGTGGACGTAGCCTCCAGTCACTGAGCAGCTCCCACCCCTGATGAGCCTGTGTGAGCACTGAGCGGCTCGTTCAACAGACTTTTACAGGAAGGAGGTCACTCTTACCAGCAGCTGTCAGACGGCTGGACGTCCTGCTCATCGGCTTCTTTGTTCACTGTACGTTTCACCAGAATCACTCCCCCAACACACACACACACACACACACACACACACACACACACACACACACACACACACACACACACACACACGTGTACATATTTCTGTACATATGAACTTCAGTTGTGTGTATAGGACTACTTTGTGTCTTCCTTCTATAGTTTATATTCCCCCTTCTGTAACAGCTGTGTAACACCCAAATTTCTCAACGGTGGGATAATAAAGGTTTATTCTATTCTATTCTATTCTATTCTAGTCTATTCTAGTCTAGAACAGCTCTGGCAGCAATAACTGGAAGTAGTCATGTTTTGGTCTCTGATATCTCGCTGGGGGACATGTGTCCCACTTTTCTTCACAGAAGTTCTGCTTTTATTGTGAAGGTGTGAGGAGTTCATTGGCAGATGCTACAATCCTCACCTTCATACAGGGAGGACTTTATTTCAAACATAATTATATAGCAAGTGTCTGTGAGCGGAGCGACTCATGAGAGCAGAGTAGGACTTCTCTCTGAGCAGAATAAGGAAGGTGTGCAGCCGTGAGAGCGTCTCCAGTCTGGTGCACGTCAGCTGTGGACTTCTTTCAAAGCAAACCTCACGTACATGTGTGTTCACTGAAGCCGTCGTGCCCGTGAATGTGACTCACATTGTACCGTGGAGGGCGGGACTGTGACAGGAAGCTGTATCTGTGTTTCCTTCCCTGCAGCATTTCCTCTGTCGCTCGTCCTCTCTGTCGTCTGTGTTTCTCCCAGACAGCCCAGAGTATTTTCTCTCTCGCGTCTCCTTTTCTCCTCCGTTGTCTCTCACTTGATCTCTTTCTTCTCTCTCCTCTCCAGTTGTAACGTTCCTCTCGTCTCCTCCAGCAGTCACACCGGCTTCCTCTCTGCCTCTTTTATCACACTGACACTTACATTATACAACTTGTGTGTGACTCCCCTTTGTTCCTCCTCATCATATCTAATCTTCCATGACACCCGTCATGCCAGTGAGTGGAGCGTAAAAAATATGAATTTTCACTCCAGGATCCAAACTAAGCTTTTCAGGATCCTTTTCCATAAAAATCCGAGCTAAAGCTCTTACTGACGGAGCATCCAGGAACAGCCGGTTTGAAGGACGGGAAGAAGAAATGATCAGAAAAGGTGGGGGAAATGGAGAAGAGAGGAGTGCCTAGATTTGCATTAAGATGTTTCACTTTAGTTTGCTTAATAACCTCTGGAGTAGCACACTGTGGAGTACTTCCTTTGTAATAGCAGGTCCTTATTTTATGTCTTCACCACATTTTGTGCCAGTAACAGAAGAACATTTCAAAAAGGCTGAGCAAACGTTTCCATATCAATCACAACACCAGTACAGACTGTACATCATGCAGAGCTCGAAAAGAAGATGAGTGGGCTTCTTTAAGTTTGTTAGGTTGTTAAAGCTCTCGTTCAAGAGGCTTCTTCAGTCCCAGGTGTTTAAATAGGAAGCGGTCGACCCCCTCGAGGGTTTAAACACCGGGAGCTCGTTCAGGTTCTTGACACTACGTGACCAGACAGACGGGGATCAAATTCAAATTCAAATTCAAATTCAAATTCAAATTTTATTTGTCACGTACACAGTCATACACAGTACGATATGCAGTGAAATGCTTGGACAACTGCTCGTGACCTAAAGAGAACAAAAAAGGAAAAGGCTATGAATAAGATAGGAAATAAATATGAAAAATTAAAAAGGGTAAATTTAACTAGGAAGGAATAAAATATAAATTAAGGTTAAAAATGAAATAACTGTACAACACAAATTAGAATGAAGGGTAAATTTAACTGGGAAGAATAAGATAAAATATATAAATTAAAGTTGAAAATAAAATAACTGTACAACAAAATACACAATACACAATATAGAACTATATAAGAATGTATGAAGGAATCTAAATATAAATAAATATATACACAATAACAGCAGCTGTACAAGTATTAACCGGAAATGAAGAATATAGTGACCAGTGTTGTGCAAAACCAAAGTCCAGAAAGTCCAGTGTGTGTGTAAGAACCATATGTGTGGGTCAGTACTGTGTGGTGGTGTGATTGAGAGACCGTATCGCCTGCGGGAAGAAGCTCCTCCTCAGTCTCTCTGTGTTGGTCTTCAGGGAGCGGAATCGCTTTCCTGACCTCAGCAGAGAGAACAGTCTGTTGTTGGGATGGCTGAGGTCCTTCACCATCTTCCTGGCCTTGGTCCAGCACCGCCTGCTGTAGATTGAGTGCAGGTCAGGGAGCTCGGAGCGGATGGTGCGCTCAGCTGACCGCACAACCCTCTGTAAAGAAATATTAACGTGGCTGTTAGCAGTTCTGTAAGATTTTAAAAACATCTTGTAATTCAGTAAACTGAAGCACCAGATTTATGCCAACGACTTAAAGCAATTGTTTTCTGAATGATTTTGTTGGTCTCTCACATTTTTGTCATGCACGAGCCAACTGGGGCCACGCTTTATCCATCGACCTCACGTTTGACTCTACAGGGTGGGCCGTTTGTATGGATCCACCGTAATAACATGTGAATGGTTGGTGATATTAAAGTCCTGTTTGTGGCACATCAGTACAGGGAGTGCAGAATTATTAGGCAAGTTGTATTTTTGAGGAATAATGTTATTATTGAACAACAACCATGTTCTCAATGAACCCAAAAAACTCATTAATATCAAAGCTGAATGTTTTTGGAAGTAGTTTTTAGTTTGTTTTTAGTTTGAGCTATTTTAGGGGGATATCTGTGTGTGCAGGTGACTATTACTGTGCATAATTATTAGGCAACTTAACAAAAAACAAATATATACCCATTTCAATTATTTATTTTTACCAGTGAAACCAATATAACATCTCCACATTCACAAATATACATTTCTGACATTCAAAAACAAAACAAAAACAAATCAGCGACCAATATAGCCACCTTTCTTTGCAAGGACACTCAAAAGCCTGCCATCCATGGATTCTGTCAGTGTTTTGATCTGTTCACCATCAACATTGCGTGCAGCAGCAGCCACAGCCTCCCAGACACTGTTCAGAGAGGTGTACTGTTTTCCCTCCTTGTAAATCTCACATTTGATGATGGACCACAGGTTCTCAATGGGGTTCAGATCAGGTGAACAAGGAGGCCATGTCATTAGTTTCTCTTCTTTTATACCCTTTCTTGCCAGCCACGCTGTGGAGTACTTGGACGCGTGTGACGGAGCATTGTCCTGCATGAAAATCATGTTTTTCTTGAAGGATGCAGACTTCTTCCTGTACCACTGCTTGAAGAAGGTGTCTTCCAGAAACTGGCAGTAGGACTGGGAGTTGAGCTTGACTCCATCCTCAACCCGAAAAGGCCCCACAAGCTCATCTTTGATGATACCAGCCCAAACCAGTACTCCACCTCCACCTTGCTGGCGTCTGAGTGGGACTGGAGCTCTCTGCCCTTTACCAATCCAGCCACGGGCCCATCCATCTGGCCCATCAAGACTCACTCTCATTTCATCAGTCCATAAAACCTTAGAAAAACCAGTCTTGAGATATTTCTTGGCCCAGTCTTGACGTTTCAGCTTGTGTGTCTTGTTCAGTGGTGGTCGTCTTTCAGCCTTTCTTACCTTGGCCATGTCTCTGAGTATTGCACACCTTGTGCTTTTGGGCACTCCAGTGATGTTGCAGCTCTGAAATATGGCCAAACTGGTGGCAAGTGGCATCTTGGCAGCTGCACGCTTGACTTTTCTCAGGTCATGGGCAGTTATTTTGCGCCTTGGTTTTTCCACACGCTTCTTGCGACCCTGTTGACTATTTTGAATGAAACGCTTGATTGTTCGATGATCACGCTTCAGAAGCTTTGCAATTTTGAGACTGCTGCATCCCTCTGCAAGATCTCTCACTATTTTTGACTTTTCTGAGCCTGTCAAGTCCTTCTTTTGACCCATTTTGCCAAAGGAAAGGACGTTGCCTAATAATTATGCACACCTGATATAGGGTGTTGATGTCATTAGACCACACCCCTTCTCATTACAGAGATGCACATCACCTAATATGCTTAATTGGTAGTAGGCTTTCCAGCCTATACAGCTTGGAGTAAGACAACATGCATGAAGAGGATGATGTGGACAAAATGCTCATTTGCCTAATAATTCTGCACTCCCTGTATATGTGAGGGAGCAAACTCCTCCAGATGGGCGGTGACCATGGTGGCCATGTAGAAGTCGGCCATCTTGGATACAACTTTTGTTTTTTCAGTAGGAAGAGGACCATGTGACACATCAAACTTATTGGTAATGTCACAAGAAAAACAATGGTGTGCTTGGTTTCAACGTAACTTTATTCTGTCATGAGTTATTTACAAGTTTCTGACCACTTATAAAATGTGTTCAATGTGCAGCCCATTGTGTTGGATTGTCAATGCAACCCTCTTCTCCCACTCTTCACACACTGATAGCAACACCGCAGGAGAAATGCCAGCACAGGCATCCAGTATCCGTAGTTTCAGGTGCTGCACATCTCGTATCTTCACATCATAGACAATTGCCTTTAGATGACCCCAAAGATAAAAGTCTAAGGGGGTCAGATCGGGAGACCTTGGGGACCATTCAACTGGCCCACGACGACCAATCCACTTTCCAGGAAACTGATCATCTAGGAATGCTCGGACCTGCACCCATAATGTGGTGGTGCACCATCTTGCTGGAAAAACTCAGGGAACGTGCCAGCTTCAGCGCATAAAGAGGGAAACACATCATCATGTAGCAATTTCAAATATCCAGAGGCCTTGAGGTTTCCATTGATGAAGAATGGACCCACTGTCGTTGTTCCCATATACCACACCAAACCATCACTTTTGTTGTTCCAACAGTCTTGGAGGGATCCATCCACTGTGGGTTAGTGTCAGGCCAATAGCGGTGATTTTGTTTGTTAACACCATTCACATAAAAGTTTGCCTCATCACTGAACAAAATCTTCTGCGTGAACTGAGGGTCCTGTTCCAGTTTTTGTTTTGCCCATTCTGCAAATTCTGTGGCCGATCTGGGTCATCCTCGTTGAGATGCTGCAGCAGCTGGAGTTTGTGAGGGTGCCATTTGTGAGTAGCTAATATCCGCCGAAGGGATGTTGGACTAATGCCACTCTCCAGTGACATGCGGCGAGTGCTACGCTGTGGGCTCATGCTGAATGAAGCTAGGACAGCCACTGATGTTTCTTCATTAGTGACAGTTTTCTTGCGTCCACATTTTGGCAAATCCAACACTGAACCAGTTTCACCAAACTTAGCAAGCAGTTTGCTAACTGTAGCATGGAGATGGGTGGTCTCGTAGGGTGTCTTGCATTGAAATCTGCTGCAATGACCCGGTTACTGCGTTCACCAGATATCAACACAATTTCGCTCCTCACATGTTAACCTCTTCGACATGTCAATGGCTGTGAACAAAGAGAAACTTGTAAATAACTCATGACAGAATAAAGTTACATTGAAACCAAGCACACCATTGTTGTTCTTGTGACATTACCAATAAGTTTGATGTGTCACATGACCCTCTTCCTATTGAAAAAAACTAAAGACAATGGCCGACTTCTACATGGCCACCATGGTCACCACCCATCTGGAGGAGTTTGCCCCCTCACATATACTAATGTGCCACAAACAGGACTTTAATATCACCAACCATTCCCATGTTATTGCGGGGTATCCATATAAATGACCCACCCTGTATATCACTGGTTTACAGACAGCTGCTAATAATAGTTTGATTGAGGTCCTCTGTTTGCGAGCATTCGGAGGCGGGGGCTCCTCATTGTCTTTGGTCGAGATGAATGCAAACGCAAATCAGTCATGCTTCCTGTTATCTGTGGCTGCTGCCTATTATAATGGGCCCGCTGCTGTCTGCAGCATCCCAGACCAGTTTAAATCTGCAAAGGGCAGCAACAGGAGAACTTTGCACTTCACGCTCGTTCTGATAAAGAAATTCGATTACAACTTCCTCCCAGCCTGAGCTCCTCCCTCACTTATCTCCTGTGTACAGATGCTCCTGTTCTCAGGGAGGCATCCTAACGAGTTTCTTCTCTACCAACCAACAGAAGCTGTGAATTTACAGTCCAAACCAGTAGCAGGTGCATACTCGCCGCCCCCAGTCCCAGGTCTCCTTCTTTTGGTATCGAAGCGTTGTTATTTGTCGGATCGGCTCCCCCTCCTCCCTCACCTCCCTCCCTTCAGCTGCACTGCAGGGCCGTGTGGGACATGTCCTCGTGTGATTATGAGCTGTGACGAGAGAGGGGGAGATTATGAGATACCGATAATGCGGCCTATTTTGGAGAATGCGCCTCCACTCCAGATTTTCACGGTCCTGATCATGATAGCGTGCGCAGAGGGGAGGAGCATGACTGGAAATCACACTGACTCCTCTTACTGCGCAGACCCAGACATTTCTTTCCTCCCACTGAATAACTGAGTGTCAGTGGATGCTGCTTCTAGCCGATCTCGTTGCCTCTGCAGAGGCCCGTTTTTCTTGACCCGTGTGGAAAAGTCACATAAATGAAGTCAGCTCCTCCTTTTCTCTCTGACCCCGTTTCATCAGTTTCAAGAAGCTCAAACAAACTCTCTGCTTCATTCCAGAAATAAAACTTTGATGCAAATGTGAATTGTTCTCTGTTAAGCGGTGAGTTTAAAGTGCAACATGAATCTGCTTGTTCCAGGAGTTTTTTGAAAATCCAGCTTTCAGGCCAGATGGACTGAAACTGTACCCCACCCTGGTCATCCGAGGCACGGGTCTGTACGAGCTGTGGAAGACCGGCCGGTACAAGAGCTACACGCCCAGCGCTCTGGTGGATCTCGTGGCTCGGATTCTGGCGCTGGTGCCGCCCTGGACCCGAGTGTACCGAGTGCAAAGGTGAGTGGATACGCTTGATGGTACGTGAGCTGCGTGCACGATTCTCAATAATTCCAGCACATGGCTAAAGCCAGGTCATGCTTCAGAGCTGCATCTGTAGGGTGATGAAGTTTAACAAACTCTGTTATCAGGAGAAAGCCTCAAAGATGCAGTCAGTAACTGTTTGAGGTTATTTCATAGAACAAAGATGCTAAACTCATAAATATGCATGTACAGCTTCCAACAGGTCGATGTGTTTGAATGAATGTAATAAAAATGCACAGAGGCAGCGGTTTGTGGAGGAAGTGACTCACATATGGGGCTCACCCAGCACTGACACACACACACACACACACACACACACACACACACACACACACACACACACACACACACACCGGGAAAAAGAACGGTGGCCAGTTTTTCAGGTAACTTTGTGCTAAAAACATCAAAATACTGCAAAATATTCAGTGGATTGTATTTTATTATATTATTTTATTTTATTCCTTAAATATATTAAATATCCTCGTGTGTGCAAAATGTCTTTTTTGGGCCATAACTGAGTACAATCCAAATGTAATATAAAAAACTCATTTGTCTTTTTACAGCCACCACAGCGACGATTATTACAGTAGAATCTGCAGATGTTTTATACGTCTAATAGGAATTAATTTGAGGTGTGACTTATGCAAAGCTACAGGAATGGAATGCAAGAATAAAAATGTGGAGATGAAGCTGAGATGAACGGTTCCTACAGGAACCCCAAAGTGTTTTTGTTTGGGCGGGGTCAGGTTAACTGGTGACTCTAAATTTCCCTCAGGTGTGAATGTGAGCGTGAAGCATGACAGCAGAGCTGCTTCTGTATAAAAAAGAAATTCTGTTAGTGCAGAAAACCACGAGTGCAGTACTGTACCAAAGATGTGGAGCGCCTCTGCTGTTCAGTCATTTCTTGTATCATCCGCCCATCAGGGACATCCCCATGCCGCTGGTGAGCTCTGGTGTGGAGCACGGCAACCTGAGAGAGCTGGCACTGGCCAGGATGAAGGACATGGGCACTGAGGTGAGACTATAAGGCCTGACATGCTGTGCGTCAGCTTATTTTAAGGGAGGAAGCTAACGGTGTTTTCCAGCTGGGATTTGATCCGACAAAAGGGGAGAACAGTTGAACTCGAGTGGCGACGAGTGCCAACGTGCAAATGCTGACTGTGAGAATAATTTTCCCGCTGTAGCTGTTGTGGGTAAGATGACAGATTAAAACGCCACACAGGTGTAGCTGAGGACTGCTGGAGCACAGAATTGCGTACCCTCCCGCCCAGCCGACCTCCTCCAGCATTTATTGAATTTATGCTGGAAAGTAGATTAGAACGTGGGTACGAGCCCAGCCAAGCTGAAAACACCAGGCTGGGCTGCACATGCGAGAGTCAGCAGCTGCAGAGCGTCGTTTAACCCTAGAACACTATCGCTGGGTGATTTACACCCGAGAAAATACATTTACATGATTTCTCACCCCTGCAGCTGTTTGCGTGTCGAGGAGCCTGTGCCATCACCAGGGAAGTCTCAAATGTCCCAGGAATGGGTGGACCAAAGACCAGCTTTCCAGAGTCATTATTTTGTTTTAGGAGTTTTATTTTTCATTTTGTTAGACATGGCACAGTTGAAAGTAAAAGAAGACCACTCTAATTTGTCATGTGTTGTCATATTTTGATATATTCGATTACTTTTCATTGGTTATATTATATCGGGTAAAAATCACCCGGCATTAGTGATCGTGTTACTATTTATAGCGATAGTGTTCTAGGGTTAAAGAGACTGGATTTAAAAAGCAGCCGTTATCAGACAGCGAGAGCCGAGCTGAAACGCCACCACAGAAAGAGCTCTGCGTTGCTCTTCCCAAAAACACCAACTACCCTCACGCCTGTCTGGCTGAGCTCCACACACGGCTACGAACCAGAATCACGCTGCGTCGATCTCACACGCAGCTCTGCGCTGTTATGCTGATGTTGTGATGCCAAATTATTCAAACATGACCTCCTTCTCTTGTTGACGCTGCAAACTTTTCCAGCCGGTTTGCAGAAAGCTGCTCCTCTTTGTTTACCTCAACTCTTTCCCTGTTTTAAACACAACTAATGCTGTGATGAAGTCTGTAGTTCAGGCTTTAAACCGCCGTGAGCACTCGAGGGCAGAACAGCTGAATGAATGTGGCCTTCGAGTGAGGAGGTGGAGCTCAAACGACTCGTGTCAGACGGGATGAATACGAATTAGTTTGAGCTGGGAGTCACGCGCAGCGACTCTACAGGTGAGGTACTTATTCCCGAGAGGTCACCGTAGCAGATGGACGTGCACATTTGATTTTAGGAAAGATGATAGCTCCCCTTTACCCGGGCTTGGAGCCAGTGCTTCCTGATACTGGACTCGAGTCTCCTCCTGGCCTCGACCCGGGGATGCGTCGTGTTTGCCGCTGCAACGCTGAGCTCCTCTAGAATCCAAGGATAAAACTTTGAGGCTGGAAATGAGCAGAAATGGTCCCCTTTAAGACACAGCTGGCCATCCTTGAAACAGAAAGCTTTAAAGTTCGAATCCGTAAGATTTCAGGCCTGGTTCATTTGGAGACACAGCGGTTACCGTGGTAACAGCAAGTGCCCTTTATCTGTGCTTAGACAGCTGCTGAGAGCAGAGGAGGGACCGGTGCCAACGAGGCTCCAGTTTGATCTTAGGCATTGCTGTGGTCTGAATTCGTGTTGCACACGCCGACAGAGCTCCTCACATTACAGCAGGGACACGCCTCGGCTAACCAGCTGATCACCATTTACACAGATAAACAGTCGAGCCCCCCCACACCCCCAGATCCCTAATGGGGCTCCATACTGTCATCAGTGACTTACGACCGTCTAACACGGTAACACCTCCAGCAACAGCTCGCTGACGTGTTGCGTCTTTCTGAAAACGTTTCACCTGTGGCTTGAGCCGTGGCTTAGATCTGCATAGGAGCAGGTAACACCGCAGCCCACAGTCACACTTCCTGTCTATCGTTTTGTGACTGTGTGCAGTTAGACTGCAGGTCCAGACGTGGAGCCACATTTAACTTGTGAGAAATCTGAGATGATAAAAGTCTGTTTTATATTAGAGGTGGGAATCACCATACATCCCACGATACGATATTATCACAATACTTAACGCACGATACGATATTATTGCAATTTTTAAAAATATTTTGCGATATTCAGATTCTGTCCATAAAGGTAAACTTTATCAATATTCATTTTATCTAATATCAAAGTCTCGCACTCAGTCTTTCTCTCATTTCAGTTTTATTGTTGACAAACTGAACGGTTTGTATTACAGTCTAGTCCAGCTTAACTGAATGCAACCATCTGGTACAATTATAGCTATTTATGAAAACTATGCAGCCCATTCAGCAACTGAAGAATTTGAAAGTAAATTAAAACAAAATATGATTTTACATTAAATAAAAAAGTTTTAAACGTAATTAAAATAAAACATGTCTTAAATTAAAATAAGTAAACTGTCATGTTTATTGCTGCCAAAAACAGTTAAACACATTTGGACAGTGAAGGGATGTCAGGATTCTTGCTCAGAAAAAGGATCAACATGCTCTGAAGTCAGAGCACAAAAACCTTTTTGTAACAAAATATCGATTTCTGCTGTCCCTGCATCGATACAAAATATCACGATACTACACAGTATCGATTTTTCCCCCACCCCTATTTTATATATAAGCTGCATGTGCAGGAGCATTATACTGATGAGCTGTAACAGCTGTGAGGTGATTGGACTTTCTAATTCGTCTCTGTGTGTGTGTGTGTGTGTGTGTGTGTGTGTGTGTGTGTGTGTGTGTGTGTGTGTGTGTGTGTGTGTGTGTGTGTGTGTGTGTGTGTGTGTGTGTGTGTGCGCGCGCCTGCAGTGTCGTGACGTCAGAACCCGGGAAGTAGGCATCCAAGAGATCCACCACAAAGTCCGACCTTACCAGGTAACCGACGCCCTCACTCGCAGCGTGAGACGGGCCGAGGAGACGTTGTGGTTTCCTGATGCTCCCTAACACAGATGTCTGTGTGCAGGTGGAGCTGATACGGAGAGACTATGTGGCCAACAGCGGCTGGGAGACCTTTCTCTCCTATGAAGACCCTGAGCAGGACATCCTGATCGGTCTGTTGCGGCTGCGCCGCTGCTCTCCACAGTCCTTCCGCCCGGAGCTCAAAGGAGGCGTGTCCATTGTCCGTGAGCTGCACGTGTATGGCAGCGTGGTCCCTGTGAGCAGCCGAGACCCGAGCAAGTTCCAGCATCAGGTGGCTTACACTTTCACACACATGCACACACAACAACAGATATGCCCGTGACGGTTTCGCTCTGAGCCTCTCCGAGTTTTTCTCCACACCGGCCGAACCTCAGAAGCTCTGAATGTTTTCAAACCAATTGT
This sequence comes from Rhamphochromis sp. 'chilingali', assembly GCF_963969265.1. Lineage (NCBI taxonomy): Eukaryota > Metazoa > Chordata > Actinopteri > Cichliformes > Cichlidae > Rhamphochromis > Rhamphochromis sp. 'chilingali'. Next base: position 583,801 of record NC_137932.1, read on the forward strand.
ATTTGTGTTGCGTGTGCAGGGGTTTGGCATGATGCTGATGGAGGAGGCTGAAAGAATCGCCAGGGATGAGCACGGCTCCTGCAAACTGGCTGTTATATCAGGTGAGTCGATGCAGACGATGTGAACTGTTCTGACACAGAAAAAACAAACACTTTAGTTTGTAAAAGTAGACAATCTTTAGTAACTGTAACCACGGAGACCACAGTGAAAGGAGGAAAAATCTTTACCCTTCACCAGAAATTTGATGCTTTTAATCTGAAGGAGCAGAGGAGAAGTGTTTTTGAAGATGTGGCCGAGACTGAATTGTACACTGTAATAACTGACTACTTATTTTTTTAAGTGCTGGTTTACACATTCACCTAACAACAGAAGGATCCCTGGTTTGATCCCGGGATGAGACTTTGCCAAATCAAACAGGGGGCCCGCCCGGTGTGCTGAGGCCTCGTGAACAACACAGATTTATCTGTGACGAGCCAATAATGTCACTGCGTGTGTCAGACTGAGAGATTATCAGGAGCCGGTGATGTGAATGTTTGGGTCCTGTGACACTGAGAACGCTGTGATTCATCCTGCAGGTGTAGGAACAAGGAACTACTACAGGAAGATGGGCTACGAGCTGGAGGGACCGTATATGGTGAAGGACCTGTACCGCCCGGGAGCGGACTGAAACGGACTTTATTTATCAAAACAGCACTCTGGGACGCGAATATTAATGTGATGGTGTTCTGCAGTATCGGAGGCGGTGCTGGTCGGCTTGTTTTATCTGGAGCACACAGAGGCCGCCGCTGCTCCATTTCTTCTATTTTTTAAAGATAAGGAGACGTACGAGAGGATGTAAGGAATTAGGGAACGCTATCTAGGGTGAAGCCAGCCTTGTGTTTTGAGTTCAAATTAAGATTCTTTAAACGTACAGTGTCCTCATATGGGCGCCTTTTATTTAAAGTTGCGCATTTCCGAGTCTCCCCCTTTTTCTGTAAACACGGGTCCCGGTCGCACCGCTCAGACTCTTTCACAACAAGCAGCACTGATTCACTTTGACGTGGAACAAGAGCCAACCTGCCGAGGCATTTTTAATTCCACTCCAATGATCCGTGCGCGCAGCGGAGAAAAATCGGCATATCTGGGTATCCGTGAAATAACCGTTTGCCTGGGATGGAATGAGACGCCTGCATCACGGTTCCAGTTAATCATGTTTATGTTGCAATCACATAGAAACCCATTACGAGGGGAGCGTTCATTAACGGACGGCGGCGGATGAACAAACAGTGGAAAGCGTCCTCGCCGGGCAGCTGTTGTTTTGATTTGTAGGGCAGGAAATTGAATATTAGCGTTACATAAAAGCGTCTCAGTTAATCCTGTTTCTTGTGTTTTCTGTCATGCCTTCTTGTCTTTTTCTGGAACAATAAAGTATATTTCAGTAACTGCTTGTGAGATTTTGAGTTGTTGTTGCAGGGAGACCTTTGAGGCGTTAAAACTAAACCACAGAAAGGTGGAAAGCTTCCAGGGGTAAAGGTCACATCCTATCAGAGCCTCTGATAATGTGATCCTCATCGCCGGGGGTTGGTAGCAGACCCGCGCCGAGAGCTCATTTGACAAATCCTTTCCGGTCAAATCTCGTACCTGTCCTGGCTGCTGTTTTAAACCACAGTCACAGGAAAGCGTTTGTCATCAAACATAGCGATAAAGGGGGCTCACATGGAGACCTCTGCCTCGTGTAGGATTCGACCGCACGGGCGACTGGAGCTGAACGGATGCGGCCGCTGTGTCGTGACTGCGCTGTGTGTGTTGCAGTCCTGACGCAGTGAGGTACACGCCACACTCGGGCTTTTCTCTCCACGCTTGTTCACTCCTTCTATCAGCTGTGAAATCTGAAAGGACTCCTCGTCCCCCACCCGCGCCGCCACACTGTGCGGAGTCGGGTCTCATCTTCTCTGCGACACGAGCCGAGGTGCAGCAGGCTGAAGGTTACAGAACTGCCCACTAACATTACCACAGTGAGAGATGAGAAAGGCATCGAGCTGTGGTGAGCTTCAAACCGTTTTAGACGCCCGGCCCAAAAGTCGAATTTAAGTAAACAGATGTGAAGCTGTTTAAACTCTCGCAGTGTAAAAATAACGACAGAAGCAGGCCGGTAATCCTGTTTTCAGACTGAGAGTGAAAATATGATTTGAAGTGAGGAAATATTTAAACGTTTTGTCTCAGCTGAGCTCCCGACGCAGAAGAGTCAGGTGCTGTATTTAAACGATGAAGAGTCCTGTATGATCCAAACGCAGAAGTTATCACGTCCTCTGAGAACCTGAGGCATGAATTTAACTTTAATACAAAACTTTTTTTCTCATTTCTGAATCTGAGTTATGTAAAAAAAAAAGTTTAAGTACCAAACGCTCGTGTTTATAAAAAGGATCCTTCACGTTGGTCCAGGATCAACATCGTGTTGTCTGAGCATCAGTTAGCATTAGCCAAGACTTTGCTACTTAAACATTATCACAAGCAAACCAACACGAGCATCGTAAATGATAAAAGAATAATATAAAAGAAAATGAATAAAGAAAACAACGTTATGGTTACAGAAACAAAACGAACATGTCTGATTGGCTGGATCGGGACCAACGCTGTTATGATGATGCACCAACACACACCAGATACACCTCCGCCCTCCAACTAGTCGCAGTAGACACCTGCTGCTCCCTGAGCTTTATCAGAGCTTGCTTCCTATCAAAGGGGAGTTCTTTCTCCCCACAGTTGCTCACAGTGAATTGTCTAATTGTTGAGGTTCTCTCTCACATTCTGCAGGGTCTATGCATTATGCATTACCCCGAGGTGAATATGATCGTGAACTGGTGAATGAATTGAAGTTGAATCACAATGTGGTAATCTATTTACATCCCATTCACGAGTTCACATTGTAGGAGAGAAGAAAGCGAAATCTCAGCAGAGAACTGGAAACCAGCTTGAGCTCACTCTGCCGAACCACAAAGTCTCATCAAAATTCATCAAGTGTTTCCAGTCAGAATGACTCAAATATTCGACCAAAAGTTAATTCTGAGTTTAAAAAACAAACAAATATGCAATAATTCAAATAATTCATCCTCAGCAGTGAATCAAAATGACTCGGATGACCACATTTTTATGGCGCTGATATTTACAGCTCAGACTTGAGTGTCTCAACAAAAGCTTAGCTCAACCACATGTTCACGTTCTGCTGTTAGCATTTAGCTCAAAGCCCCGTGTTTCCCACGTTTTTATTTAAACCTTAATTTGTGGGAAAAAATATAACTAAGAGATTTTTTTTAGTCAAACAAGTTTTTCCAGATTTATGCTTTTAACTTTAACACTCACAGTACAATGAAAGAGTTAGTGCGCCTGTAATGTTTCTTCCAGCCCACACTTGCTGTAAGTTGATCCCTTCCTAATGCAATTCCAATTTTGAGTAATGGGGGATAAGAGCCTTTGGCAAGTACAAGTTAGCCAAATCAAGTTGGCGTCGTCTAAAGATAGTCTAGCACGAAATTCCCTCCTAATGTTACTGTCATTCAGTAAAGACATATGAGGGAATGAAAGATAACATCTAACATCTGCTGAAACTTCATCGGTTAACATTGAGACGCAGTGGGCTATAAATATGAGCTGGAGATTATGGTTCCCATCTGTAATATTGAACTTCTAATTGTTTCTGTACACTCTGGCTCGTGTACGTGAAAAGTGACACAACATGAGTAATTTTGCTTTTGTACAACACTTGACTGGATTTGAAACGAAGGATCTGGTAGCTGCTCACAGAACTCTGAGTGTGTGGTCCAAAGTGGACTTTAGGAGGGACCAGATTTGGTGCATTTGCAAAAAGAACAACTAAAGGAATCCTTTAGAGCAGGGGTCGGCAATCCTGGGCACGCGTGCCGAAGGGTTAACTGATGGCACGTCCATAGCTGGACTGGCCATCGGGCATTTGCCCGGTGGGCCGATGGTGATTTTTCGTTTTTATGGGCCGATGATCTTATTATTATTTATTTTGTAGTAACGGTATAAACAATGAAAGGTGGTGGATTGGCCAGATGCTGGAAGATTTGTAAAAATATGTCTGTGAAGGTTCTCAGTCAACCAGGTCATCGTAGTCAAAGGAGCTTGCAAAGAAAAGCGTCTGGACTTCTTTAAGTTGCTTGAAGACGTTTCACCTCTCATCCGAGAAGCTTCTTCAGTTCTAAGGTCAAATGATGGAGAGTCCCAGATATAAACCTAGTGGGAGTGACCCCCCACAGAGGGACAAAAGGACCCCTGATGATCCTCTAATCGCCTGAGCCAAGGTGTGAAACTGGGTGTGGGTCCCAATCAGCCAGAGTTTCAGGTGAGCTCATTGTGAAACCTGGCCCCACCTTATCATGTGATTTCCTGAGGTCAGATGGCCCAGGATGTGACCTTAGAATTTGACCTTAGAACTGAAGAAGCTTCTCGGACGAGAGGTGAAACGTCTTCAAGCAACTTAAAGAAGTCCAGACGCCTTTCTTTGCAAGCTCCTTTGATTTGTAAAAATAACTCAGTTGTTTGGTGGTGGCTATGGTGGAGCTTCCAGCAGGTGGATGAGGGAAAGGCGAGGCAGGAGAAGGAGAGACCTGAGGCAGCCGCCGGTCCGAGTGTCAGGTGAACTGAACTTCAGGTAAGAAGTTATGACCTGCAGTCTATCTGGGTCAGATATAAACCAAGTTTAGGTGGAGTTTATTTTCGTTGTGCTGACTTTTTCTTCAGCTAGGATGGAAAAAGACACAAAGCTGGATTTATTCTGCGTCATTACGCTGTCAGCTGCCTCTTCTTCTCTCATTCTCTCCCCCTCCCTCTCCTGTTGCTACTTCAATCATGAAACTGATCAATGATCAGCTGATCGGCTTTTCTCTCTTGTTTGTTTATCGCCCACTTTGTGCCAGAAAGAGGAAACCAGCGGATGTCGTGCTAAACAACAGCAGCACGTTTAAGCTTGATCAGCTGTTGTTAGAATTTATTTAATATTAATTTCTAGTATCAGCTGATGTTTGCTGGAGCCACAGCTGTAAAGCTGCTGGTCATGATGTCAGTTTGGATATGTGGTGAGAGGGAAACATGAAGATGAAACCAGGAGATGTCCTTACTGAATCATCAGAGCTGTGATGGAGAAACAGGTTTACCTTTTAGGTGACATGGATGAGTTGAAGTTATGAACTGTTTCTGAGAGACTAATAACACCAGGATCCTTTTCTAAGCAGCTGACAGCTGGTAACTGTGCAGGGGCGGGTCTAGCAAAGTGTTGCCAGGGGGCCAGGTAGGGCATTAACAGGGAGAGTGGGGCACAAAGAAATACTTTTCTTTCTTATTATCATTTAAAATATCTCACTTTTAATAAATAATTATCTGAATCTTACAACCAAAGTTTTTATCTGATGTAAAATGTATAGAAATCATACATATACCAACAAGACAGCGTGCATCACTGTCACAACAGCGTTTGCATTCAAAGGCTTTATGGGGGGCCGGTCTCTCGTCAAAATGCCCGGGCCGATTCTTTGTCCCAGTCCAGCCCTGGGCACGACACGCAGTGAGTTAATCTGAGAAGGTGCATTAAAAAATAAATGGCCGGGCCAGCGGTGCACATCGCAAATTAACTCGCATACACACATTAGTTGTGCCGTTTCGTAATGACGGTATCTTAGCTAACAACCCCAACTACCAGATTCAACTTGTAATTGGCTAAAAACAACAGAGGGACGTTGCTAGCTGGCAGTTTTTTCGAGCGATGTTGAAATTTCCACATTCAGACACTTCAAATGCTTCAGCAGCTGTCCGCTCAGCGCAGCATCAGCACCGCGGAAATACACGGATACATCCGAAGACTCGAGACTGATCAAACCAGAAAGCTTTAATGAGCAGCTGGGTTTGCATCGCATTAACTGGCTGAGTTAATACCAGTTAATGCGACACTAGATGGCACTCATCATCAGAAAGGTTGCTGACCCCTGCTTTAAATAAAAGGCAGGACGGATCCATACTTTTGTTCATGCCAAATTCGCTACTATCCATCATGTGAATAGTAGCGAAATTTGAGACGTGTTCTCAGCAACATTTTCACATATGCTCTGTGTAAACTGCATGTGGACTCAAAGTTAAATGCATTTAGAGATGCGCTTCTGCACGCCGTGGTTCAAACAGAACTTCTGCAGGTTTGCTTAATGACGTCTACATTCCTGAATTTATTGAATTGCTGCCACGTGATTGGCTGATTAGATATGCGTTGGCAAGCAGTTGCACAGGTTTACTCAGTGGCTGGGTTTACTTGATAACGTAGCCGGTGTTTGTGATTCTGTTTTGGGGATTCGTGCAGAAGACATTTAATGTTCCACCTGCACAGGTTCTGTGGTGATGAGCCGGAGCGATCCGTCCTCTACAACCTCTGTGGACAAGCATTCAAAGGTCGTGTTTGTGATGTACTGGCCTCTGTCACAGACAACCTCGCTGAGCGCAGGCGCTGACCGTCACCTCACTAGCTTAAATCGCTACTTTATGGGCTCAAAATGTGGTCATAAATATTTTGTACTTGTAAATCAGTTTCGTATGTGTAAAAAGAATTTGTGCGTGCGTAAAAAAGATTTGTGTGTGGACTTGTGTGTCAAAAAAAACCCTGCAAGTTACAAGTACGAATTTTGACCCTATTTTTTCTTCCTTTCATCTGATTGGCCAATGTCATGTCAATCACAAATGTAACAATCCAATCAGAGAGCAGAGATGGGTTTGGCTGTCGGAGGGGCGCTTTTTTTTTTAACTGCAGGTCCTTGAAGGGTAATACAGTTTGAAGCTGGAGGATCTCTATATAAATATCCAATAGCAGCTAGGTCCCCTAACTTTCAGTAGCTGTTGAAAGGAAAAAGTTGTGGTATATCAGTGGTTAGAAATACCGTTATTACTTTAGGATTAGTTTAACACAAAGTCAGGGCTGACCTGGGACCATTGCTGTGAGTCACAGTGCGCAGCATAAAAGTCCTTTCACATCAGAGCAGGATGTGCTGCTAATGCTAACTAAAAGCAAAGGATCCAGAATTTGTTGCGCTGGCTGCTGGGCTCTGTGGGTTTTTGCAGCAGCTCTACCTGTACTAGATGCACCTGCTCCTTGTCGTTTCTATCTCTGACTTTATGTCCTCTACAAGAGTTTTTTTTTTTGCTAGTTCTTCAAATGTAAAAACATGTATGCTAATTCATAACGAAGAAAGCTTTGTAATGAAGACTGTCATTTCCAAAACACTGCCCGCCCCCACCCTGCGTTCCGCAGCACTGTTGAAAAGGCTGTGGTAGTCCCTATATTAAACACGTAGACCTGTGACACAAAAATCACCAAACTCGGACAACCACAGACTGTTTTCCTTTGTGGTGATGAAGGAAAACGCTGGGTTGGCATGTAAAAGGGCATTTATTTCCTTCAAAGACCTGCAGTTCAAAAAAAGCGGCCTTCCGACGGCCAAACCCATCTGTTCTCTGATTGGATTGTTACATTTGTGATTGACATGACATTGACCAATCAGATGAAAGGAAGAAAAATAGGGCCAAAATTCGTACTTGTAACTTGCAGGGGTTTTTTGGGGCTAAGTCCACACACAAATCTTTTCACAGATACAAAGCTGATTTACAAGTACAAAATATTTATGACCACATTTTGAGCCCATACTACTTCCCTCTAATATCCGAGTCTCCGTGCGCTCGGTGTAACAGCCTTATTGAGCAAAGAGGTCATTTATTCCACAGGTCAATGTTTGACTTTAACTACACTGCAAGCATGAATTTTACATGAATAAAAATTCCCGTTACCACTGATTAAAGAGGTTATAAATCCATCTTTATTTAAATTACATGAGATTAACAAGAAATTTAGGACACAGTTGATGTTATAATCGATCTCCATTCATCCACGCATGTGACTGAGACTGATGATCACTAATAAACAGAGTGAACACTGCGTGGATATGATCAGCAACAATCCACATGCCTGGCTTTAATTTCCTGTTCAGGAGGAGACGTTAGCGACCGTCCGTCACAGCGAGCCTTGTGCTGTGCAGCAGATATGACACAAGTTTGAAAATCCTGTAAACAGCTGACGGCGTCACTAACTCAAAGCAAACACGTGAAATGAAGAAGAAATATTTACAAATGACAAACTCAAATATTAATGTTTGAATGCACACAGGCAGGAAAAAAGACGCTAAGTGCCTCTGAGAGTAAGTAAACTGACGTATACAAAGGTTATATTTCACTAAAACAGAAGAATAAATAGACATTTTGTTCTGAAGATTTGAGGTGAGAACGTTTGAGTGAAACTGAGTATTAAAATCATGTCCACACACACCTTTGTGAAAATATATAACAGCATAAACTGAAACATTACAGCTTAGACACAAAAATAGTATCACAGAGTTATTTCAGCACACACAGCATTATGTAGTCCGACCCACGCTACAGATTTAAGCCTACTACTTTTATGTCCTTATAGCTCAGTAGAGCCATACCTAGGCTAAATTAATAATAATAATAATAATAATAATAATAATAATAATAATAATGTGGAATTAAAAAACCTTTAAGACTCACTGAGCAGCAAACCTATTTATGCCAATTCAGCCATATCTGAATCTGCTAGTTCATTCCTGTTTTCCCTTTATATGGCTTTGCACATGATTTAGAAGCTGAGCTTGTGGTTCAGGGAGAAAATTAGCACCTGCAATCCCAGATAATCATACACATTTATCACCCCTTCCTCTCTGAGGCATCAAAGTGCCCGTTATTTAAACAAACAGGACGAACTGCAGTCTGGGCTCCTTACTGTCGTTCAGCCCATTACAGTCTTTCAAGTGTACTCTGTGTCAGTGGGAGTCCTCTCTCAGAGCGGAGCGCACCCTGGCCCCCAGCTGGTCAGCCGTCGGCCGGGCGTCCGGGTTTGAGGCGAGCATCTCTGAAAGCAGGGCGCACGTGGCAGGGCCGGGAGGGGGCGGCAGCGGGGGCGCTCTCTTAAACTTCGTCGGGATGCACAGCTGGAGCTCTGCATTCTCCCACAGAGCCTCTCCCAGCGGCATCAGCCAGCCTGAGCGTCCCTTGCACACGTAGGCGCCTGAAGGGGAAACGGGGAGGAAGACGGGTAGGTTAGACACGGCAGAGCGCCTCAGACCTCAGTGACTTTGAGAAGCTGGCGTGGAATATTACCAGGAATTACTAACAGGGTGTGCAAGATGTTCAGAGCACGACGAGACACACTTTATTAATGAGTCATTCATGGACTAATCAGAAACAACATAATTACAATTAAATGACAAGGAAAAACGTGGAACACAAAAGTGTTTAAATTAAATTGACGCTGGGATTTTCTTAGCTCTCATAAATTGCTCTCTTTGTGGAGACTATTTGTGGATGGCTCAGTAAAACTATTTCCCTTCTATGTGTCTGCATGTGGCAGACTGTTAGTATGCATGTGATAAAAAGCTTGTGTGACATTTCTTATGTATGGGTCCTTTACAAAGAAAATGGAGATTCAATAAGAGCTCCGGGCCAGCATTACTCCTTCACAGGAACAATCCATCAAGCATCACATGATGAACTGAGGGCTCTGATTGGCCCTGTGACACAGCATCAAGTGTAATCAGTCTGGCTTAGAGTGCTACGGCGTAAGAGTCGGATCATTATTAGCAAAGATGAGATGACGTTCAGGCACCGGGCCCTACTCCAAGGTTTAGCTAACATGACCCCAAGATGACGGAAACCCGTAAAGGTTCTAGCTCTGACTCCACGGACAGTAATCCTGTCACACGTCAGTTTCCTTGGATGCAAACACTTCCTGCACCTCACTTTAACAATAACTGTTTACATTAAAAAAGATTTAGACACACGGATGGTGAAACGAGTGTTTTCATGTTTAAATGTGTTCACAGACTGTGATTTGGTCACTACATGATGTCAACACTTTGAAAGGTGTTCAGTATATTTCAGCCCGACCTGTCCACAGGTGTCATTACATACAAGTGTATGTGCTTGCTTCTGTAGGCTGAACATGATCCTAACCCATGAGCAGAAAGAACTTCCTGCCTCTGATCTTCAGAATCAAAGTTGAAATATTTGAGCTTCTTTTCTTCCTTTTGCACCAGAAGATTTTGATAAGTGTAATCAAGAAACCATAAGATAAAACTGTGAACTCACTTGAACTGGTCATTCGTCATCATTAGACATAAGACAACTACATTAACTAACAGAAAAATGAGATTAATGGAGGGAAACTAATAAAGCCGCATCACTGAAACACATGTGCTGCAAAAATTTTAAAAAGTCATTTGAAAAGCATCGGTTGGTACTTTAGCTCAACACCAGGTTTTTGAGGTAGTGTGACCAAAATCACAGAGGACCCTAAGGTGACACATTGTTCATAAAAGCCTGAGGTCAACACTGAAGTCTGAGTAACGCTGGCCCGAGTCAGAGCCCAGCAAATCATTGCCTAACCTGACTGAGCAAAACGCCATGAAGGCTTTCCAGGCCTAAAGCACAGGAGGCTGAGTCTGGCTTTTCTGTGATTGGCTCCTCTCCGCTCCCCTGGATCGTTGTGTAAGCATGTGGGCGTGCACATCCTCAGACACGCTAAAGTTAAATAATGGAGCGTTATTTCTACCTTTGAAACACCTTCAGTTGAATCTCTCGGTTTTCTCTTTGTGATAGCTGAGCTGCTAAACTCTACTTTTTTTATTAAAGGGAAAAATGATCCACTCACACGACTCTCCAATTGTAAGCATCTTCTTTCAGCATAAACATCAATGACTCAGGGAAGTTCTCGGGCACTAAACTGGGGGATAATGCTTCACATCGCCCCGCTGCTCGGTCTCCTCTGAGCAGAATCGGGTTTGTGCGAACAAAATGAGACGTCGGTGTTGCAGCCATTTCATTACTCTCTGAGAGCAGAACAGCGCTCTGTGTTATTGTACGTCGAGACGCTGCACCATCCGACGGCCACGCGGGTTTCTGACGAGACATCAAGAAAAGAAATTAAAATCTCACTGCGGAGCTCCAGCGCATGGCTCGGTGCCCTCCTCTGCTCGAATCGAACTGCCAACAACTTTGGAGACGTTATACTTCCAGTGCCACGGCATCAGAGTTTGATGACAATGCTGACGTACGAGAAGGACAAATTATGTTGTCATACACAAATACCAACTCATCTGCCACTTAGGAAAATATAGGCAATCGTCTTTAAAGCTGTAGCAACAGACTGAGGACCCATTCGTGTAAAACTTGGAACCACCGACTGAGCTGCTGCTGACCACAAAACCTCTCAGATCAGAGATTGTGTTTGACAGAGTTAATGTGTTCATCTCTTCTCTGGATAATCAGTTTGGCTTCAAACCAAAGCGCGGCACTGACATGTGCATATATGCACTCAAGGAAATAGTCAGTTTGTACAGGGCTAAAAATCCATCTGTCCTCGTGTTTCATTGATGCCTCTAAGGCTTTTGATCGAGTGAACCACAGAAAACTTTTTGATAAACTGAAGAGACGGGGAGTTCCTCAATACATGGCGAGGATTCTCTCTTACTGGTACGCTCATCAGAACATGCAGGTTAAATGGGGAAGCAGTATTTCTGCCCCCTTTGGTGTCAGACAGGGTGGGATTTTGTCTCCAATTTTATTTAATCTATATGTTGATGATCTGTCCATACAGCTGAGAGCCTGTAACACTGGGTGTATATTAAGTAAAGCACTGATAAATCATCTCATGTATGCAGATGACCTGGTTGTTTTTAGTCCAAGCAGTGCTGGGTTACAGGATCTTCTCAATGTCTGTACTGAATATGGTGTGCAATATGACATTGAGTACAATGCTGCTAAAAGTGCTGTTTTGATATGTAGAACCAAGCAGGATAAACAGCTAAATTTCCCTTTGTTTAAACTGGCACAAAAAACTCTTGAAGTTCTTAAAAAGGTGAAATACCTCGGTCACTTTATTACTGAGCAAATGAATGATGATGATGACATATACAGACAGCGGTGTAAGCTCTATGTGCAGGCAAATTCAGCTTTTGTTCACTTCCAGTTAAAGTGGCTTTGTTTAAAGCGTATTGCACACGCTATATACTGCCCCCTTGTGGTCATCCTACAAACAATGTAGCATGCAGAAGCTGCATGTTGCATATAATGATGCAATGAGAATCCTTTGCAGGATACCTAGAAGGGGTAGTGCCAGCCAGATGTTTGTAGCTGTGAGTGTTTGGACTTTTAAAGCACTTTTAAGAAAGTTAATGTTCAGTTTTAGAGAACGACTGGATGGTTCGAGTAACAGTATAATTTTAGCACTCACAGATCCAACACTGAGTGGTTCCCGTTACTCATCCAGTCTCAGAAAGCACTGGTTAAAGTGTTTGTGTATTTATTGATTTATTTTAAGTAATTGTGTTTTATGTATATTATGGTTTTATATTTTTACAAATGCTTTATATACTTATTTATATACATATATATATTTAGCGGTTTATACCTTGTGTTGTGGGGGGTGGGGGGGAGTTGTGTGTGTGTTTCTTGTCTTGTTTTTATGGACATGAAGTCTGCCAATAAAGATTGAATTGAATTTATTAGCAGCGTCCTCCTGAAATGCGCCAACAACATCAAGAGCAACGTCCTCCTCTCCGCCCCTTAATGCTCTCTTGTCGCTATGGTAACGCATAAACATTTCTTTCAAAATAAGACGCACAACTACGACACGGGAAAGACCCAGGGAAACAGAGTTAATGATAAAAACCCTGAAAACCATCAATTTCACACCCGAGCCTCAACTCTCGCGGCCCGCTACCAAACCGGTCCGTGGGCCGGGGGTTGGGGACCGCTGTGTTAAGTTACGCGTCACACATCCAAATATATGACTTATATTTGATATCGTTTTATATGCTATTATTAGGAGGAGCTGGCAGAAAGAAAGCTGGAGTCTGAAGTTTGTACATTTTTTACGAATCATGCAGTCAAAGTCAAATCAAAGTTTGCTAACCTTTCCACAAAATATCGTTTTTAAAAGTGCTTTTATTTCTCCTGAAAGTTACACTGTCACCACTTTGCTGTTGTGGGATTCAGAGATCTCAGTTTATTTCTGAATGCTGCATCTCCCTCTTATTATGGCTCTTACTGAGTGGAGTGGGCAGCAGTCACTGCAGAGAACCAGCGATCATTAAAACTTTCTCAGGTCTGGAGCAAAGATGAGAGAATGGACGAACACGCAGATTTCTCAAATTCTTAATAAGATGGAAGGCTGAATTACATAATGTCAGCTTGTATTAAAATACAAGGTACTATAATCCACATCAGCATTGCATAAATCATCATTCATCTTTTTGCTATTTAGATCTATGATCGTACCATCCATGCTTGATAAATGAATGATGTATAGCAGCTGACATTTTTAATATGTGCCACTTAATTAAGGCAAACTGGATTCAGCGCGATGCATCATCACCAGGCTGACCGCACACTCAACCTTTCCCACCTTCCTGCGAGTGCGCCAAATAGTGAGGCAGAGGCTTATGGTGACGTCTTCTCTCAGCGAGACGCTTACCCAGTTGTTCCTGAGTCGTCCCTTCTTCCAGAAAGGTGATTCTCTCCAGGACCGCCCAAAACATCACGCCCAGAGAGAATATGTCTGCCTGGGCCGTGTAGGTCAGCCCGCCCCACACCTCTGGAGCCATGTAGAAGTCCGAACCACAGGTGGAGGAGAAGTGCTGTCTGGTCAGGCCGCCATCCACGGAGCCCTCACTCATTTTGCTCAGACCAAAATCTGCCACCTCGGGGTTAAAGAAGAAAAAGAAAAACCAGCACGCCTTCGGTTAGCTTACAGCTTGGGCTTAGTCTCATCAATGTGCCACCAATAGTTTTAGAACAGGGGTAGGCAACTCCAGGCCTCGAGGGCCAGTGTCCTGCAGGCTTTAGATCTCACCCTGGGTTAACACACCCGAATCAAATGATTAGTTCATTACCAGGCCTCTGGAGACCTTCAGAAATGCTGAGGAGTCGTTTAGCCCTTTAAATCAGCTGTGATGGATCAAGGAAACATCTAAAGCCTGCAGGACACCGGCCCTCGAGGCCTGGAGTTGCCTACCCCTGGTTTTAGAAGGACAGTAAAAAGCGCTGTCCTTTACTTTTAATATCTGGCTTAGAACAAAAAAGAAAAGGAAAGAAAAGCTGGCACACAAAGTTTTTTTTCCTACTAGCCAACTGGTAGAAAATTAATCAACCATTGGGAAGATGGGAAACATACATATGCTATGATCATTTATATCAGGGTCCCTAATCCCAGTCCACGAGGGCCGGTGTCCCTGCAGGTTTTAGATGTGTGTCCTTGATCCATCACAGCTGATTTAAATGGATAAATAACCATCTTGAAGTTCTCCAGACGCCTGGTAATGAACTAATCATGTGATTCAGGTGTGTTGACCCAGGGTGAGATCTAAAACCTGCAGGGACACCGGCCCTCGTGGACTGGGATTGGGGACCCCTGATTTATATTATATCGTGACACGCTACTCTAATCTGACTTTGTATTCTATACAGTGACACTTTTATTTGGTGCTTGATCGAACAATGTGTGGGATGAGTAAAAATATTTGTAAGCACCAAAGAGATGTTGGCAGTCACAGTGGCCAAAGTTTCATCAAGACTCATCCACGCATCTAAGATGATTTACAAAGATACGTAAGGTCTGATCATTACAGAATGATGAGTCAATGTTGGTAGAGTGCTCTTTACATGTGAGGACATCACTTTTGGCTGGACATGCTTCATGACTTTCTGATGTTCTGTAGAGATGTAAGTGGCAGATCAACAAACAATGAAAGCAACCTGTAGCTGCATCTTAATTTAGAGTTTCATTTGTTCCACATATAAAGATAAAAACTCACCAGATAATCTGGCTTGTTTGGGTTTACATGGATTTACACGAACACTTGATCTGTGATTTGACTTTCAGTAGAATCTCACTTCCTGGCTGCACTGCTGTGCCATAAATATTTTCCCTCTGCTTTGTATATAATGTGTTCATTGCTTAGCTATAAAGAGATCAGTAGAGCAATTTTGTTTCCAATTGTTTTCTTCATATTTTACTTTCTTATGTTAATTGCGTCTCAAGCAGACTGCTGCTGTGAAAAGCAAACACCCCCTCAGAGAGCAGAACTATTAAGCACTAATGTGCCTTCAAATTTGAACAGTGTGACTTTTCAAACAAAGCTTGACGCCACTTGATCTGAGATAAACACCGTCACATCTGCCCACCTTGACGACGGGGCCTTTTGGTGTCACACACACCAGCACATTGTCAGGTTTCAGGTCCCGGTGGGTGATTCCCAGGCTATGTAGGAAGGCCACGGCGCTGCACAGCTGTTGCACCACGCTGTGGTTACGCTGAGCATCTGGGGGCCTGGAGAGCAGGTACTGATTCAAGTCTCCTCCATCACAGTACTCCATCACGAGCCACAGGGCCAAGCAGCGCAGCGGCGCAGTCTGCTCTTCCTCCCTCGGGGCCGGTCTCTTCCTGACTCTGCTCTGAGGCCTTTGAGGGGTTGTGGAATCAGATGCATTTGATTCATCCTTGTTATGGAGATGAGCTCTGGCCTGCACAGTGTTAGTCCTGTCCTGCAGTCTGAAGCCAGAGTTTGTCCTCCTGGTGTTAGACTGAGGATTGGTCCTTTCCTGACTTTGCTTTGCTGTGACCACACTTCCTTTGAGCACGCTCTCAACCAGACGCAGGGGCAGTTTCCCTGGTTTTAAGGTCTTCAGGCTCCTGGACCCCGTCTGCAGGAGGCAGCTGTGCAGTGCAATGACATTGACGTGGTTCCTGGCTGTGGTTCTCATGGCCCACAGCTCTTGCAAGTAGAGTTCAATACACTCTGGGTTGCTGCAGGGCAGCCGCTTAATAGCCACCTTCTGTCCAGTTTTGGCCATACGGCCCTCAAACACCACGCCGTAACTGCCTCGTCCCACCTCCCTCTCTAAGGTGTAGAGCTCCTCCATCTCTCCCGGAAGCTGCTGTGTCTCCTGACAAACACAGATTAATGTTATACAATTAATATATATACACACCGTAAACAGCGCTTTAATATAGTAAGCAAGCGTTACATTTATCCATATCGTAGCTTATGACAGGAGAAAATACTAACCTCAAGTTGACGTTCAGGTTCGTAACGAGTCAACATAATAAATCTTAAAATAAAGCTTAACTGAAGAACAATCATGAACCGTATATTACAGACAATAACGCTTCCGACTGACCGTATGAAGGTGGTAACCGACGGCGCGTTTAACATGGCGCAGTCTGTGGTTTAAAAGGGCATCGAAACACGAAGCTCTTCCTACTTTGATTTCCGACTTACCCGGAACACTTCAGCTTCTTTTATGAGCGACGGAACGCCTTGAATCCTCCGTTTATTCAACTGGAGGCACTTTACACGAAACCATGTTCAACAAATACGAGTTTCTTTGTTGTTGTTTATGACACACACAGGAAACGCAGACGAAAACGTCACAAACTTCCGTGTCTAAGTTTCGGAACATCCCGCTCTGCCTATACACGCATCGTCATTGGCTAAGAAACCTCAGTACCGCGTTGTGATTGGTTGAGCGCCAAGTCCGAGACGTGTAATGTGATTCGAATTGTCCGAGCCCCGCCCACGTTGGAGTTCAGACAGGGAATTTGTTACGTCAAAAACGGACACCATTATTTTGGTAAATAATGAAAACGAAGGCCCAGATGGAGCTTTTATTTGAACGAACAACAAAAGAATTTGTCTGTGTAAACGCAAAAAAATTCGGTTAGCAGTTACAAATAGCTCATTTAAATACGGTTCTGGTGTTCTTTGTGTTTGATCCAACAAAATCTGTAAACAGCAAACAAAGTCAGTGTGGGTAGAACTTATCAGTATCAGTGTGGCAAAGTCGCATGCACAGAACTCACAAATGGACAAATGCACCATTTCAAAATGTTGTTGGGCATCGTTTAATGCAGAGGAGGAGCCAGACATTTGAAACACCCGGGGCTTAGCCCTAAAGGGTAGTATGCATGTGGGATTTTTTTTTTTTTTTGAGGGGGGGGGGGTGTAGAAATGACTGAAAGATTAATAGGCTCTGTTTTGAGTTTTGTTCAAAAAAGAATGACTTCATATAGGGAAATATATATATCACACATGCAGGACACCTTAAACTAGTTTTTTAATTGAGCAGCAAGACAGAACGAAGTCGGGGCTGTATCAAGACACAGGGACTAAACCCCAATTCAACCAGACCCAGAACTGATCCAGAATTAAAACAGGACTACAACAGTTCAAAAGCAGGATTACTGAGGACTTAACCAAGACATAACCACAATCAGAACTAGATGATAGTAGCACTAAAAATCATCATAGACCTGCACTACACTTATTTATTTAATTCTACCAAAGTACAATATTTAGATTGAGAAAAGTTTATATAATTATTTAGCCTTGTTGTGCAAACAAGCCTGCAGAACTTAATAAATATAGAATTTGAAAAATAGCAAACCTAAAAAGAAACACTAGGTACGAGATACATGAGTACCTATGATACAGTGATACTTTTAGTAAGCAACCATTTGACTAACATGTGTGTCTCACCTGCTCTTGTTCATCTCTGTTCTGTCCTCATTCTCCATCTCCCTCTCTGCTCCTCTCTCTCCCTCTTTGTGCTGACAATCATCAAATATACAGTTGAAACCAGATATTTACAAACTCTTCAGATCAAAACACAAACACTTTTTTAATTGTAACATCAAATCAGACTAAATGTTTATTTTTTTAGATTGATAAATATAAAAACATATTTGTTAACTTTAAGAGTAAAGAGAGAAACTGTCTGTGTTTTTTAATTGCAAATGGCACCAAATTGTATTCAAATTGAGCCACACTTATGGAGCTCCACGATTCTTTTCCTGGTGTTTTGGTTGACATCTCTGGATTTTCCCATGTCAAAGAAACAGGCTCTGTGTTTTGCCTTATATGCATCCACAGCTGTGCCACCAATTTACTCACATGGACTCTACTAACCTATCAGAAGCTTCTTCAGCTCAGAATGGAATCGTCTGGAGTTTTCTTATTAATTAACAATAAACTTAGTGTACATGTACTCCTAAATTTAATGAAAGTGATAAAAAATAGACAGCTCTGTCTCTCTTTATTCTGACATTTAACTAATTCAAAATATATTTCAATATTTATCTAAAACAAAAGTTTACTCTAAATTGATGTTGTACAGTAAAAATGTTTTATGTTTTCTCCCTAAAGTGTAAATATCTGGTTACAAATGTGAATATCCTGCTGTGTACTGAAATCCCTCTTGTTTTGCATAGAAATATACTGAACAACATAGTAAGCATAATATATAAAATAACATTTACCTGAGTTTTTTCTTTGAAAGAACCCTCTAATGTCCATTCTTATATTTCAGTACATAACTGAAACCGAATTAGTCGGGGAGGGTAAGAACTGAAAATATGAAATAAACACACGTAAGCTAAGACTCTCTAAAAAATAGCATTTGTTCGGCTTTTCATTTCGCCATTTGTTGATTCACTTGAAGAGCAAGTAAAATAATATTGGTCAAGTGATCAGTTTCATATCAATCTTTCGTGATGCACCGTCATATTTACATTATTTGTACGGTACGAATGATTTGCTTTGGTACCTGCTCAAACTTAAGCTCTCCTTAGTATGGCTGGCTCCGTCTCTCCAACAGCGCACTCACGGGCAGCAGCTCCCCCCGCCCCCTCGCTCAGTCGCTTAGTGCCTGAGCTTGGATCATACCAATATCAGGGGGAGATTCACGCACAGTCGTAAATTCCCACAGTGTGCACTATGTGCTTCGAATATTGTGTGTACTTTTTGTTTTATACAGTTGTCAGCCAGGCATCTAACTATGAAAAAATTACACTCCAAAATACCCCGGGCTTCTGACAAAACAACCCGGGCTTAAGCCCCGTAAGCCACCCCCACGCTCCGCCCCTGGTTTAATGACTGAATCTCAATCTTTGAGAATGTCGAGAAGCTCGTCGGACGGTCTGCGGCTGCATTTCAGAAGCAACTTTAAAATAAATGAAATGCTGTTTTAGTCTGAAAATCGTTTCAGCCTCAAAGATTCACATGAACTCCAAAATCCCAAGTGTGACAGAGGTTATGTGACCGATTACAACATGGCATAAGTCATCATCACACAGGGTGTTGTCTAAAGCTTTATGCAGGTATGTTTTATTTAAACAGCAATCGCTAACATACACTAAACGTTTCCTGTGCAAAAGAATGACGTTCTGACAGCTGCTGCCCACAGAGTCACAGAATAAGAAAGATATCGATTTATTCTGAGTGAATAATAAATCAGATGTTATTAATGTCTATGCTCTGAGTCTGATTAGTAAATGATTGAGTAGAGGTAAAATGAATTCCCTCTGAGCTTTCAGAGGAACTTCATGAGTGAAGAAATGAAGCCAGCAGTCAGTCAGCTGCTTCTGGTGCAACAGGAAGGAAGGAGTCAGACAAACCTCAAAGTTTACTGAAGAAAACCATTCAGCATTCCAGGTCAGGCTTACAGAGTCTGTTACCCTGGTAACTGTTTGGTAACTGACTGGAGCTCTTTCTGAACCAGAAAACCCAGAGTTTCCCTCCTTCCAGGATGAGCTAACTTCACTAAACCTGCTTCCTGGAATGAGGCCCTGCATATGTCCCAAAGGTTAAGCCCGGGTTTCCTGTAATACAAACGTGGTTTGTTTCTTATGGTAGTTCGTGCTGCGAGCCCAGCCCACCCTAGACCAGGTTATGCTATTGATTAGAAATCAGCAGTTATAAAGTCACAACTGTATGACTTGTGACTGTATGTTTATATTATTTTAATATTATCAGAGCCTGACTTTTTCTCAGATGGTGATGATAAAATGGTGATTAAAAATCTACAAAGAATAGAAAGAAATGTGCAAATACGAGAGCAGCTTAATGCTGCTGAAAATCATTCATCCTGGGATTTATTACACAGAGCAGTAAAACAAATATTTTAATTTCTGCACATTTTGTTATCGCTGAGTGTGCTCTCATGGCTTCTGTTTATGGTTGGACATTAGAGCCCTGAAACTTAAGTTCTTAAACCAGGGGTGTCATACATAAGGCCTGGGGGCCAGAATGAGCCCAGTGAAGACTCCAATCTGTCCCATTCCACAGCCTTAGAAAATGTGAAGCAGATTTGGAAGTTTTAACTGTATTTTTACAAGTTGCTGTTGATAAAGACTGCCCACTCATTGCCATTCATACTACACCTATGAATTAAATAACAGATAAACAGTTAAATGACAGGAAAGTTGCTGTTTGTTTGCTATTAGTACATCTATAGTAAATTAACAAAAACTATAATTTTATACATTTATTATGTAGGTTTACTGGTCTATGGCCCACCAGTTTAACATCCCCTGAGCCAGGGGTCTGCAACCTTTAGCACCCAAAGAGCCATTTGGAGCCAGTTTCCACGCAAAAGAAAACACTGGGATACTTTTTGACATCTAAAATGAAGATAACACTGTATATATTGTTTTTAACCTTTATGCTTTGTGTGAACAACTAAGGTGTGTTTCTTATGAAATCCATGAAGTGCTACAGAGAAAATTACATTTTATTTATGTAATTAACACATTTTGATCTCTTAAAGAAATATAGCAAAAGGAAAGCTGAACTAAAATGACCCAGCAAACAAAACCTGCTGTGAGCCGCCCCCCTCATATCGCCTTTGGGCTTTTGGAGCCTTGACCTGACTTTTAAAAAAAATAATTGGAAAAAAGCTCTATGCTGCTAAAAAAAAAAAAGAAAAATAGATATTTGCAAAATTCTGCCTAAATATGTATTTTACCTGGTTAATGGGTGTGGCGGGGCGTGGTCTGCAGCGCCGCTGCAGGGGAGGCGGACGCACCTGAGCGGCACCCGCAATCACGCCTCGCCGCCTTAACGTCTGTGCTCTCTCTGCTGTTGTTGGTATGTGTCGGGCTGTGAGCGCACAGCAACCGTGTGTGAAAAGTGGTCAATAAAGAGATGCTGAAAAGCGTGTTCATGCAAACATCGTCGGGTCTGCCGTGATATGTTTACAACGGGACTTCTGCTCCTGAACCTCTGCGCACAGCGTCTGCAGGTCGGGGCTGTACGAAGTCACTTCATCGTTACAGGACTGTAAGCTGTCGTCTGTGAGGCGTGAGCGTGTTTGTTTTTAACACAGTTCACGGTGGAGCTGCTGACATAATGTGGATCCGAAGATCCATAACCGGCCTACCTGGGGTTGAAAGTCTCGATAAATGAGGCAGAGGTGCACCGGCTTCCGCGAGTGTGACGCTTATTTTGAGCGATGAAAAAAATAATAGAATATAATTTTATTTTTATATTTATTTAGGCCCTATCACAATAATCTTCCAATTTAGAAGTACAAGTTAAAAAAAAAAAAAAGAACATACATAATCAAATTACACTTCAGCTAAATACTTCTAAGTTATCTTCCCAAACCACGCGGAGCCGCACTATGAGGACTAAAGAGCCGCTTGTTGCCGACCCCTGCCCTGAACAGGTACTCTTTGTGTTTAGTAGCAATGTGAAGGAGACTTTGCAGCAGATTAGAGGATAACAGCATTTACGCATTTTCTGCATCACCAAGTCAATACAAGCATATTCCTGTGACCATGTCATGTACCAGTTGTGCTTAATTCATTGGTTTTAGTAAGACAAACCTTAACAACTTGCACTTTTAAAACAAATTCCCCCAGCAGAGAATCTGCAACGCACTTACATAAATTACAGAATTCTGATTAAGCTAGCTGTGTTTAGGATCTCCAAGTTCCCATTGCGATGTCACCAGTTAAAACAAGAGTCACTTTTGTGAGACAGAAAACTGATTTTAAGCTTGAGTAAGTCGTTGCTTCTTTGTACACCGCAGGTGTCTCGCTTTGAGCTTAACTTCCTGTCTCATTTATTGTACTGATTAGTTTCAGCTGTGTTCCTTTGCCCTCCTGTTTCCAGTGTCTACTGTTTCGTAGGTTTCCATCACAATGACTGCGTTTTCCTAGATGTGCCATCCGGTACTTTGGCTCTCTCTGGGACTATTTTGGGTTTCTGCTGTTTTTCCCTTCTACGTTTTGATACGTTGCCAGCTTGCATCTGCATTTACTATGACAGAAACCTTTTCCCTCTTAGTGCTTTTAATTGCTCAGAGAGAGAATGAAAAGTAAAGCCTGACCGGAAGTGTTTTGCACCTATTTGTCAGTCCTTGCTTTTCAGTACCGAAAGGCATTTTGTTAAAAAAATACAAACGTGATGGAAGTGCTGAGAATACATTACTAAAGAGAGGAATCTGAATAGTCTATTAGGACAGTTTTGTAATCAACCTATTTAATTTGCCCAAAAAACAACAAAAGTGCCCCAAAAGTACCAAACTTCCCTTTTTGCTGCAGTTCCATTTAATCACAAAAGAGCCTGTGAACAAAACACACACCTATACACTCTTGTAGAGTGAGTGGGTGCTACATCAGTATCGACTGTTTTTGGCGGAGGCATGGCAACTGTGGTGATGACAGATAACAGCAGGTGTGTGTGTGCATTTTGTTCTTTGGGGAGAATATAATAGGAAGCATAGTGATTCACTGCAATGAAGCACACAGTGAAAGAAAAGAGCAGCTCAGAAGTGCATGTGTATGCGATCCATAGCTTTTATCAGTGATGCCAATCATGAATACTCTTCATAACTTGAGCAAGTTGGAGTGAGTCACACTTCACTTCTGCCCTTTATTCTATTGTCATATCACTTGTTTTGTTACATAGCTGGATGAAGACACCGTACAGGGCGTGCTGAATCCACACAAAGCATCATGAATTCAATTTCCCAGCACATTCAATAATGCCAGGCATCCCCAAAAAGGTACTAATGAGTCTAATAAGAATTATAGTTTTAATCACCTCTGCTTTCACTCTAATGGAATTTCTGTGGGGGCTTTGCTTGCTAATTAAGCAGTCCACCAACCAGAGGGGCAAGAGTAATTATTTCCTTGATTGAGGTCAAAACCCTTGAATTTAATCCCGAGGTCTATCCCGAGCTTCCCCACATGAAGAGTAAACATCGGTAAACATCTTCTCAGCTTCCCGTACTCAATTTCACAGCCGTCACTCTGACAAATAATGGTTTCCCTCCTCCGTAAGCCAGCCTTTCATTGAAACGTCTGCCATCATCCTCATGTCTTTATTGCGTAAAGCAAATGTCTTTCTACTGGCACTGGGCTGATTGCATATAGTGGCCGTGAGGAAAGAACACTTGCTTGGTTTCAAATACTCCTTTTGTAGCTGTGCAGGACTGAAACAAAGTGATCTGGATGGAGTTATGCAATGAGATAAATACAGACAAACAAATGAAATATGTCCTCGTGAATGCTTACGCCCCGAAATAAAAGTTTTCTGAGGATTTGGTGGTTGACACTGCACATTTTTCCTGAGCTGAGATGTAATTCTTCTTCCGCACAAAATTACGATGGCTTTTGGGGTGGAAATGCAATTCTTTTCCAGGCAAAAATTCATTTTCCGGCCTGCTGTTAATAACAATCAGTTGTGCCTTGACAGGTGAAAACCTCGAGTTGCCATAAACCACCCCAGAGTTCCCCCCTCCTTTGGTTTCACATCATTGAGTTTCATTGCAAAGGAGGACGGTAAAACACCTCCGCTGGATGAGATGAAAAAGGAAGGAGGAGCTTGACTTGAGATGAACGAGCCATACATCGGTCAGCTCTGGCCACAGCTATCAGTGACGAAGCCAGACATTTTTGACAGGGGTGTCCAGGTGGAGACTATTATTTGTACTGGGGTGACAACGAGGTCATTTCTTTTTCCTCAAATTGCTGTAGGTCAAAGTATTTTGGTTCAGACACGTGAAGCGTGGTACAGCCAAAAACTGCAGTTCCTCTAACGGCCACCTGAGGCTGGCTCCAAAAGTGTGTATTTGTAGACTTTGACCTTTCACCCTGGTGGGTGAAATGTTTCTCAGTGCTTCATGAAGTATGCTCACGCCACATTTTCTTTGTGCTTTTAGTGACTTTGGCCTGTGGTGGCCTTGGTTCTGTCTGTGAGAGTCTTTTGGGAGTTATTAACGCCATCTGCCCTTTTTAACACCGAATATTTCCCTCGGTGTTCGAAGAAGTCATCTGAACGTGCTCTTGTGCAGGAATTGAAAGTGAATGTTTATCCTAATGAAAACAAATGCATTTTATGTGAACATTTATAAGCTCGGGTTGGGAGGTGATGATGATGTTTTGTTATTTTAAAAAAACAAAGTGTATTTATTTTGGCTGCGAACGACAACCTTCGGGAATAGAAGAATTATTGGACGTGGTTTCCTGGCACAGAGCTCACTATAATCCACAAACATCAGTAGGTTTGAGGTCAGGGCTTAAGGAAAACCATTCCAGAAGCTTCGTTTATGCCTGCTTTATCCAGGCCATATCCAGTTTTGATGTGTGTTTGCGATCGCTGTCCTGTAGGAACAACTGTGTCTTCAGTTGTCTAGCTGGTGACTTGAGGTGAAGATTTCGGAGCTTGTGCTCCTTCTTCATTATTCCAACCATCCTGTGCAGTGTACCAGCACCACTGACAGCAAACCAGCTGCAGAGCATGATGCTACCACCTCCATGCCTGACAGTTGGTAGCGTGTTCTTATGTTCGAAAGCCTCGAAACATACTTATTGTCATTGTGGCCAAATTGATTAATATTTGCTTGTGTGACTATAAAGCTTTTCTCAGGAAGGTCTTTGTCTTGTTCGTGTGGGCAGCTGTAAATGTCAGTCAAGCTTGAAGGTGTCAGTTCTGGAGCAGTGGCTTCTTCATGGCCAGCTCATTCCCTGGTGGTGTAAAACTTGATGTTAGTTTTTCCAGCAGTTTCCGGTGGATGGTGAGCCCTCGACTCTGTGTGGGGGGGTCAACAGTAAAAAGTAATTAAAGATGCTGTACAATCATTGTGGAAAAAGAACAGTGCAAAGAAAACATTAAAAGCCCCAAATTATCACCACATTCATGCCCATGATGAGTGCATGTGGACATCAATCAATCAATATCTCATTGCAACTCATCATAAAACAACCAACTGTTATTGCACTAATCACTCCCATATACTGTATTATACTGTACTGTATATAGCGTCAATGCTAAGCTATGGCTGTTTCCACACCAATAACCAATTTCTAAGGAGGGTTATTTATGTTCCTAATCCTTGTTGTTTAATAAGTGATAAAATTGGTTTCTTTCAGTACTGGAGCTGACTTGGCTCTACTCCAAATCAGAAATACTGCATCCATCACATCATCTGAGGAAATAATAGTATGTACAAATTAATAATTTATTTTGTAGACAATGTGAATAAAAAAAGAGCTTCAAAAAGCACAGCAGTGTACATGAGAGGACAAACACACCGCGTAAGATGAAATCCTATATCGCTTCATTTTACTGGCTTCAAATTTCCAAATCAAAATCAATACATAGAAAAGACTTCTAAGGTTTTAATGTGATGTGGTGCCAAGCTTGGCCTTCTTTGTCATCAAGGTAATCGCTGCTTCTTGGCCACCACAGGAGGCGTTTATGTGCACTGAACAGCTGGTGGATCACAACGATATCAATGACAGACAGACCCTGCAAAAGGCTGCTTGCTCTTCCAGGCTCCTTATCTCAGTCTAACCCAGGGCTCTGTCTATAGACCCAATTCATCCATCACTATCAGACCTCACACAGGTTCAGAGTCAGCCTTCACATTTTCAAAGGAAGCTGAGGCTAAGAGCAGCTCAACGTGAAAGGAAGTTCAGGTGTTGAACTTCAGAAAAAGAAGAAAAAAGTCATTTTCTTCAATGAAATGTATTTATAGACAAAATTATTGTGTTCATAATCAGCTGCTACTGAACTCTAACATTTGGCCCCACTATTTAAAACAGCCCTGGGAATTTGTCTTACCAGTAGAAAACATAACATATAACCAGAATGAAGCACTAACAGTTACAGGATGGATTAACCTACCTGACTTTGGTGGCCCCTCCTCTGTCCATCAAAAGTCAGAGTTGGTGAAATATCTCAACAGCAATTTGATGGATTATCACAAAATATGCTTTGCACATTCATCATGGCCAGGTGATCACTGCTGTGAGAGTGGAACGTCCCCATTATTTACTCTTTGCTAAAGACCGACGTTGAGCCTGAACCTAAGTAATAATAATAATAACGGATTGCATTTATATAGCGCTTTTTGAGACCCTCAAAGCGCTTTACAATGCCACTATTCATTCACTCTCACATTCACACACTGGTGGAGGCAGCTACAGTTGCAGCCACAGCTGCCCTGGGGCAGACAGAAGCGAGGCTGCCATATCGGCCCCTCTGGCCTAAGTGCATTCAACAAGAGGACTTTCATTACGGAGTAAACACAAACTCACAAAGTGATGCCTCACACAGGATATACATATATCTCATATTATTTCAGTTGATTTAGCCTGCACACAGTCTGTGCACATCTGCAAGCCACTTTGTAACCCACCTCTGCCCCAGCTCCTCCCACCTCCTGGGGTCTTGCTGGTGCTTCCCGTGCCTATACATCTGCCCATGGATGGGAGAGGAGAACCAAGAACACCTACACATTACTGCAAATGGAAACGTGAGTCTAGGAGCGGTCCTGTGTGAACCACAGTATTGATCCTGAGAATATATCCATCCTATCTTGTCTATAGCTAGCATAGCGATTAGCGATTATTGTTATTATTACATCTTCTTGGCGCACAGTTTCCTGTCACTCTCTTTGAAGGCAGGGACTCAGACATGATTCAGTAACTTTCTATCCGACACCAGGATCAGATCAAAATTGGTTTGCTAGGCAAACATTTGCAAAACAAATGTCATTGTAATTTGCCACAGCTAAATGTCTTTATGTTAAACCATTACATGGTAAACATTATCAGCATTTCATGCACAGCATCACATTATTAGAATTCCCACTGGAACCATCTTCTTCTTCTTCTTCTTGGAAGTTAATATTTACTTCAAACCACCATTTTCTTTTTTCAAATTACAGTGTGTGGGTCAGTTTAATGGGAGAGTAACTTAAACCTGTCACACCACACCCACCCAGTGGAGCTCCATGGACAATTTTAGTACAGCCAGTCACCTCTGGCCACATCGTCTGCTTCAGATCAGCCACAATATTGAATTTTCCCAGTTTCAGTCTTTTTATGTCATTGTTCTTCTTTCTGTCGACATCATTATCACCTTATCAAAACACACGACATAAATTAAAAGAGAAAAAAGAAAGCTCTCAGCACCGTGGGACAAACCTTCAACCCCCTGCTCCAGCCCCAAATATCTGCCATGACTCATACCTGTCTCTAGGCCCTGATTGGCTGCACGCTCTGCCTGTCGACTGCCTTACCCTGGTCATTGTTCCATAAAATAATATACTGTTCAAGGCCCCACTGCCACCAACAAAAGGCTTGTTATGTTACTCTTTTCCAGCTTAAACAACTTTATCGACCTGTGACCTTCTCCCTCCATCCGTGACGCTGCTTTTCTAAGTCATAGTCAAAAAATCATCCAAAGTGCCGTCGTCTCCCTGACCTCGGCAGGAAGCTGGTGTCGAGGCCGTGGGCTTTATGGACACCTTAGATATGGAGCTTCTGGATAAATCTTATGATGATGCATATTTTTAGAGCCTCATCAGTTGGCTCGATGAAGATGAAATTGGTGTCGTAGGCAATACCTCCTGCGTCAGCGCGGGCCAACCGTTTGTGTGTATGGCTGGGGGTTTGTGCGTAACTGAATGGGGGAATCCACCCCTTTCTCTAGCTCTCTACGGTGATGCGAGTGGTGATATACAGGAGAAGGGAGGGAGGTGAGGGGGAACTGGAGGGCTGAGCCAGGAGGGAAGGGGTGTGCCATTATAAGAAGCCTCAGAGGAGGCATGCACTCAGTTGTTGAAACCCCGAGCCTAAGGATACGAGCTGAGCCACCCAAACTCTGCAGTAGCCACAGAAGGCAAAGACTGTGAGAAACATCTTCACACATCCAGGTAAGCAAGCGCTCGAATGTGACTTTATTTATGCGAGTCTACCTGTGTAGAGAGATTGTGTTGTTGGACTTCCTGGATTATTTAAAGGAGACAATAGTTAATTAGGAAAGGACTTGTTGTGTGTCCCATGCATTGTGCATTAATCCTGGGGGAATATTGTTGTTTAAGGCAACCACCGTCAGGATTCACCTCCTACATCTGCCTTTTCCTTTCTACTTTGTCTCTCTTTGGCTCTGTGGTTTTGATTTTGACTTAAGAGGTAATCCTGTGAATAATCCTCCTTCACCTGAAGCAATCTTTTCCATTACCCAGTTTGTGTCCCCACGGCTCTAAAGGTAGCACAGTTATCATCAGCAGTAAAGACACCACACCTGATTACTACTTAATTAACCAGAGAGAGAGAGAGAGTCCCAGATCGTGTGGAGAAAGCACTTAGTCACTCAGCAGCTTTTGGGCTGACGTGATTTTAACCTAACACAGCTAACAATGCAGAAGTGGTCAAATCAACACAGATGACTGAGATGGAGAAGAAATCAATAAACAATTTTTCCTGTTTTTTTGTGTTTTTTAAAAAAAGAGAAAACAGCACCAGCAGGTTAGTTTGATCTGACTGAATAAAACATTAATATTAAGAAGCTGTTTTTCACTTTCAAACCGTGCTACAGAAAAACCTCCAGAAAATCAGCTGAAAGCGCGTGATAATGATGATTCTAATGATAATGGTAATGAATGTGCATAATCTTTGGCCATTATCAGTAAAGACGATCCTCGCAGAGACAGGAAGAAAATGGGTGGTTAATGTGCCATTCCCAGATAAATGTGTGCACACGAGGGGGATGTTTGATGACAGATGGCTACAGGACAGAGGCGCTGTTTTAACTGTTTTAGAGGTATATCAGTGCCACTGAACTAATAGGTGGAATGACCCCCCCGTCTCAGTGTATTGGTGTTTAAAGATCATGCGTGAAAGTAATCCCATTTCTAAACCTGACTCCATGTTACTTTAGATCTGAAACAGGTTAAATCTATAACTCGTTTTATTGCCAAAGCATGTCACGATTTCATTTGCAATTTCTTTTATTTTTGTAAAGAAGCAAAAAAGAAAAAAGGATCTGCTGCCAGTGCGTTACGAGCATCCTGCCTGTAATCATCTGAAACTGCTTTTAGGATTTCTGCTGCCTACGCTAAAGATTGAACCGATTAAAGCGTTTACAGGCTTTTTAGAGCCTCTCTGTAAATATTCATTAAGATTTCTTGCTGTTTATTCATATATATGCATATTAATGGGGGTCTGTTTTGTAAAACAGCAGGTTTACGTGTTATCTGTTGCCCCCGCGCTGCTACACGTACAGCTATTTTGCAGTTCAACACTTCTTTTTTCTGTTTCCTCACTTGGATAAAGTAAGGAGCTTGTGTGGCCGTGCTAGATTGCTTTCCCTGGGTCCATGTCCAATGGATTCGCACAGGTGTCAACGCAGCTTAACAGCGACCAGATCAATGATGACACAATGTCAGCTGCATAACACTCTGCAGAATTTCAGCTGTACAGCCAGAGCCAGTGGGGAATTAATACTGCAGAACTGAGCGCATCATTAAGGGCGTAATGTCCCTTTTGTGTGAAAACCTTTCATTTTTCTCCAATATTCTTTGTGGATTCACACATTCGATGTTTTCAATGAATGTTTGAGGCACATTCTTTCATTTTGGGGTCGCATCAAACTAAATAACCTGTACAGGTTTGGGGAATGTCATGGGAGCGTCCAGGTTTCCCTCCGTCTCCCACACATCCAATCCCGGCCCCAGCCTCAGCCGATGTATGTGCACTACGCTCTGCTCTGCACTGGCGTAATATTCTTTCCAGGCTTTTAATGCACCTTGATCAGGGGTGTGATTTTTTCCCCCCACTGTGAAGGACATAAGCGACGCAGAGAGTGATTGCTGAAGAGATGTCACCCACGTGAGCGTTTAGCCCCAGGTACAAATCTATTTCCAATTAAAAGAAAGCTGCTTGAGCCACTGATGGAAACAGTAGCAATGATAAGCTCAGCTGATCTGATGGTGGGAAAGAAACCAGTAATGGATGTGAGGGGTGCAACGTTTCCCCACTTAATATTTGGGAGAATTTCAGTGAGACTGTTGTAGAGAGAGAACTGCACCTCCTCGATCGGTGTGCTCTGCAGTCTGCATTCGATAAGGTTTCCTAAAGAACAGAAGCAACGAGAGATAACATCGTGTTGTTTTCCAGCAGCAGGAGTTCTGATTCTTCCAGCAGATGTGAGGAAGCAGAGATTAAGACAAAGAGAATTTCAAAGATAAAACCAAATCTGGAGTGGCGTGTCATCACGCCGTTCCTCACAGGATCGAACCCTTCAAACCCTTACCCTGTGGGTGCAGCGTGGAGAAGTGGCGTCACACCCCCACCCACTCCCTCCTCAAGCTCTTGATATGTGACATCATCACAGTACAGCCATAGGTGTAAATTACAGGAGGTGGGGTCGTCTTCATCACTGTATTATTGCATACAGCGCTGGATTATCTTAAATGTGCATTAAGAGCACTTGTGTTATTAGTATTTATGATAAAACTAAGACTATAATGATTGTAGCACATGGGTGTGTGCATGTTTGTGTTTTCCATCAATCCTGATGAAACCTTACATAAACCTTGGTTAGGGCACCGTGAGCGCTCACATCCATGTGACAGACGTAAATATTTGATATAAATCCGATAATCGTCTAATCGGTGACTTTACAAATGTGGACGTTTGTTGAAGTTGAGTGTGTGCGTGCTACATTCGTTACACAACATATTGTAACAGTCGATGCAAATTTGTAATCTGAGTGTCTGATGATCAAATAACCAGCTACAAAAATGCTTAAAGTCTGGAAAATATGATGAGAACAATATGAGGATAACAGCGACAGTATGAATATTAAATCTGATTTTAATTTTAACATATTCTTCATTTTGCATATTTATATTGGTGACAATATGGTATCTAACAAATGTATTATGTAATCACAATCAGTGTTTTTCTGGCCAGTTTACCTGCATATAGATCCTGGCCTAACACCAAAGCAGCATGTAGGGCTTTGCTAGTAATAATAAAAATTGACAGAAATACTAAAAAATACACTAAAACAACAGAAATACAATCTCACCTTCATGAAAGCCTTTTTTGATTATAAACCAAACATGTATGAAGAGTTTTAAATGCCGGCACCAGTAAACCTGACAGTTCTGCATGAAGTTACACAGCCCTGCGCTCACATGTTTGAGGTACCCGATAATAACTTCACTGATTAGACATAAACACTGTGCCCAGAATAACCATTATAGAGAGCACTGCTTACTGGACAATGAAAAGAAACCATCACAATACAACTTCACTAAAAACCCGAATGTGATTATGATGAGAAAGCGAGTTTTTACATGATGTTTTTGTGATGCTGTGTTTAATGTGAGCGTCCTGACACACACACCTGTTGTCGCCTCCTCTCTCCTGTTGCCCTCCTCTTTGTCCATCTGCCTCCTTTCATAACACACTACTGTATCCTGCCAGTTATATCACTCCGGGATGATAAAAAATTGCCCGTGTAATAAAAGATTCAAGACCAACAGAGGGATTTTTTCCACAGCTGACATCGTTCATTCTGAATCAGTTTTAAACTTCTTGGGGAATTTCTCACGGCTCTTATCGGCCGGTTCTCACTTCCTGTCCTCTCACCCCTTCCTACAAATGTCCCTGCCTACTCTTGACCTCTTTACGTTCCCCGTAACCAGTCAATTTGTTTATCTGTGTCACAATAACATTTCTTAAATGGTGCAATGGGCCAGGTAATAGTTCCAATCCTGAAATCTGCTGCAGCCGTGGCAGAAAGTCCAAATCGGATTAAGAGCATTCTCTCAGATTAGTCGTTTTAGGATCTGCCGGGGCACAACTGCAAGCGCAGCTCCTGCTGCTCCTGCAGGTCCTGCTGGTCTGAACGGTGCGCTGAGTCACCCACGGTTTATCTGTGGCCGCACAGGCTGGATTTCCACGGCTGATGATCCAGCAGCTGTGTGTGTGTCTGTGTGTGTGTAGGGAGCCATATGTGGTGTGTATTTCAGTGGTGTTGCACTGCACTCAGAAAAAAAAGGTGCCAACTGGAACCAAAAGTGGTTCTTTAGACTGATGCCATAGAAGAACCTTTTTTGGTGCCACAAAGAACCTTTCAAACAATGGTTCTTTGAAGAACCATTTCTTTCAGTGGTTCATTGAAGAACCTTTAAAGGTGCCCCAAACAACCATCAAGAAATGGTTCTTTGGGGCACCTTTAATGGTTTTTCAAAGAACCATTTTTAAAAAGGTTCTTCAAATGGTTCTTTAAAAGAACCATTTGAAGAACCTTTTTTGAGTGGTTCTTTAAAAAAACATTTTAAATCTTTCAAAATAAAATGCATCATAAATTGAATTTGAGTAGGGCAAAATAAACACGAGCACAGCATAGACATATATTAATGGTTTATTGTCATTCTGTAGTTACAAAAAGGCATTTTAACCCTCAGCACAACATCACTACTAATACATGTCACATTAGTGTTTTAAACAGTAATATATATATTTTTTTAATAGTCCGTGAGTTTTTTCCCAGAAAGTCAAGGCCCGCCGCTCGCGCACTCTGTCTGCGCATGCGCATCCCAACGACTGACCCCCTCCGTCCGCTCCCGGGAGGTTATAGTATGACGTATTCTGACGTCACTCTCTCTCCCTGTCATTTATTTGGCTCGAAGCACACATTAACAAATTGCTCAGTGATGAACAACTACTCAGATCATTTACCTAAGCAGTGCGCTTTGTCAAAACGAAGTGTGTGTTCATTACACTGACATTCTGTTCTGCAATTGTTATTTACTTGTATTTTATAATTTGACTTTACATACTGCTGGGTGGTTTGTAAAGTTTACAATAACTAGTATTATCATTATGCTATATTTTCAAAAATATATAATAATCTCAAAAGTAATGCCTTGGAGTAGAAAATAGTAATGCTTTATTAAAATTAAAACTAAAGTACAGTATTTGAATGTGTGTATTGTGTCTACTGCTTGTTAACTCACCATATTCATAATGGGTTTGCGGGGTTAGGTGTGTGTGTGTGTGTGTGTGTGGGGGGGGGGGGGTTAGGGTCTTTAGGCTTTCCCCCCCACCCCTGCCACCAGTATATTTTTAAGCAAATATTTCTAACTTTTATTTGAATATTCAGTTTCCTACCATCTTCTCTTAAAGGGTAATTGCCAGGTATCCTGCCCTCTCCCTTCGCACACACATGCACACAAAGAAAACACACAGTATAATTCACAGCCTCGTTATAGTGAGTAAATATTTATGCCATTTACACCATCAAACTTAGATTGCTAAGGATGAAGAACCTTTTGTTCTTTAAAGAACCATTTGTAATAGCTGAAGAACCATCCACAAAATAAAAAGGTTCTTTGACGTATGATGGTTCTTTAAAGAACCATGAAGACATCTGAAGAACCATTTAAGAACCATAATTTTTCTGAGTGTGTGTGTCTGTGTGTGTGTAGGGAGCCATATGTGGTGTGTATTTCAGTGGTGTTGCACTGTGTGTGGCACTAACTGACTTTGTGATTTTGAAATTTGTTTTTGTGATTTTTAGACAGAACAACTATCGAGTGAAGTCACAGAATATTCTTTAACCATGAAGGTCAATAAGAATTTATTTTTACTAGCGTTGGAATTTTAAATGGGGACATGATTGATCATAATGCAGGGAAGGCTAACAGCCCTTTGCAGTAGTATTAACAGTGTTAAAATGGGGGAGTTATGTTCATATCCTCCTCCATCGTTTTATTCTTGGACTCTTCTAGAACAGGTGTTCATGATTCATATTTAAATATAATCCGTATTTACATTGTACTGGACCACAGTGAGTGCATCCACTGTCTAACACAAGCACTTGTAGCTTCTCTGACGCTCTCTTCTGATTGGCTGCCCCTCTCTGTGCGAGATGGCCAGATCCACTCATAACTAGAACTAGTAGAGTGACCAAAACTAGACTAACTACTGACAGAAAAACCCTTAAAAAGGATATTTTAACTAAAGAATCTGAGATTAAATACAATTGTGGAGGGAATGTTTTAGTTTTTGACTCTTTCTGTCAGCACGAGCAGATTCACAATGAACATTAAAACCAAACGCTTTCTGTTGAAGATAAGAAGTAAACTGAAAGGAACAGCGGTGAAACTAAACTAATAGGCTGGAAAAAGCAATCTATGATAACTTTGCTCTCGAGGTTTTATCTACTGTTTCGTGTATAATCACATTAACACAACCAAGGTTCAGGACGCTTCGTGTTTTTGATCTAATCTGAAATACGGAAACACGTCCTGGAAGTACAGACTAGGAAAAGTGCAGCGAGTAGTTTGTAGTTATTAAACTCCAAAAACATGATGTCATATTGTAAGAGGAAGCTAATGAAGTTCAATTCAGCATTTGTATTTTTCAGGCACTTTTGTAAACACGGTTTATTTTTACAATCAGAAAAATGTCATTGAGGTGACAACAGTCTGTTTCCTGTCTCACTTGACCACAGAAACAAGTCCCACGTTCTCACAGTGGGACTTCACCATGCAGACGTGTGGCTTTCATGCGCTCAGGGGTTGAGATTTGCATTAATGCCTTCACCTTGCTACAAAGGAGGTGAGTGGCAGTCAGTTTGTTACCTTCAGACGAGAGACATTTAAAAGAGCCTCTCTTTCCAATCTGTGTATTTTCATTTAACAGATTTACTTTCTATCGAAGTCTTTACCCTCATGACTCTGGATCATCTAGAGCAGCTGAGATGCAACTTTTGGAAAAAAAATATATTGTTGTTCGTGAGCACCGTGAAAGTTTAATTTGTCTTAGCTACAAATGAGTGTGTTTGTGTATTTCCATGAAGAATTCCTTTAAAAGATTGTTTTGTGTGCATTTGTTCACAGGCATCTAAAACGTGTATGAGAATAAGACTTGTGAATCAATATCTTTGTCTTTTCCACACAAAACCACACTGGACTATTATCTCAGATCAACACATTTCCCAGAAGTGACTGGAGAGCGTAAGGTCATAAAACAGTCATAAATCCCAGAATATGAAGAATAAATCTAACACCATTAATGGTCCGTGAGATTTAATAGGCAGAGAAGAAATTTTAATCATCTTCCCCCTTTTAAGTGATCGCATCTTCATGCAATCCATCTTTCATTGCTCCTGGCTCCAGGTTGATCTTAATGACCAGGAGTTAAGATCTCTAACCGGTGGAAAAGGCTGGAAACCTCTGCAATATCTCTGTAGAGATAACACATCAGCTAAAATTCATAAATGTGGGAAAGCAGAGACGTTGGGAGACGAGTGGAAGAAGAAGGAGGCAGCAAAAAGTGGGAAAGTACAGAAGATGCTAAAAAGGGAGAAAGAGGGAAGCTGAGAGCGAGGGACCTCTGGGTTATCTATGCATTAGCAGACTCCATTGTGCTCTTCAGCTTTATGCAGACACCTAATGGATGAGATGGAGTGAGTCAGAGCTTTGTCAGACGAGCATGGAGCTTTTCTTCACATTTGTGACACCGTGGATGCCCTCTCCACCTTTTATTAAAGCTGCTAATGCTAATTTACCCCATCGTTAGCTTTATTAATTCACTTCACTTTGCAACTTTGTACACAAACGTACAGGATGAATCCCCCTGTTCACTTGCTGGAAACACAAGAGGGCATTTTTTTCAGAGACCGTATAAAAAGTATTAGCATACTGAGTACGGCTGTGTTTTCATGTGGAGAATTAGCACATCCTAGTCTGAGGCAGTGGTTCTCAGCCAGGAAAGGCTGGACTGCCCACTCCAGCTTGGGAATAGTTTCTGCTCCCAAGTGGAGGAGCTCCAGTATGTTTGGTTCTCCCTCAAAAGTCAGAAACAGTAGAGCAGACAGACTGGCACAGTGTCTGTGTGGATCTACGCTCCTACCCTCCACCCCATCCCTGCGTTGGTGTCGTACATCAGCACAATGGCGTCGGTCTAGAATCAACACTGCACCTGACCAAAGAGTTAGCTAAGGCTGTTTAAGGCAAGCCAACACGTGAACTATAATGTGAATAACAGCAAATGTAAATTGTTAACCTGGTTATTATACTGAATAAATTATAAGGCAAACACCTGAAATAGTGCATGTCCAAAGACATGCGCTTTGTAGGGATAGGTTAATTGATCTAAATTGCCCATGGGTGTGAATGTGAGCGCGAATGGTTGTCTGTCCCTGTGTCTTAGCCCTGCGACAGACTGGCGACCTGACCAGGGTGTACCCCGCCTCTCGCCCTATGACAGCTGGGATAGGCTCCAGCACCCCCCGCAACCCTGAAAAGGATAAGCGGAAGCGGATGGATGGATGGATGGATGGATGGGTGGATGGATGGATGGATGGATGGATGGGTGGATGGGTGGGTGGGTGGATGGATGGATGGATGGATGGATGGATGGATGGATGGATGGACTGGTGGATGGATGGATGGATGGATGGATGGATGGATTGATTGATTGATTGATGGATGGGTGGATGGGTGGGTGGGTGGATGGATGGATGGATGGGTGGGTGGGTGGATGGGTGGATGGATGGATGGATGGATGGATGGATGGATGGATTGATGGATGGATGGGTGGATGGGTGGATGGGTGGATGGATGGATTGATTGATGGATGGATGGATGGATGGATGGATGGATGGATGGGTGGATGGATGGGTGGATGGATGGATGGATGGGTGGATGGGTGGATGGATGGGTGGATGGGTGGGTGGGTGGATGGATGGATGGATGGATTGATGGATGGATGGATGGATGGATGGATGGATGGGTGGATGGGTGGATGGGTGGGTGGGTGGATGGATGGATGGATGGATGGATTGATGGATGGATGGGTGGATGGATGGATGGATGGATGGATGGGTGGATGGGTGGATGGATGGATGGATGGGTGGATGGGTGGGTGGGTGGATGGATGGATGGATGGATTGATGGATGGATGGATGGAACACCTGAAATACTTTGCATGTGTTCTGGTGCATTCACACATAGCCAGTCTGACCGGATTCTCACAAAGTTCATGCATAAAATGGCTCTTAACTTGGAAAATAGTGTTGTCCATCCTTGTTGATGAAGTCTATGAATAAATAAAACTAAAGTCTGTCACTTCTTTTTTCCGTTATGTAAAACTAAATACACCTTTATGAGCTGTTTTTGAAGTAATACATTTCATAACAGAGTAAAATAAAAAAAAAAATCTGGGCTGAAACAACATTGAAAGGCACTTGTCTGCTCTTTGAAACAATTTGATTACCTTCCTTCAACAAAAAAGTAAAAAACAGATCACTCACCTGTTTCTGACCTCCACGCTGCCCTTAATGATTTTCATTACGTTTCTTTAAGGACAGTAAACTGGTAGAAAAATTACCGCAGATGTTTCTGATTGTTCATTTTCAGCTCTGACAAGAAATGTACTCAGATAACAAAAGCAAATGCATGAGAGCGGTGGCCCTTTTATGTTCTGATTGCTTCCTCTCTGATTCAAAGGGAAAAACATTTCTCTTGAGGACACGTAAGACTTTCAGGGTCTTAGTTAACTCTAATGGAAGCTCAGGACAATATATGTTTTGGAAAGAACTGGGTAAAAGCATTCATTTCAGCGAGATGGGAAGAATCATCTGAAAAGTACAGGGACGTCAGGCCCCTTCGTTAAAGCCCATTTTCTTTTTGCTTTCATGTCAGCGTTCGTTAAGAATGCCAAGGTTTTTATATTTACGCACGATGAAGCCCTGTTTTCGAATACGACTCTCTCCCCGGCTCCAGCGGTGTCGGGAAAAGGCTGTGTAGGGGCCTAGCCTCCCCGTCAGCACTGTGCATATCCTCCCCCTGCACCCCGTTAACTGCCTTCTCTGGAAATGATATGAAATGTTGAGGATAACTAAAATAGTATTCAGAATTATAGGTGGCTAAACTGGATGATGGAGAAGCGAATCATTACAGAAAATCAGGCAGAGAAAGGAGGGTGGTGGTCTGTGGCTCAAAGTGTCACACTAATTGAGTTTGATGTGGATAAGCTGAGACTCCTGTGGCTCTTGGGCACAGTGGCAGGTCCACACACACCGGGAATGCTTTAATGTCGACTGCTGCAGATTAATTCATGGTGTCTTTTTAGGCGGTCCACAGCTGTCCCAAAGAAATGCAAACATCATGTTTCCAGTAGCCATTTTAGTGGTTTAAAGGTGTTTTATTTTTGTGAGGTTCAATGTCAGGAAGTTCACAAAACAGTCAAGTACTAAAGGTTTTTATGTTTTTTGTGGGATTAAAGGTTATCCTGCAGGGATCACAAATGCCTGCACAAAATGATTTTACAATCTAGCTAATCGATGTCATATATTCTATCTGCTTATCTGGGTGCAGGTCCCCTTACAGGGCCGCCTCCCACAGCTGACTCCTTTCAGTGGGGAGGAATGGCAGCCCTACCCTCTACCCTGTTCTCGCTCACTTTGCTCATCACTCGACTTAACTGCTTTCAGCCTTCATCAGTTAAATGAAGATCCTCTACCCCCCACCGATCTTCAGTGAGCAGAGCTCCGTTAATAAGTAAATCCTGTATTAAATTTGCATTACTATTATTACTATTATTACTATTATTACTATTATTACTATTATTACAGGCTCGATCCTGAATGGTAATCTTCATTTGGACGCACAGTTGTTTGGTGATGTATTAACGTACGTTGTGATCTTAAGACAAACTGTATTGGTATTTAATATGGTGGCGAATCACAACAACAGTTCTCTCAAAGCCGTTTAACACATTGCTGCGTAGGCTTGTGTGCAAACGAGAGGGCGACACACATCTGAACTCACTGCTTAACTCTGTGTGCATTTCCACATGGCTGCACCGGATCTGCATTTGCTGAAATATTAACTCATTTTAGACACACAAATCGCATATGCATGAGCTCCCACCAGAAGCAAACGATATGAAAGTGACCACAGTACGGGAATGACACCATAAAAAACACTACGCTTTGAGGCATATACAACGTGTGTGTACTCCACCTAAAACCTGTTTAGAGATGCAAATAACGGCGCTGGACTTTTTGTTAATGAGATGAATTGCAGGGCATTAAGGGGTGCGCGAAGGGGGGGGAAGAGGTGTCCAGGTGATGCAGGAAACACCGACGGCAATCACGCCTGTGACTGGCCGATCCGTGCAAATCTTTACAGCCAGCTCACTGTTACATCTGCTACACAAATCTCGAGACCGCCCGGTCCATTAATTGTTAATATCCACAAAGTAATAGCCTTCATTCAAAATGGCCAAAGCAGCAAGGAGTGGTGGTAATTTATCCCCATCAGAGCTTTTAGGAAGCCTGTTCACCACCAAGCAGGCGCAGGAAAACCCCCCATCAAATACTGATCTCAAATATTTCTGTACGACTTTAAATCAAAGCAAGTCACCGTGTGGGGAAGAAAGCATCTTTGTCATAGTTCAAAAATTCGTTTGGTGCGCCCGTTCGCCAACACGTGGGTTATTGCACGCCCCGAGCGGCGCAGTGGCGTTCGTTACATCAACTTTTCAGAACCCCTCATGTGAAGGAAGCTCAAACATTTTCTGTTCAGGCTGTAAATGTGTTTGTCAATGAGTCGAAGTGCGGCTCTGACTGCAAACAGCTTCTTCACAAAATGTCTTTTCAAGGCTTTTTGAGTCAGTTTGAAACGTCCTGACTCAAACGAGTGACGCCGCAGCGTCGGGGTTGACCTTATGTAACCCTGTCCTGACACGGTGCAAACACTGGGACTGCTCTACATAGATTGCATATCTGCATGTAATGCTGCGCTGCTCGACCTCACAGATATTCAGGCCCCAGCTAAAAATTATAATAATGTTTTTAATGAGCCTTTGAATGTGTGGCGGTCCATTATCTAGTTACCAAAACATTTCACTACAACTATTATTAATGATGTGAACAAAACTCCTTTTAACAGTATTCACATGAACACGCTGTTTGAATATAATTAATGTGTGAAAGGTGGATCTTTGTGATTCTGACGCCTGTCGAAGGCCGACGCCATCACATTTTCCTGGTTTACTCGTTTGTAAGAGCTGCTTACAGGAGAGCCTAACTATCTGAAATGGGCTTAGTCAGCAGGCGACCAAGTGATCTTTGCAAAGCAAACAAACAGCTACCCTAATGACTTCCCATAAAACCATTTCTACTTGTGTAAATGGGCTGGAGTCACACATGACTGCTTTCAGATGCTGCTGACTACGAGTGGAAATGTAACAAAGTGGAAACGCTAATATTGTCCTCCGACTCCCACAAAGCTGGTACGCTGTTTAAAATGTAAATAAAAAGAGAAAGCGGTGATTCCCACTCTATTCACACGAGAACACAGAAAACATATCTAACGGGAAAAATCGATCATTTTAAGAAAAATATTGGCTCATTTTGTTGATTTTGTTGAACGCGTCTGAACACAGTTGGTAGACTTTTCCTCTTCTTTTAGTTTGTAAATGGGAACCGAGGAGACCCACCGGGGAGAGGAACATCGTCCCAGTCTTCTGTGACTCTGGCTGCTCTGCAGGTCTGCCACCTTCCCCAAACTTCCACGACCCCCTAAGTAATCGTGCACGTGCAAACAGCTAGTAAAGACTTAAAGACTGAGACCAGCAGCGCATCTAATAGCACGAGAAAACGGCTGAACGTCCTTAATATCCTCCTTCCCTTCTGCTGATTCACATACGTGACTGTGTGGTTCTGTGCTCCCCTTCAGTTTCATACACCTGTAAGGTTTTTAGCTCTGCCAAGCAGGTTATGTTTTTGGTTGCATACGTGTCCTTCTCTCTGTAAACGTAATAGCGTGAGAGGTTGAATCCTGGTAACATTTTGTCGAGGTGTACAATCCAAACTTTGCTCGCATCTTAAGACCTTATACGTCCACACTAATGCGCATCGTTTTCTCTCCGTTTTGGCCTCCTGTCCACACCGAGACACATTTTCCTCAAGGAAAAACGCAGTGTTTTGAAAACGCTCTCGAAAACGAATACGTTTCAAAACGGTGCTGTCGCGTCGCAGTGTGGACAGCGAAAACGCAGTTTCTAAAACGATGACGCGTGTTAGTCATGTGATGCAGTCATGTGACCAATTACTGACAGCCCTATTAAAGATTAACATCAGTCTGCACATGCTTCATAGAGCTTTTCTTCAAACTCTCACTCGCTTTTGCAACTTTGTGCTTTTGTGTTACTCGCAGCAACAACTCCAGCTCATTGTGAGTCCATTTAAAAACTCGCTGCTTTTCCTCCACATTTCAACGAGCCGGAAAGTGAATAAGCCGCAGACAGAAATGAGGCAGGCCGAATCTTCTTGCGTTTCACGCATGCGCAGGACTGGTACGTAAGTGTTTTCAGATGTTTCAATGTGGACGCACAAGTCTGTGAAAACGACTGAAACGTGGACGCGGAGCGTTTTCAGACAAAAACGCAGTTTTCTAATCTATCCGGGCCGGTGTGCACGTAGCCTGAGTTGACCTTAAAGATTTACTGGTGGGAAATCTGACAAATTTACAAACTGTGATTCTTACAAGTGTGGTGTGTATCGTCGATATATAGCAAGTACTTCATTATTAGTATTTCTTATTTGACCTCTGACCTCTCCTTTAAGGTCAACAGATTGAGCAGCTCCAGCAATAAAGCTGTTAATATGTGAAAAACAGAGAACATGTTTCCTAAACGTTTATAGTTTGGCAAACACGAGCATGAGGGCCTTGGGTGCCGGCTTTAAGCCTGCAGACAGAGTGTGGAATATTTCTATCAAGCAGCAGCAATCTATGCTGCTCTGTTTTTCTCTTTGTTATTGCTGTTATTGGCTGATTCGGTGGTGCGTGGCAGAATAAATGGGGGTCAGACAGGTAGAGCCCACACCAGATGATGGGGTCTATCTCACCGGTTATTCTTCCTCAGCCTGCGCACGCGTCCTGTCACACATTTCTTCACTGCTAGCATATTTTTTGCCTCAACATTGACTCTAATGCCCATTTTATCATCGTCCAATCACTGTTGTGTGCGGATTTCTTGCTGCCTCAGGAAATGACCTGTGTTGTAGTTTCAAGCTAATCTGTGGAGGCACATATGGGCTCTTACTAATCTCCAGCCTGCGGTGTATGATTTCGATCTGCGATCCAACCCTCCAGCCTGCACAGGATGATTCCTGTCCACTGGAAATTGCCCATTTTATCATTTATTGCCTCAGGTTGTGCTCTCTCTCTCTCCACCCACACTGTCCATTTCCTGTTATTTGATGAACACTCTCCCACCACCAACGCTTCGACTGGCCGGCCAAATCCACCAAATTATCCCTGCAAGTTGGAATTCATGCAGTATTCCTGTCAGTCTGTCCGCTCTCTCTCCC
This sequence comes from Rhamphochromis sp. 'chilingali', assembly GCF_963969265.1. NCBI lineage: Eukaryota > Metazoa > Chordata > Actinopteri > Cichliformes > Cichlidae > Rhamphochromis > Rhamphochromis sp. 'chilingali'. The sequence goes on from NC_137932.1 coordinate 626,385, forward strand.
TGCAGGCTGGACCCAGATCCCACAGCTTTTACCTCCCAGATCCTCCAGCTGCTGACTCCTTGTTTTGAACTCTTCTGTTTGCTGGGCTCCTCTTTGTCGCTGCCTGTCTGGGTGCGCTGAGCGATGAAGATCCCTCTGTGGTGCCTGGTGGTCCTGCTGGCATGTCTCTTCACCCCTGGATGCAGTGACTGTCAGGGGCAATGTATGGCCTGTGGACTGCTCCTGCAGCAACAGCAGCTGGAACAAACCTTCAACACCATGGTGAGCACATGTGTGTATCATTGTAATTCTGTGTGAATGCATGTCAACACCGCGGCGCATGTGTGCAGCTGCAGCGAGCCATCAGCACCCTGATGGGGCCATGATGGTGATCCAGTGAGTTATTGATTAGAGTGTCTTTGTAACGCATCGTGTACAGTTCGATGGTCCTGTGTGTGCTTTGTTTGCTCTGTAATGTAACTACTTATGTTGTGTTTTTGCGTTGTCTGGTTGTCATTGTGCATAAGCTTTCTCTGTGTGCTGTCAACCATTTACATTGTTGTGTTTTCACCTCAAAAACAGCAAGAATATTTATTTTTTCACAAGAATTAAGGTATGAAGCATATTTCAATCGGTCACCAAAACATCCATCCAAAATATTTCATGCAGAGCAGAATTGTGGTGGCAACAATAATTAAGAATAGTAGAAATCCAGATTTCATGTCACAAAGGGACATTGAAAGCGCTTTATAAATAAAGTTATTATTATTATTATTATTATTATTATTAGTCAACAGACTAAAGAACAGCTTCTTCCCGGGCTGTCAGAACTCTTAATGCAAGCTAAGAGTGTGTAAAGACTTCCCCAACACATCCACCCTGACACTGCTGTGGATCATCTATATGCAATATCTCAGTCTTTCCATGTTCTGTGCAATTATTTTGGTCCCAGTCTGTTTCAATGTTTCCTCCACATACACCATGTATATAGTTCCACTCACATATGTATACATATACACTGTTTTTTATTTTATTCTATTTATTTAATTATTTATTTATTTTCCGCCTTCGTTGTATATTGGTTTCTCTTCTTCTTACTTTAGCACCTTTGTGGTCCAGCTACCCAATTTCGCTGTGCAAGAAACTGCACAATGACAATAAACAGCTCTAAGTCTCTAAGTCTTCTAGAAGTGTGCGTTTGCAGGATTTTTACCAGCTCATGCAGAGTCTCGATGAATGACACCATGTTCCACTTTGTACAGTGCTGACACTGGAGCTGCTTCTGCTGATTACTTTATTACCTGCACAGGTGACGGGAAGAAGCAAGCAGGCTGAAACTGCGGGAAAGGACGTGCAGGGAGCAGGGCGGTTATGCAGTGGTTATCACTGTGACAGGGTTCTAGGTTGGAGCCTCGTGTGGCTCGGTCATTTTTCTGTTGCCTCATTGCTCAGAATCAAACCCAGGCATGTCAGACTAACTGGTGAAGTGTGGACGTGTGGCTCAGTGACTCCTCGTCCCTCTGTGCCTGTCCCGAGTGAACCTGTCTGTGTTGTCTGGGTAGATGAACATCAGGGGATAACTGAAGTTTCTGCAAATCATGATGTGGGGACATATCTGACAACCAGCCAAGCTCACATTCACACTTATGACCAGTTTAGAACTGAAGTATCTGAATTTCCAAACGCTCCTTCCAGTTCTCATCTACACATGTTCCCCCCAGCTGTTCGTTCTTGTTTTCGTGCCCCACCCTCCCTCCCACTTTTATTTAGTACATGGTAGACTTGTAGTCAAGACCGCCTAAACTGAGACCAAGTCGAGACAAAAAAGTTTTTAAACTGCAGCCAGATGCTGTTTTGTTTACGGGTGTCGGGCATATCTATGTGTTTTTGCGATGCACTCGCACAGCCCTCCTCACCGCTGTCCACTGTCTCACTCACTGAGAGGACAGACACACACTGCACTTGACTGTCATGTCTCTCACCCTCTCTGTTTTTCACATAATGATACTATGTGAAAAAAAATGAGGATAAATTAAGTGAGGAGCCGGCTCTCGCTTAATGGGAGTCGACTCTTCAGAGTCGCTGCAAAGCACTCTCCAAGCACGGCTCTTGGAGCTGATGCCTTTGCACATGACGCATTATCAAACGTTACGTTGTGTGTCATGGATACTAGTGGTGCAACGGCTCAAAAATCTCACGGTTCAGATCGGATCACGGTTTTAAGTCATGGATCGGATCAATTTTCGGATCAGCAAAAATAGAAAAAAAAGACAAAAATTTGACTCGCCGTTTATTTATTTAAGTATTTTTTGCCTATTAAAAAACAACTGAAGACTCATTCCACTCACTTATATAAAAACAAATTAAGGTGCAATATGGACATTATGGACCAAGCTGGGCATCCCCTGCACATGGCCATAAACAACCAGAGGAGTCTGTTCAGTGACAGGTTGCTTCTCCCAAAGTCAAGGACCAGCAGACTTAAAAAGTCCCACACGCCATCAAACTGTTTAACTGCTCGCTGGAGGGGGGGAAACAAGGGGGGAACAAGTAGCTGTAGCGCCTTTTCCCTGTGCAATAGTTTTTGCTAATATCCAACGGTGTAATAGACTCACAATACTTGAAATGTGCTGTTCCCTTGTATTCTTATTCCTGTTTATTCTATTTATCCCTTTTGTATTCTCTGTATTTATAAATGTGTATATTTGGTATATTTCTGCTCACATTCTGCAACTTCTGTCGGTGCTGTGCTACTGGAAACTGAATTTCCCGGAGGAACCCACCCGAGGGATAAATAAAGTTTCATCTAATCTAATGTAATCTACAGGGCAGTGCAGGGCTTTGTATCTACCACTCCGCTGTGATATAACGAGCGGTCACGGTCACGTGGCTTTCCGTTGACCTGGAGCTCCACCCATTTGTAGTTAGAGCAACAGAAGATGGTTGGAACAGTTCAGCCATAACTTTAAAGTTCTCCTGCTCATACATGCTTGGAACGATCTTGTCACTGAAGTGGACGCGCAACGAGACATCATAGCGTGGCTCAAGCACGTTCATCGTAGTTTAAACCGCTTGTTTTGCACAGCAGAATACGGCTTCCCGTCTGCAGCTAAACACCCCAGCAGCTTCTGTAATAGCTTTGCCTGGTCGGGCTGGGCAGCAAAGGGCTGCTTAAATACCGCAAACTCCTCTGCTCCTCCACTTGAACCGCTAGCGCTGGCCATAACTATCGCTGGACAGACTGACCACGCCACCATACGCGTACTTTTCTTTTTCTTTTTCGAATCTTCGGATCGCGTGCGTACCGAACCGTGGAGTGGGATCGGTTCGGATTTCGGATCAACCGTAATCCGCTGCACCACTAATGGATACCGTTGACTCCAGAGGCGGAGCCAGACATTTTATACACCCGGGGCTTAGCCGTAAAGGGTAGGATGCATGTGGGATGGGGGGGGTAGGCTGTTTTGAGTTTTGTTCAAAAAAGAATCTCTTCATGTAGGAAAAAATATGTCACATATGCAGGACACCTTAAACTAACTTTTTAATTAAGCAGCGAGACAGAACAAAGTCAGGGCTGTATCAAGACACGAGGACTAAACCCCAATTCAACCAGACCCAGAACTGATCCAGAACTAAAACAGGACTACAACAGTTCAAAATCAGGACTACTGAGGACTTAACCAAGACAGAACCAGAATCAGAACTAGATGATAGTAGCACTAAAAATCATCATAGACCTGCACTACACTTATTTTTTAATTCTACCAAAGTACAATAATTATTTAGCCTTGTTGTGCAAACAAGCTGCAAAACTTAATAAATATAGAATTTGAAAAGTAACAAACGGTATCTAAAACGTTACACTAGGCACTGGATACATGTTCTGATGAGTTTGGGCAAACAACATGTGACTAACAGGTGTGTCACCTGCTCTTGTTCCCTCCCTGTTCTGTCCTCCTCTCTCTCTCCCTCTCTGTTCCTCTTGTTTTGCATAGAAATATACTGAACAACATACAAAGTATAATATATAAAATAACATCTACCTTTTTTCTTTGAAAGAAGCTCCTTATGTCCATTGTTGTGTTCATCAGTACATAACTCAAACCGATTCTGTGCTTTATTTAGCCGTGGAGGGAAACAACTGAAAATATGAAATAAACACACATGTGAGCTGAGACTCTCTAAAGAAACAGCATTGTTGTTGTTCGGCTTTTCATTTCGCCATTTGTTGATTCACTCGAAGAGCAAGTAAAGTAATATGGGTCAAGTGATCAGTTTGACATCAATCTTTTGTGATTCACCGTCATATTTACATTATTTGTACAGTACGAATGATTTGCTTCGGAACTTGGTCGAACTTCAGCTCTTCTCTGTCTGCGCTTCTCCAACAGCAAACTCGCAGGCAGCAGCTTCTCCCCCCTCGCTCACATGCTGTGCTCCGTCGCCTAGTGCCTGAGCTCGGATCATACCAAAATTAGGGGGGATACTCGGTGTATAAATGCTCAATCAACACTCTTTTATTCCATACAATTCAACACTTTATGAGCATAAACCATCTGGATGGGGAGACATGCATGCAGAGGGACACAGCAAATCTCAAACTGGTGGAGGGTTACTCAAACTCTTATAGCCTCTAGTGGCCCCCACCTAATCGTAACAACCTAAACATTCACATTCTTTCTAACTCCTAGTGAGCCTGACTTATGGCCTTGGCTCCCTATTTTGTCTGCCTTCAACAACAGTGGGGGTGAAGCTCCCGTGGAATGTGCTCTGTCTCCTCTACTATCAGAAAAAGTCCTGACTCTCTGAAAACAGTATTTCTTATAACTCAGCTAACCCTAATAACTGTAACAGTTATCACCTTTCTCTAATTCAGGAGAATACTACAAACTAAAACTACATAATAATTTCACAATCTTTAATTAGGGGTATAACATAGCATAAGATAATATTATAATCCCACAATAGATAGACAGACAGACAGACAGACAGACAGACAGCACTCTTTATGCTGGAAGTGCTTATCATCTCCTGTGTGGACAGGTGTCAGAGCAGAGTGCCAATATTCTTTCTGTGCCAATGCACAAATGGCAATTAGTGTTATAATGGGTGGTTAGTGCCAAACAAAATATCTACACACACACACACTTGGGTCATAAGAGCCAGACTTAGACTAACATAACATCCTAAAACCTGAAAAAAATACTTCCTATTATTTTTCTCTCATAGCGTTGGGTTAAAACTAAAGAAAGCCACGCAATGCACAGTGACGGTGACATGATGGAGACACTTTTATGCAGAAGGGATTAGTGTTGCTTCTCTGTGAGTACCTACAGCACCTGTGCAGTTCTTTGTGACCATCAGGAAATCCCGGCCTCTACAGTGGGAGGATGTGATCGTTCTCCGAACTGAACCCAAAATTTCCACACGGCACAGAATCTCATTCCAAGCAGTCTGAGAAAAATCAGTGGGTAAAGATAGTCGGTGGGTGTCCACGAATAGCTGTAGGACGGCTAATTTAGCTGATAATGATGCAGAGGAAAGACAGCTGGGACCTTTTTGGAAGTTGTAATAGACTGCCTCTCAGTATCATCAGCCTGAGCCTACATCGCTGACTGACACATTTGATCAGCACCTCATTGTGTTTGCCGCCATCCCATTGAGCCACAGATGGAATCCACGGAGCAATTCCATTGTCTCCCACTCCAGACTGAGAGTGTGTGCGTGAGGCCGCCGCTGTTTGCTATAATGTCAGGACCCATTGATTTATTTGTGCACACACCTACACGCCCGTACCCACACACACAGATTCTACCACCACATTCATTACTTACTGTCATTTTTTTAAATGCCAGCTTTTGTTTACATATGTGCTAATTACCTGTGATGTGGCTCTTAGTCACGGAGTTTCCTGCCTGCTCTCGTTTGTAGTTCAGCTGTGTGAAGGTGAGAGTGTAACCAGGGTTACTTTGTCTGTGTTTGTCATTAGCTGCCAGACTTTCGTCCAGTTAAAATCATTACTCTGTCTCATTGCTCGACAGAAGTGTGGGCGTTGCTTCCCTTATGCGTATTTGCAAACAGCCACAGCTGGTTCCTGACGCACCTTTGATTGTTGCACAGAGATGTTGTGAGGCCTGGGGGCCTCATGCTGAACATTGTAGAGATCTGCCACACTCCCTGTTAGAACTGGACCATTAGCTAAGTTAGCTACTGTATGCTATCAGCCTACGTTTAAGTGTTTTTACACAAAACAGTCAGAACAAGGTGAACAGCTCTGCTCTTGGTCCCAGCAGTGGTTTGTATGCTACACTGCACAGCTGTTCTGACTTTGCTGCACAGCATGTGGTGTCCCAGGTGGTTAGCTCTCCAGCCAAGCTGGGTCCAATGGCTTTACTGGTGGAAACTCAAGAAACAAATTATCATCTTGAATCTTTATATATATATATATATTTTTTATACTTTTTCAACATGTTCAAAATAAAGATTCAATCAATCAATCAATCAATCATCAATAGTGCTGCTTTTTCATACAGGAATATTACATTTCACTTAAGAATGTCTCACACACACATCTCTCTCTCTATCCTTCAAGCTCGGGTCCTCTACCAGAGGCCTGGGAGCTTGAGGGTCCTGCAGTATCTTAGCTGTTCCCAGGACTGCGCTCTTCTGGACAGAGATCTCCGATGTTGTTCCCGGGATCTGCTGGAGCCACTCGCCTAGCTTGGGAGTCACCGCACCTAGTGCTCCGATTACCACGGGGACCACCGTCACCTTCACCCTATATATGATATTATATTATATTATATTATATTATATTATATAACTACCATAAATCACAAATACTCAGAATTACAATACAATCACATGTAAAGAAAACCATGCAGTAAATAAAGGTGCAGGCTGGGACCTTCCCGTATTCCTCACATTTCCTTGCTGGAGAATCAGGATTTTTTTAAATTGCAGTGAATTTCTCCTCTGGGGCTGACAGATCGTGTAGTCCTTCTCTTTCATCTGTTTTCTCTCTTTTTTCATATCAACTTTGATGATATGATATATTGATATACTATTGATAGCGATAACCTTCGCTAATCGTCACCCTGATGGAAACGTTTTGGAAAGGTTTACATTGGTTCGATTTCTTCAGCGGGACTTTGTTACCTGAACATCTTCCCTGAAGAACTGGATCTGTGCACTACATCACACAGCAGGCAAAGTGTGACTTCTTTGGCTCTCCGTCACGTACACCATTATCAGTCACTCCTCACAGGAACAACTCTTTTGATAAGATGTTTGCAGATGGCTTGTGAGCACAAGCTGGCTCATAACATGGCCTTTGGCATCAAAGTGGGCCTTAAACTCTGATCTGTCCACCCCAAGATTAGGTAGCAAAGTAGGAGCTTTTCTGCTGCTTCTCTGATCAGTTCAAAGAATTTAGTACATCAAAATCTCAACACTGTATTTAAGAGCCAGCCCTGACCCACCTCCTCTGTGAGAATTAAGCCTTTGAAGCGAGCTCCTCTTGGAGAATTTCCTCAACCGTTTTATCCTCTTGTCCTCACGAGTATATAAATCGTGGACTGTGTGCATGCACGCACTTCCTCCGCTCATAAACTCCTTTAGATTGCTCCATTGATCCGCTGCGGAGAATCCCCTGGTGCGCTCATTTCATTTACGATGGATAATTAATTTCTGTTGATAGATTCACAGCAGAACTCCCTCTTCTCTGCTTCCTTTGATGTGAGCAGGTTTCTGATAACAATGCAATTTATCTCGTTTGAGCGAGATTTGACGAGTAAATGGGATTTGCTTCTTACCTCAAACTGAAATCAGCAAGCTTGGGAGTTTGGGAAAGGGTGAAAGAGAAGAATACAGTGACCTACTGTCAGCCATATATGGATGCAAAATATAGGTGATAAATATATTTGGATTTACTAAACAAGAAAAGCCGTTGTTGCATCAAAAAAGCTTTAAATGCACTTCAAATGTTCTTCATTGGTCCTTGAAGTCAGACTATCAAGCGTCACGACTATGACAGGAAAGTCATTAAGACGAGGTGGAAATCAGCGCTGACAAACTTCGCTCTATACAGAAAAGTTCAGTTCCAAATCTTTAGGAGCGGAAACAACGTCTTGAAGCTGAAGAGTCATTCGGAAATAAATAGTTGTCAGCAAAAGACATAATTTACCTGCTGTCCTTCAAACAGCCTCGCACTTTTCTCCAATTTTGTGCTGTCAATCATTTTGCAATAGTCGATGTCACATTTGTCAAATTATGGATGTGTCACATTCGCAGATCATATATGCTGAACACAGCAGGAACCAGGCCCATTAACTTCTGTGACACCCGAGTCATCAAGGTTAAAAGGAGGCTAGTTCAGCTGACGCCTGCACTAAAACTAATATAGTAATGCCATAAAATCATGGCCATACAATTATTTTGTGTTTGGCTGTTTGACTAGAAGAAAAGCTATTTCATTAAAATGACTGGCTAGCTTTTACATTTTGTTTTCTTTTTGGCTATAAACTCAGTGCATATTTTCACAGCTCGGGGACTCGGGAAGCAGTCATTAGTCTCATCAGACTTTTTCATATGAGAAATAGTTGAATTCACTCGATGTAATATAAACAGTTCAGCTTCTAGTCAAAAAAACACATAATTATTACCTGACTCTCGTTTATGGGCCACATCATTTTCTGTCTCATGAATCTAACTTTGTGCCACAAAAGGCAGCTTTTTCCCCGTGAACATGTTCATACATGTACCGTGTGTCATATTCAAAGGCAGCATAATGGGTGGATGTAGCCACTCCTCATTTTGAAGCTTCAGCATTAGCGGTGTAGGCAGCGCAGGGTTTGTCTTTTAGAGCCAGAAGTGACCTTAAAATGTTTGGAGAGTTATTCATCAGCTAACGTTAGTTAGCTTGGCTAGCTAGCTGAATTAATAAAATGCACCGAGAAACATGCTAGTGCTAATTAGTGCTAAGTAACAGACTCAGCAAACCATTGTTTTAGTTTGATGTTCTGTTAGAAATGCTCCAAAAGGAACCAACAGTGAAGAGAGACAGTGAAGAGCTCTGGTGTAATGACTGTCACCGCTCTACTTAACGTAGCTTCAACAACTCTTCTTGGCATCGCTCATCAAGTGTTTTCCTTCTGGAGCTCTATTTTTACGCTTCTTCTGCATTCCTCAGCCATCCTCTCAGTTTCCGAGATTAACTAATTTTTCTCCCTCGTTAGGCTCCAGCTTCACATAAAACTCACTGAGCCTTTTCCTTTGCCACCTCTGTCTTTGTCGCACGTCTAGCCTCAGAGGACTAGCCCACTTCTTCTCTGCTTACCTCTTCCTTTGAATTCTTCCCCGCACTTCCTCAGTCAACCACCAGGTTCACCTCCCCTTCTCGTCCAGAATCATGCTACAGGCTGCCATCCAATGCACCCCAGCTACCGCACCCCTTACACCACCTTGCAGTTTATCTCTTTCAGACTGCACCTTTGTGCGCCTTCCTCTCTTATTCAAAACCGTCTTCTTCTTGAAATATGTGGTCACCACAGCCATTTACATCCTTTTTGCAAAAGCTGTCCTTCTGCATTTCTCTAAAGAAGTACAAAGCGCACCGTCTCACCCCAGGAAACCTTACAATCCTTCTTTGTAGGATTCTTTGCTCGTAGCTTTAAGCTTGAATAAATATAATGATCCAAATTACCACTACTCCTAACAACTAGCAACTATAACAGCAGTGCTAGCTAAAACTCTTTAAATATCAGGTCAGAAATATCACACTGCTATGTTTGCTAAGCAGCGCTCGAATGTAGGAAATGTGAGGAAACAACCAGTAAGAGATCAATGGGAACACGCACATGTTCAGACAGACAGACAGTTTATGTGTGTTAGACTTGAAATAAGAGCGTCTGCTCTCTGCTCCGTTATTTGTCCTTTCCATGATTTATGTTCTAAGGAAAGAAAATTTGTGATTGTAGAAAACGGAGATACTTCAGGCCTTGTCAGCACCGTTACGTTCGACCGTCACGTTGCTCTGGTGTGTGGACTAAACACCTGCAATTATTTGCCAGCCCAATATTCTCAGCATCCTCACTGTCACCTTCTTTCTTAAGCCTGATTAGCGCTTGAATGACTGCAAGTAATTAGGGGACTTCAAAGTCTCTGGGATCTTTGTTGTGTTTTCATCAGTTAAACGTCAAAAAGACCCCTTCGGATCGCCTCACCACGTCACTGTTTCTCTTCCCTCTGCAGGTGTGTTTGTTGGAATGCGAGGGTCGCATCTCCTCTTCGCTGACGTGGGACGTATGCAAACGCGCTGTGAAGCTATCGCTCCATCCTACACTTTCTGAAGGAGGCGCTCTCTTCAAGAGAACGGGAGAGGAGCTGGAGCTGACCTCTCTCGACCTGAACTCTGACAGTGAACTGGTGCAGTCGACAGCTGCGGAGCGTTTCCAGGAGGGGGATCGGGATGAGACACCCTTCGAGCAGCGCAGCGTCCAGTATGACTCATCGCTGCTGGGATCCTCTGAGGAGGGGGAGGGCCTGCAGAGTCTGGATCTCAGTCTGACGGATGAAGAGCAGAAGCCCAGAGAGGAGAGGAACGTGGAAAGCGATGGCCAGCTCGAGGCCGGTGAAGGTGAGAGTTCAGAGGGCATCGCCTTATCCAAACGCTTTGGCGGCTTTCAGAGGGGGCGCCACGCATACAGGAAGCTGCTGGGCTCATCGATGAGGCCGCTACAGAAGCGCTACGGCGGGTTCATAGGCGTCCGGAAATCTGCCCGCAAATGGAACAGTCAGAAACGGGTCAACCAGCTGCTGAGGCAGTACCTGGGCATGAGGAGCAACCGCAGCGGCAGATTCAACCCCATCCCAATGAGCCGCCTGTGGCGGCAACACAAACTGTAACGCTTCCGGGGCGCCGCCTCTGCTTACCTCAACCTGTCAACCATTTTTTTCCCACAGCAGCTCACTCCAGTTTGAACTGTGACGTCATCAGAAGAACAGACTCCGCCATCTTGCCCCGCCTCACTTTGTGTCTCCAAGTAACAAAGAATGTTTTGACCGTGATGTCCTTCCTATTAACCACATTTACATGCCATTCTGTGAAATAAAAGAATTCGAGAAGTGCAATTGAATATATTTTTGTGTGTCGGTATAATAAAAAGTGGCCAAATGAGACTGGAGAACTGGTTTAATTGAAGAGTTTGAAAATGATGTGGAAAGCACTTTGATGCATGTTTGGCTGGAACATGAAGGCAGCACTTTGTTTTCCTCACAGTCCAGCCGAGTATTCCTAGATTTAGGAATACTCGGCTGCTACACAGCTGCTAACTGCTCAGCTTCCCAGTTAGAGCAGACACAAGATCAGATGATTTTATATATCAGACGGTGAAACTGCTGAAGCACCAACTATTAATTAATGATATAAAAATCTAATTCCCTGCTTAGAAACCTAATTAAGTAAACACAATGAGATAAATTGGTTTTCTGGACTCTGGCTTTATTAACACTGACAGTAAAAAGTATTTTTCAATTGTAATCTGTTATTTCTGCAATAAGGTGGAAGTTTTTATTGCAAACTGTTCCCGTCATGAGTTTCTCTGAGAAATGATCATCAGCTCTGCTGTCAGTGGAACAATACTGCCCTCTAGTGTCCGGGGAACGATCACGCTGGCCTTGGATGCTGGCTTTGGCTCGGATGTGGAAGTCTACGGACGAGCCCTTTTTCCAGGAGTTAGACTGAAAGTACAAATTAACATAAAACGGCGAGCTAACAGAATAAATTCATAAAACATTAAAAAACAAATAAATAGTAAACATTTTTGAGTAAAGAAGGACGGTAGTGTCCAGTAATAATAATTAATAACAACAATAATTCTTTCCTTTTTGGTTAGAAGATGAGATATTCTGTATATTTTGATTTGAGGCAAATTTGAGATGAGCTACATGAAAGTTATTCGTCTCGGGAGTCTGTGCATCACATCCTCCGGTTATAAAGAGGCGGAGGATCAGAACTGTGGTTCATGGCTCTGGATTTCAAATGTTAACCCAGCTCACCCACTAGCAATTCCAGCTTTAATTGTGAAAATGAGGCAGCAGACCTCAGGAGTAAAGCAAACAAAGAAACAAGAGTCCTCCTCCTGCTTTCAAACACTTCTCCACCCGGAGGCGTTTTCCTCCTCACGGCCGTTTAAAGCGCAGGAAGATGTAAACTGCCAGGGATCGTTGGGCATCTACTGCACGGTGAGACAGGAGAGGAGGTCCAAGGAAACGACTCATGGCATCCACTTAATGCAGAGAGGATGAACTGTGCACGTCAGCTGTTTGGGAGGAAGTGTTTGTTGTTTCAGCCGTGATTTTGCATATTCATAGATTTTCCCGACGGTGCTGATCGTTTCTGCAGTGTGTGGCTGATTGCAGAGAAGATGCAGGTGTGCACGTGCATTTCTCAAAGAAAGAAATGGGAATTTGTGAACACGCGTACATGTCAGCACATTTTTACCATCACACCATTGTTCTGAGTCTTGTATGGTGGCAAAAGCAATAAAATGTTTGGCATTTCCTTCGTGGACTGTCGTGCAGAACAACAAGAACAACAGAAAGCAGCTCAAACTCTCAGTGCTTTTTAATGTGTTTGACAATATATTTCCTCTTTTTTTTATTGCTATTGCAAACTCGTTCCCCTCACGCTCGTCCCATTGCCGTGACGGCTTCAAGGAACAGAGCCATTAACACTGGTCGTACGCCAACACACGGGCAGGAAGGAAATCCATTTCATGGAAAGAACTTTTAGCTTATTCTCGTGAGTTTATATTCCAACAAAGTGCCAAAAACATGAAAATAATAATAAAAAAAATATCTGCCCAATTCATGGGCTGAACCAGACGATTAAAAGAATTATAATAAAAAAAAAAAACGGTATAAAATACTCGTACGTAACTCAGAGCACACAATATAATGTACATCATAACCACTGTGTCACCACTGGAAGAGAAGATCGGAATAACAAAAACAGCCAAGTCTAATAGAGTGGAGCTACAGGAGTAGTAATATGACCTTTGGATAAAGAGTATTGTAGGCTTAGCACATCACGTAGGTCAAAGTCAGTCAACAGTTAGCACCATCGCAGACTTCAGTTTTCAGGATCAAGATACAAAGATACAGAAAAAGTCCAGAAGCATTCCTTTAGGAAAGAAACGAAACAAGTTGAAAGTAAAAAAACACACACATGTGTAAAACAGCTGATGGCTCTCGGGCCCTGATTTATATTCTCTTTTTGATAAAAGTCTCTTGTTGTAACGCATCCATCCGTCCATCCACGTCTCTCACGCTCTCTCTCTCGCCATGGCCTCGGCTGCTTCTAGTCCGGGAAGCGCTGGCAGGCCTTTTTCCAGCGGCAGGCGGTGCACCACTGATCCTTGCGCTCCACCCCGTACACCTTGCGGCACTTCTTGGCCTCCCCGCGGCCCTTCCTGCAAAGAGAAACGAGTCGCGAGCGTCAGAAAGGCAAAAAAGGGGCAACAAATAAAGACAAAAACTTTTCTAGGCAGGAAGGCCATGGAAATGTGATGTAAGCAGAGGACAGATACTACAATCAACAGAAAAAGCTCCATTTGTAAGCAGCCAAACTGAAAACGTAGGATCAGAAAGTTTCATCACTGGTAAATGGCCTGTATCTGTATAGCGCTTTACTTAGTCCCTGTGGACCCCACAGCGCGTTACACTACATCCACACATTCACACACTGGTGATGGCAGCTACATTGTAGCCACAGCTGCCCTGGGGCGCACTGACAGAGGCGATCAACATCAATCATCAATAACAATTTTTAAAGCTCGCCCGACTTAAGCCCCCCGAGCCTTGTCATCCTGTTAAAAAGAAGTTTCTCCTTCACACTGTCGCCGAGTGCTGGCTCATGGGGGTGGTCTGATTGTTGGGGTTTTCTGAACTATTACAGGGTCTTTACTTTACAAAACTAAGTACTACCAGGCAACTGCCCTGATTTGGACATTTATAAATAAAACTGAACTGAACTGAATTAACATGCACATTAGCTTAAAATAGCACTACACACAAAGAAGCCGAGTATTAGAAATGTTTAAATGTTAACATCATGAATGCCTCACCTGAAGGAGCAGTGAGTGCAGGAGGGCGACACACTCATTGGCTGCAGCCTGTTCTGCTGGAGCCATTGTTCTCCGACGCTGACGGACCGACAGCGAGGTTTCACCATCTGAGGACACAACCAAAGCTTAGGCACAACAGCAGCCTCTGGTGGAAGAGTTAGACAGTGTGGCCCCCTGCCCACTATGAGTGCAACAGTATCAAATGTTGGACATGGTAATGCTCCCACCTTACCCTTACTATATGTAAAGACACATGTAAAGGCAGACAAAAGACCCACCGGAGTGTTACTGTGGCTGAGGCCAGGGGTGGAGGCGGTCCAGCCATGACTGCCAGGGCTTCTGGGGGCCACAGACAGGACAGGGCTGCAGGCCTGGGGGACGCAACAAAGGACAGATTCTTCACATGTGCAGGATCTCAAACTGCTTAGTATAAAAAGTTTAATGTTGGGCAGCAGAGTTGAGCAGAAAAGACATGAACACACTACACTACAGCCTATTATCACTTTAATATGGCAGTGTTAGCAAACATATACTTATATGCACATTAAACTGACACACCTACAGTACATTAGGAAATAAATCTACCTGGGTTCTCTATTGGACCTGAGTGACAAGGTTTCAATATTGTAATGTGTATTTATATAAGCTACAACTGTTAACATAGCTAATGTATCTTATTAGCCTACAGTTGCTATTAGCATTTTTACATGTGTAAATTCAGAATAAAAAAGAAACTTAATGGAACAAAGAACCAGGCAAATGTTAGAAATGAATACAACTCTTTTCCCCATGTTAAAGTCCAATATTTACATCCAGTTTAGCTTTTATTTAATATTTACCAATAAAAAATACATAGCTGTTTAGCTAGCTAACATTAATGGCAACAAGATAAGTACTACTGTCATGTAAAGTGAAGGAGAACTGCACAAAATACTGCAGGTTTGTCAATAATAATGCCATCTTACATATTATATCCATCTGTCATTTATTTGGTTTGCTGCTTTGAAAGGGTGAGGACTGGGAGAGTTGGTGGTCATGACGTTAGCAGTTTTACCCATTAGCTTATTCCTCCTGTGTTGTTTTATGGACATGTGACAACCACCACTGCGCTACAAAACCATGACGTTTCCCTCTGCGGCCAATGCAACGCAAATTTTGTGCCGTTCACGCGACTTGGCTGTCAGCGCATTGTGCTCCTTATGTAACGATCAGCATTCGGTCTTTTTCTCTGCTCACGTTTGGCTCTATGAGTGTAAGGAGGATGTTTACAGACGGTAAAACAGACACAGAAGAGAACCACGGTGACTGTGAATGATAAAGCGCTCCACACTGCCCTAAAACTCCTGTCCCTGTGTCCAATATTAGTTCCGCTTACTTAAATGAGGTTTAAAAATGTTACTGTACGGACCTCTGGACGCCCATCTGGTGTACCTTTCTCGTCCAACATGGTTCCAACCTGAGAACAACCTAATTTTCATCAACTATCTGCAGCTGGTTAGCTTAGTTTAGTTTATGTTAAAGTAGCGCGAAGCCTAGAAACACGGTGGAAACAGCTAGAAAAATCAGGAATTTGTAGCTCCTACTGGGATCAAACCAGAGATATTTCAACTGGAAATGTGTAAAACACTTATGGAGCTACCAGTCCATTAAACCCCAAACTAGCTTTGACCATCACTGTCATAAAGAAGGTAAGTTGACTAACTAGCAGCAACATGTCATGTTCTCTATTATGACAATTCAAGAGAACTTTGGTTGGCTTCCAAACACTTGAGCAGTGTTGCCAACTCCTCAGTAAGGAAAATCGCTATTGGCTGTCCTACAAGTCGCTAAATGACATCATCATCTAATTTGCATAATTGGTCATGCTAATGTAATTGTAACCTATGCTGTTGGAGAGAGAAATAACATCGTGGAAGAGACATAAAGTGAGTAAAAAACGTCCTAAATGCATTTAGAGTTTATTTAGAACTACAAATTAAATTTATTTTAGCAATTATTGTTTTTTTAATGTCACAATTCCAACCCTGCTCCTCTATCCAGGTTTGGACCGGCAAAAGTGACCCGAGATAGGCGCTCTGGTGGAGTTACTTTGTGCGTGTGTGTAAGTATTTTTAAACCTTGTGATCCACAAAACAGCATAAGAGTAAAAGAAGAACTGACTGCAGTCAGTGCGGGAGCAGCGGCTTCGCTCATGCGCGGTTCATTTGCAGTTTGGAGGTGTGATCATCTCCTACAGCGGGGGGAGGACTATCCTCCGCCCGTGAGCGCTTTAGCATGAGTGAGGTGCCCACGGCAGCACCGCTGCTTGTTGAGAGTAAGAGCAACACGCCCTTTCACGTCAAAAAGCCGTCATAAATAAGTCTCCAATAACACCAGAAAAAGTCGCCAGATTTGTTGCTAGTCGCTTTTTAGAAAAAAAAAAAAGTCGTTAAGGGGTCTGAAAAGTCGCTAAATATAGCGACAAAGTCGCTAAGTTGGCAACACTGCACTTGAGTGTAAGCAGGTAATTTTTACACTTGAAACGAGTCCTTACATCAGCTGGGGCGCCAGATAGTTACAAAAATAACCAGTTTGAGACTTTCCCCCATAAAGATCAACTAAACTTCCACGTGATAAACCATCTTTTCCGACGAAGCTGCTTCCCACTCCCTCTGGTAAAGCGTCTTTGCATCGCCTCACATCCCACTGAGAGATGGAGGTGGTAGGAAGTATCTGCACGGCTAAATATTATGATGATAATCCACGGCGATAACCCAATCAGTAACAGTGGGAGTGACCACCAGAGAAAAAACAGGCCAGTGTCAGTGGACAGACATGTGGAGCCGCCGGCAGCTGTGACACACAGAAACACAGCATCGACCTGCAGTTCAACCCACTCTCACTCGAGTGTCTGCCTGCATGAAGAAAGACAGATGTGGCACAAACTGACACACTGCCTAACATTACTAAAGCTCTGATTGCTTTTTTAAAAAGGTCTGTTAGGAACATTTTTCAGAATGTGTACATCAGGTTTAAACCACCGCACTTTTGCACTGGGAGATGTTATGTGGTGTTTTTCTGCTTTTTGCAGGCTGGTTAGTCTCATCTCCTTGGGAAAGCGAGCAAGCAGACAGCTTGGTCTCTCACTGTCACAAAGCATCCATTTACAGGCTCGTGGTACAGGGTAAATGCAGGTCACCAGTGAAATGTGCTGCTTTGTGATGCATAAACAAAGTTGTAGCTCACTGATTCGTTAGAGAGGGGATCTGCTTGGGGGCCTTGGGTAAAGAGGACGTCTGCAACAACACCGTGACCACGGAACACGAGACGCGTGCACAAAAACTGCAGTAAAATGAATTCACGTCCCAGCTGAGCTATTTCGCAGAAGGGGAATCTAGACAGTTGCTTCTGTTTCCACATAGAGCCAGAATTCCTGGAGGCCAGTGGGAAAAAGTGACATTTAGAAGGTGAATTCCAGTGCTCGTGCACTAAATCTGCAGCTGACATTCAATAATTCATGCTAACAAGGACCGCGCTGTCTCCTTACATTGCCCTCAAACAATTTCATTCCCCAGAACGCCGCCTTCTTCTTGTCAACTCCAATTCAGCAAAGAAAACAAGTAATTATTGAAATTATAGCCAGCTGAACAGGTATCTTGTGACAAAACTTACATGACTGGAAGAAAATGCCCTGAAGCTAAACAGAGTCAGAATGATTTCGTTTGAACGGCCTGCAAAGACCATTTACACGACGTCGAGGCATCGAAAAGCAAACGTTTATACTGGGGCCAGCTTCACTGTTACAGGCAGACAGGTATGATTCCCAGTTTTACAACTGGACTCCTCCATCTACAGACGCCAGAGGTGGGAAGTAATGAAGTACAAATACTTTTTTACTCGAGTAGAATTTTCAAGAATCTGTACTTTAGTTGAGTAGTTTTTTCTTCTGACACCATTGAATTTTTACTCCCTGCATTTCTAAAAACATACATATGTTCTTTCTCCTCTTTACATGATACAGCTTTTATCAGTGAGGGTGGGAAAACAAGTCTCCCCTCACTCAGCACTGGAGCACCACAGGGCTGTGCTGTAAGCCTCCTGCTGGACTCACTGCACACCTACGACTGTGTAGCCAAGTCACACCACACCTCCATTTTTAAGTTCGCTGATGACACTGTTGTGGTGGGCCTGATCTCTCATAACGTCGAGAAGGCCTTCCTGGAGGAGATCAGGAACCTGGAGAACAACCTTCTCCTAAACATCAGAAAAACTAAGGAGCTGATTGTGGACTTCAGCACAAAGCAGGTGAGAAATTACAAGCCACTATCATCAGTGGAGAGAGTAGACAATTGCAGATACCCGAGTGTTCACATCACACAGGACCTGTCATGGTCACATTAACACTCTGGTGAAGAGAGCCCTGCAGCGTCTGTTGTTCCTCAGACGACTCAGAGACTTCCACCTACCTGAGAAGGTGCTCAAGAACTTCTACTCCTGCACCATCCAAGCATCCTGTCGGGAAATATCTGCACCTGGTATGGGAACAGCACGAAGCAGGACAGACGAGCCTGACCTGGAGTCTATTTACACCAGGGGTGCAGCACCAAAGCCAGGAAAATCATGAAAGACCTCCCCCATCCCAACAATGGACTATTCTGCTCGCATAAGGCCGACGCAGAGAGAAAGAGGAGGAGCTTCTCTCCTCGCTAACCGGCTGTAGGACTGGACTCTACATATCTCTACACACCATTGCACATTCACTGAATAACAACATGTATCTGGTCTGGTCTCTCTCACATCACATCACTGTACACTTAATAACAAATACATGCACTTCAATGATAACCTCGTAACTGTTTTGACTGTTCACTGTCAATCCACTCACTGCTGATTTGCACACCTTAAAGTTTTAACTTGATTTTTCATTTTAGTTTTATTCTGGTCGGGAACTGCACAGCAACAAACTGCACGTTGGACTGCGTATGATCGTTTATGTGACAAATAACATTTGAATTTGAGGTTAGATTTAAAGGTAACAGCTGCTCTTTGACACTTGTTATCTGGACAGAGTGTTACTGTAATCTGATTACTTTTTTCAAGTAACGAGTAAAGTAAGGGATTACGATTGCAAAAACGGTAATTAGATTACCGTTACTTTCCCGTAGGAACGCTGCGTTACTGCGTTACTAAAACCGTGATTTTTTGCGAGAATGTCTCACGACAGTGACGTAAGCAAGTGCGACATTAGTGACAACAGCTGTGTGCAGATCAACAATGGATCATATCTCGAGTGCAGAGAGAGTATGAGCGTGCAGCGTTTAAAGCGTGGAAGTACTGACCTTACTTTGAGTTTGATTCCATAAAAAGTGACAAAAACATTAGTGTCCGCTGTGCGTGGGAAGAAAACTTCTTTTTACAGCGAAAAAACCCCTAAACTTCCGAGCAAGCACCGAGTAGCTACGACGTAATGGGAAACTCACAGAGAAACTCGCGGATTCTTCCACTGACCGCGGCACACCTGCACCAGGGTAAACCTCCGCCTGCCCCACTCCTGCTTTACAGGTGAAAATAGAGCAACAGGACCGCTGAGTCTTTGACTTTATTTATTTTCTGCTGTGTTTTACTTGCATCTATTTGAAAGACTGAGTGTAAACACAACAAATATTTTATTTTATGAGCTGGAATGTGCAGAAAATAGGTTTAAATGTTAAACTAATTTCTTTCAGTCAGAGAATGTTGCAGATAATTAAATTTTTGCTTGATGCATAAAGTTAAAAGATTAAAACTAATAAAACAAGTTTTAAAAAGAGACTTTTCCATTTGATTACATTTTGTATGATGGATTATGCAGAAAAAGTAGAATTGGGCTGAAAGATCTATCACTTTATCACCTATTCAGGTTGTAAATCGTGTTTTTAAAAAGTAACTAAGTAACTAATTACTTTTGAAAATAAGTAATCAGTAAAGTAACGGGATAACTTTTTGGGGGATGTAATCAGTAATTAGTTACTGATTACTTTTTTCAAGTGACTTGACCAACACTGATACTGGAAACCTAAAGGTTAAATTTAATGTCATTTTTAACCACATGTCGTATTTGTGTGTGATGTCTCTGACATCATTGTGGAGACATTTTCACTGCTTTTTTTTAAACAATATTACTTCATTGAAGTTTGCAGACATCCATTAATGCGCAGCTCTCTTAAGATCCCACCACAGCACTTCAGTTGACTTTGACTGGGCCTTTCAGGAGCCAGAATCTGAGATACTTTAGCAGTAAGGGAACATTTAGTTTTCCCCAAGACTTTATCCACCCCCAGCAATTAATTTATTAACATTAAATAGGAAAATGAACCCATTCTGCTCATTCACAGCTACATATTTTAATTCATGGACTCTACTAGAGCAGCTTTGATTTATAGTTCATAATAATTCTTATTTCATTAACACCTTGGTTAAAAAAATGTTTTTTTAGCTAGTCTCTGATTGGCTGCCCCTCATAAACAGAAGATTTGAACTGTGGGTGGGTGGAGCTTCAGCACCCAGGTCATATTGGACCATACTGACGACCATATTGGGGATATGGCGTCTTACTAACATTAGAGCCACGAGCAGAAACTGAACTGAGCGTTCTGACATGCTCGTACGTACACTGATGTCATTATCTGAGACTTTCAACGATTTACGATTTTAACAACATCCATCCATTCGCTTCCGCTTATCCTTTTCAGGGTCGCGGGGGCGCTGGAGCCTATCCCAGCTGTCATAGGGCAAAAGGCGGGGTACACCCTGGACAGGTCGCCAGTCTGTCGCAGGGCCAACACACAGGGACAGACAACCATTCACACTCAGATTGACACCTAGTGGCAATTTGGATTATCCAATTAACCTATCCCCACAAGCTGCATGTCTTTGGACGGTGGGAGGAAGCCGGAGTACCCGCAGAGAACCCACGCAAACACGGGGAGAACATGCAAACTCCACACAGAAAGACCTGATGGTGGAATTGAACTCAGGACCTTCTTGCTGTGCGGCAACAGTGCTAACCACCGTGCATGTTTAACAACATGTATGGGTGAAAATAAAGATGGAGAGCAACAGTGCTCCACCCACCTGATAGAGGTGCTCCGAGTGAATCTGCCAGAAGCTGCTGGGGGCCGACTGGCTGAGCTGACTGGGCCTGCTCAGGCCTGGCCCAGAGCTGGAGTTGGACCTGGGTCTGTGAGCTGGGAGGAGCTCTGAGCCTGGAGGAGAACCACAGGACGCCCAGCTGAGATGAGAGGACGAGGCCTGGCCCAGAGCCTGCTGGGCTGGAGCTGGACCGGAGCTGGGATCGACAGTGTCACAGGATATCTTGGTGTAGTAGAAGTCCTCCTCTCGCTGGGACTGGTCTGACCCACTGCTGTGCATGTGTGGCAGGGACACACCAGTGGACACACCAGTGGACACACAGAGAAAAAGAGTGAGTTGTGTGTTTGCAGAGTTAGTGAGAGCAGCACTTACTACAGCCCAGACTGAAAAGCTCCCTTCCCCTAAGCGAGCAGAGCTCTTACACAACCTGAAAATTTTATTCCCTCCTGTTTTTTTAATGTTGTTTTGAAGCTGAGAAATGTTCCAGAAGGCCGACCCGTCTGGTTTCGAATTTGGCTCAGACTCCCAGCGAACACCTGAAAAACATCAACTTCCGCGTGTCCTTAAAGTGACTTGGTCCCTATTTTTAGTGGATTCCTAACTTTATATGATACGGCATATAAAGCATCATATAAAGTATTTTTGGCCATTTGTGCAATGACAGGAATATTTTACTGCTTCCAGCTGCTCCCAACATCATAAAGAAAACAACAGGGAAAAAAACACGGCATCATCACCAAGAATGGAAAAAATAAAGAATATTCTAAATACACATATTTACACAGTATTGTTCAACCATGAAATAATTGTGGGAAAATTCACATTTTTTGGAAATGGAGCGTTTAGTGAAGTGATGCAATTTTAAATAGAAAGATGAAATATTAATTTGGAATAATATATGAACATGGAGCCTCATGCTACAGTCTGAGGATGAACGTCCAATCCGATTGGCCAGGAACAAGCGTGTGTGCAGTTATTCTCCCCACAGATATTTTATTTTAATTTCGACCACTGTCTGCGAGTGGGAGGGTCACAATTACACCGCATGGACTAAATGAAACTCATTGTGCGCACATAGCATGTACGTGATTGTGTGACTGCTCTTACTTATTGCTGTGTTTCTGTACAGTCGCGGTGTGTTTTCGCCTGAACGCACACTGTGATTAGCTGAAAGCGACACCTTTGTTCATTCTGATTATAATAATAGATAATTAAGATACGTTCTTGTTTTTGCACACATTTGTGTCAAATCAGGCTCCACAGCCTCGGTTGCCTCGCCGAGGTTCATCCTGAGCCAGGAAAAAACTTTCAGTGCCCCTCCCCACCTGAGCCCTCATTTTTTGTTATTTTTTTTACAGTTTTTCTCAAATGTTAAAACACAAAAGCCAATCCTGTAACCCAAATGACCAGTAGTCTAAACACATTTACTAAATGTAGCCACCATATTCCAGTACCATAAACACATGTCACATGAAGACACAATTCACAAAACACAACCCTCTGTACTCATAAATCTAAACACATTTTTCCTTGCTAAAACACATGTTGCAAAACAACTCTGCTCATATCCTCAAATGAAAGCCCATGTGATGCAAAATGCTTGCCACAGTCACCAATCTTTGAACACAGGGAACACACCTGGCGTCAGTCACTACACACAATGACTCAAAATTGAAGACACTTGTTGCTAATGCTGTACCCACATGTAAAAGCAAGTTCAGAGTGCACAGTATGCTGAAGAGTCCAAACAAACACAATGGATGAAGGCAGAGTCAGGGGAAGAGGAATCTGATGCAGAGGAGGGAGAAGAGCTGGCCCTGGAAGAAGAGGAGCAGGCCAATGAGGAAGAGGAGTTCAAATGAGAGGAGGAAGAGGAGCGACCAACGAGGAAGAGGAGAAGGCCAACATGGGAGAGGAGAAGGTCCAGGAGGGAGAGCAAGACAACCTCGCACCATCATTACGGACGAGATGCGAGCAACAGCTCAGCGACATGATGCCGCACAGTGATTGTGGTGTGTGTGGTGTGAATAACGTAAATAAAAAAACTTCACACCCTGTTCATGTTTTCAAGATTACTGTTGTGTGCAATAGATTCTGTTTTTGCATTGAGTTGTGTTACAGTAGTGTACGTACATGCAGGATTTTCCATAGATTTATACTACTCATATGAAACTCACAAATCTAAATGCCTAATCCTCTGCAGAGATCTACGACGATCCGTTACTGTATAGTTTCTAAAATATGCATTGGCAGTTATGAAACAAAGAACCTTCTCACAAATTGAGCATTGTGTTTTCAATTGTTTTGCTGTAGTGTGTAATGCTGTGTATAGTGTTTATAGTTTTGACAGCTTCGAGCTGCTCTCTTGGTGTGGGAGTTTGAGTTTTGCAGTGGGAAGGTGTGGTTGTGTTTATGTAGCTTTAGAGAAGGGTGTTGTGTTTGGACATTGGGGAACATGGTGGTAACGTTTGTGACATGTGTTTTAGCATTTGAGAAAAACTGTAATCTACTTTAAGCAAAATTGTTCCCACATCTCTGCTAAGAGTGACTGTAGATGCATGAAAAGGTTCAAAGTGCCAGCTCACCCCAGATGCAGCACACGGATGTGTCTTTTTATGCCGACTGAAGACGTGAGGACTTTGCCACAGCTGGGCCACAGGCATCTGTACACACTTCTGACGGAGCTCTGCGGGAGGAAGAGCGCAGACGGAGGGTGAGCGCGCACAGACACATGTCCAAACTGCAGAAAGGCTGTGTTGATTATAGCGGCTTCTTCAGTTTTCCCGGAGCAGCTGTGCACCTTTGGTTTTTTGGCAGCGAGCTCCTCCCCCTGCTCCAGCTCCATGTGCAAGCCTTCGTCGGGGCTGCTGTCCATCTCGGTGACGGACGGCGAGGGCGCCGGGCTGACGTTGCCGTGGTCCCAGCTCCAGTAGCCGCTGCTGCCGCTGTCTGAGAGCTCGCCTCCGCCGCACTCCATGTCAGCGGGTGAGGATGATGAGCCAGCTAGAGGAAGGTAGAACCGTGTCTCGTGAGCCAAAGAAAGCCTCGAGTTTGTCACAGAGCTGAGGGAAACGGACTCCCGCATTAAATCGGTGTCTATCAATTTAAACCCTCTGGTTTAAATATCAAATATTCTCTGTTGCTTTTTGGGATGAAAACAGCTTCTGGTGCTGTGTCCCCTCTGCCGTCCTACAGTGAACAGCAGGCCTCCTGTGCTGCTGCCAGGCCTGTTTTCAGCATCTGTTTACTCCCTCCTTCCTGCTCTGTTCCCTCTTCACACATATTTTGTTTATTGCTCTGCCAAAACATTAAAAATAGCAGGTAATGTTTATCAAGCTAATAAACGATGAGTGAATAACACACATGGATTGGAGCTGGAGTTTCTTTGTGTCACAGTTGAACAGCAGCTGTGTGTGAAACAGCTGTTTGGGCATCGAGCTTTAAGGAGTTCCTCCATCAACTCCTGTTCTCGATTCTTATCGTCAGATCTGTGCTCTACAACATCTCTGTTACAGCAAATATTATAAAAGTTAGTTGAGTTATAAACTATTAATAGTTTACTCCATGCCGTGTCAAACTGCTGACCACCTACTGGACCAAAGTCCACATTATTATAACTGAAGACTGGACAAATAAAACCTGTTTATTTTCTATAAAGCTTTATACAGTCACAGCTCTGCTAAAACCTTTAATGAAGTGCGTGCCATATATGTTCACCTCTTCCTGTTAAAAGGAAGTTTTTCCTTCCCACTGTCACCAAGTGCTTGTTGACTGATTGCTGAGGTGACTGCTATTGTGACTTGGTGCTATATAATTAAAATGAATATTTATGGTTGAGGAGATACAGACCAGGTCCAGGATCTGTTTGTGGAGAGCTCTGAACCACGGGGCTGCAGGACAGACTGGTCAGGACCATGGCTGCCATGATCTCATCCATCTCCACCGACTCCGGGCTGCGAAAGCTAAAGATAACATGCAGAAATATTCCGGTAAAAATCAGGTCCGCCCTCACATTCGCTGACCAAGCAGCAACATCTGAAACCTGGAACCAACAAATGCAGTTCCTCTACTGGCCACTTGAGGCCGTCTCAAACGAGTCTGTCCCCATAGAGTCCCATATTAAAAGGCTCAGTTTTACTGCAGACACAAACGTGTAGGCTTTAGCCCGTATGGATAGTTTCCCTCTTCATAACAACAACACAGGGGTCAAAACTGAATGCTGGTCACAGGTAGCTATAGGTGACCTGCTGCCCTCGGCCATTTTTATGCTTTTGCTGCCTTTAGGAGCCTTTTTAATGAAAACATACTAGGGCTGCCACAAACGATTATTTTGATAGTCGACTAATCAGATCATCATCCATTGGACGTAAAAGTATAGCTTACTGCACCAGCAGCATCTGCTCTTATATAACTATCATTAGCTTACAGCTTTAAGTGTTTCAGGTCTGTGCTAACTAAAAATAAAGACAAGATGATAGTTTATTAAATTTTAATGACATTTGCAGATTGTTTCGGTGAAGTTTAATAAACTCCTTGCTATCTAAAATATAACAGGACACCGGAGTAAATTCTGGAGCATCTCACACTTCTGATAATCAGCTGTCTGCTTGACGTTTATTCAGCTGTGTAAGAACTATAACTTTAATCTCAGCCAAACCGATTTACTCAGGAACAAATAAAATACTGAAAAAAGCCAAACAATAACATTTGTAAGTTATCTAAGTGACTTATATATCATGTTTAACCTGAGTAGCAAAAGACAGCGGTGGGTTTGAAAACGATTTGCCGGGAGTCCGGTGTTCTCACGGCTCTAGTTAGCCTAGCCCCCGGCTAGCTATCGAGCTAGTGGGTAACAGACGTCTCCGAAAACGTCGGAGCGCTTTTGAAAATATGCGGTGTCCTGATAAACTGAGCAGATATTTGAGGTTTACACAGCTACATTCTCGCCTGAAAATATGTTAAACGTTTATTTTGTGACCCAGAAAGAATAATAAGAGTAATATTAAAACTAACTAGCTGCCGCCATTGTTGGAAACTGAGCTGGGCCGCGCTATGAATTCTGGGACACAGCTTCTTCTTCTTCGGGGTTTAACGGCAGCTGGCATCCTTGTACATGCAGTGCTGCCATCTTCTGTTTCAGTCCGTTATTACACTCTTAAATCCTGCTACTTATTCCTGCGTCTTTTGTGATCTTACAAAGCTTCAAACGACGCGTCGACTATTAAATCAGTCGTCGACGATTTTGATAGTCGACTAATCGTGGCAGCCCTAAAACACACACGTCTGTGCTCGAGCTTCTTTCAGCCACTGACATTCTGTTGTTTATCATCAGACTGCTGCTAACCACTTAGTAGTCTGAGGTGCAGTTTGCTAATCAAATGTGTTAGCATTAGATGCTAACTTAGCACGTACAGTAACTTGTGCCTCCCAAAACAAAGAAACAAATCCACAACACGGCTAACACTGAGCTTTCAGTAAAGGGTGACATCATCTTTTCTATATGCACACGTACAGTCTATGCCTCGCTGTGCCTCACCTGTATGGCGCCTGCGCGGTGACGAGGTGCATTGTGGGTCCCACTGGCAGCGGAGCAGCCAGGTTGCTCTTGTAACGGCCGCTCTCAGCCTGGACGCAGCTCTGTCCGTACACCTTCAAAGCGAGGCAATGACACAGTGAGTTCCTCGTTCCAGCCTGGAAAAGTTGTCCATTTAGTGTCTCACCCTGGTTCAACAGAAATCGTCCACTCAGCTCGTCAGTGGACGCTGACACAACAGACAAAACACTGTTCAGGCCTTATATGGGTTAAGCTGTTTACATGCGTCTGCGGTACCCTGCTCCTGAGCCCCACTGTGGCCATGAATAAAGCAGTTAAGAGAATATTTCCTGTCCATCTGTGGCGTCCTGCTCGCAGACGGCATAATCTGCCAGTGAAACAGCGTGCAAGGAAGTGGCTGCCAGCCTCTGACCAGGCAGTGCATTACATCTAACACAGTGGAAAGAAATAATGATCGCATCAAGTTCTTTCTCAGTTTGGGTTTGAACTTTGGGACGCGTACCTTTGTGCTTATTGTGGTTCTAATGTGCTCAAAATGCCATGTAAGCCTGAATTTCACACACTGACACAACAGAATACATGTCATCTCTGTCAGGCTTCTCACCAGAGCGTGTTGCACGCCAGGCCCGTTGCTGCCCTGCTTTGTCTTAGAGATGCATGCCTGCCGTCCCACCGGGCAGGCCGCCGTCCCGTCTGGCCCCGCTCCAGCTCTGTCCTCGGGTCCCGTAGCTGCCATTGGTGCTGCCGCGCACACTGAGGGACTCACAGTGTGACACCTCCCTACACACAGGACGCCGAATGAAAATATGTCACAGCGTTATTCATCTTCCCACAGCCACGCAGCTAAAGTGCACCTCGGCGATGTCGGACTGTGACGTTACATAAAACTTCACCACAAACAAACATCCTTCGGTAACTTTGGTCGTAATTTCTGCCCAGCTTCCCTCTTAAAAGGATTAAATGATGAAGGCTATTTTCATCCAAGGAGAATATGCTCGCGGTGAACCACGGCATCAAATGACAAATATGCTCGGTCAATAAATACGGGGATGTAAACAGACGGCAGCTTTGCTGACGAGTGACTGTTGGCAAACACTCGTTCCATCTTGCATCTCTGCGCCTCACAGTGCAGCGCAACAACACCACAGGAGATTTGAAAAGGATTGCAGGGATCTGAAGGGAACACAGACTTGAGTGGATTTCGATCTGATCGCAGTCTTGCTGGAGTTTTGCTGTCTACTCCGATAAAGTAGGAAACTCATGACGCCTTATAGAGACCTAATTTGGCATTTGGGTAGATTCAGTGTGGCCTGTAGCCCACAGAGGGTGGGGGCAATGCTGCATTCAGTAAACGCAGGAATAATCCAGATATTTTGGCGACTTTGCAGTGGATTCACAGTGTTTCTGTGTGTTTTGGTGCTTTTTGACAAAGTCAATGACCCAAATTTTCTAAAGAGTGCATTTTGGAGTACATTCATGCTTACATCAATAACAATGCAAAAAATCTAAACTATATGTATAAAAGATCAGAAACAACATGGATTACTGCTTTATAAGAAAGCCCTCCACAAAGCCGGAACATCTTACTATTCATCACCGATTGAAGAAAATAAGAACAACCCCAGGTTTCTCTTCAGCTCTGTAGCCAGGCTGACAAACAGTCAGAGCTCTGTTGAGCCAACCATCCCTTTAACGTTAACTAGTAATGACTTCATGAACTTCTTCACAAATAAAATTTTTATCATTAGAGAAAAAATTACCAGTAATCATCCCACAGATGTAATATTATCTACAGCTACTCTTAGTACCATCGATGTTAAGTTAGACTCTTTTTCTCTAATTGATCTTTCTGAGTTAACTTCAATAATTACTTCCTCCAAACCATCAACGTGTCTTTTAGACCCCATTCCTACAAAACTGCTCAAAGAAGTCCTGCCATTAATTAATGCTTCGATCTTAAATATGATCAACCTATCTCTAATAATCAGCTATGTACCACAGGCCTTCAAGCTGGCTGTAGTTAAACCTTTACTCAAAAAGCATCTCTAGACCCAGCAGTCTTAGCTAATTATAGGCCAATCTCCAACCTTCCTTTATATCAAACATCCTTGAAAGAGTAGTTGTCAAACAGCTAACAGATCATCTGCAGAGGCTTATTTGAAGAGTTTCAGTCAGGTTTCAGAGCTCATCACAGCACAGAAACAGCTTTAGTGAAGGTTACAAATGATCTTCTTATGGCCTCTGACAGTGGACTCATCTCTGTGCTTGTCCTGCTAGACCTCAGTGCAGCGTTTGATACTGTCGACCATAATATCCTATTAGAGCGATTAGAACATGCTGTAGGTATTACAGGTACTGTGCTGCAGTGGTTTGTATCATATCTATCTAATAGACTCCAGTTTGTGCATGTAAATGGAGAGTCCTCTTCACACACTGAGGTTAATTATGGAGTTCCACAGGGTTCAGTGCTAGGACCAATTCTGTTTACATTATACATGCTTCCCTTAGGCAGCATCATTAGAAGACATAGCATACATTTACACTGCTATGCTGATGACACCCAGCTCTATCTGTCCATGAAGCCAGATAACACACACCAATGAGTTAAACTGCAGGAATGTCTTAAAGACATAAAGACCTGGATGGCCGCTAACTTTCTGCTTCTTAATTCAGATCAAACTGAGGTTATTGTACTCGGCCCTGAAAAGCTTAGAAATATGGTATCTAACCAGATTCTTACTCTGGATGGCATTACCTTGGCCTCCAGTAACGCTGTGAGGAACCTTGGAGTCATTTTTGACCAGGACATGTCCTTCAATGCACATATTAAACAAATATGTAAGACTGCTTTCTTCCATTTGTGCAACATCTCTAAAGTTAGAAATATCCTGTCTCAGAGTGATGCTGAAAAACTAGTTCATGCATTTATTACTTCCAGGCTGGACGACTGTAATTCATTATTATCAGGAAGTCCTAAAAACTCACTGAAAAGCCTTCAGCTAATCCAAAATGCTGCAGCAAGAGTCCTGACAGGGACTAGAAAGAGAGAGCAGATTTCTCCTGTTTGGGCTTCCTGTTAAATCCAGAATTCAAAATCCTGCTGCTCACATACAAGGTCTTAAATAATCAGGCCCCATCTTATCTCAATGACCTTGTAGTACCATATCACCCTATTAGAGCACTTCGCTCTCGCTCTGCAGGCCTACTTGTTGTTCCTAGAGTATTTAAAAGTAGAATGGGAGGCGGAGCCTTCAGTTTTCAGGCCCCTCTTCTGTGGAACCAGCTTCCAGTTTGGATTCAGGAGACAGACACTATCTCTACTTTCAAGATTAGGCTTCAAACTTTCCTTTTTGCTAAAGCATATAGTTAGGGCTGGACCAGGTGACCCTGAATCCTCCCTTAGTTATGCTGCAATAGACGTAGGCTGCCGGGGGATTCCCATGATGCATTGAGTTTTTCCTTTCCAGTCACCTTTCTCACTCACTATGTATTAACAGACCTCTCTGCATTGAATCATATCTGTTATTAACCTCTGTCTCTCTTCCACAGCATGTCTTTATCCTGTCTTCCTTCTCTCACCCCAACCAATCACAGCAGATGGCCCCGTCCGCCCGATTCTGCCGGAGGTTTCTTCCTGTTAAAAGGGAGTTTTTCCTTCCCACTGTCGCCAAAGGGCTTGCTCATAGGGGGTCATATGATGGTTGGGTTTTCTTTGTATCTATTATTGTACGATCTACTGTACAATATAAAGCGCCTTGAGGCGACTTTTGTTGTGAGTTGGCGCTGTATAAATAAAATTGAATTGAATTACTCCGTGATTCAGACTTTTTTCACAGCACTAAATGTTGGGGCGGACTATGGGCAGAAATCTGTGCCACCAGAAACTGAATTTGAATAAGTTAAATTTGAATTTGAATTGCTCGGATTGAATCTGAATTGTAACTGGGCCACATCTGACCCACGCAACACTCAGCAGTGCGATAACTGAACCATGAGAGCCAAAGGTTCCCAGACTGAGGTGCAAAAGTGTCACCTGGTTCTGTTATTGCTTTTCAGATGAACATGTTAAGCTTTTAGCTTATTAGGATCAAATATTCATATACAGAAGCTGGTGGCAACTTTCTTATTTGAGATATATGAACTGGTATAAAAGAAGAAGAAACAAGCAAAACAACGTACAATAATAACATAAAAGAAGCGGTGCTTAAACGGTATACAGTTTCATCATGCATCATATTTCACTGTATCAAAAAGAAATTCTTGAATTATTTAAAGAACTGGATATTTCTTTATTCACTTGCATGTAAAAGTTATTTACTGCTTAGAAACCTGCACCAAAGGGATTCTGCGGGGACACGAATCACTTCTCCCATTCTTTTCTGTGCACCCAAACGCAGCACAAAGCCCGATTTCCCCCACCTTCCCACCAATCAGCGCCAAGTTTCAGTAGTAAACAAGCGGCACCGTGTGGGAGTACCCCCGCCGCTGATTGGCTGAGCCGGGGCTTTCAGGAACACACCCCCGTTCCAACAACGTGTTCAGACACGAGTTTCGCCGGGAGGGACTGAGCCGGACCACAGAGCACAGCCGAGATTAAACTCGTTTCCAACGCAAAGTCACGTAAAAGCACGGCGTGATGATCCTGGTTACACGCGAGACATTTGGTGCAGCGATGAATTTCAGGCTGGAACGCACAAACAGTGACGTGAAAACAACAACACGCCAAAAACACAATAAATGAGGCCATTTCTGCAGTCGTATTAAGTTCGTGTAGTTTCCACGCATTATATTGCAAGGCAGTAAAACCTTAAAAACCCCGGGCGCGTGCAGCCGCACGCAAACGACGCTAACGCCGCAGATGGAACAACAGCCGCGCTTCCAGCTGAACGTGTCGCCTATTTGGGACTAAAAAAGATGCGTCATAGAAAAACAAGTCGCATTTTATGATCCCGCAATTACACGACTGATCTCCACCCGGCAACGCAGACTGGAATCCGGAGAGACCCCCCTCCCCCTCCCGCGGCTTACCCGGTGCACACACACAAAACTGTATGTTGGCTGTTTTCTGCAGAGCAAAACAGCCTCTCCGCTTCTAAAAACAGCGCGTTTTACTCACTCCGTCGGGGGGAAGTCCTCCGCTCAGAGCTGCAGCTGCGGGTCGTCGCTGCCTGGTAGTCCTGCCGCTCGCCGGGCTCGTCGGTCTGCCGGAGGAAAGGGGGGTTGGGTCGGTCGGATACGCGCCTACGTGTGTCTGCTCGGTGGACCAATGCCGGGGGTGACAGCTGGGCAAGAGCGCAGAGATATGAGCCTGCAGCGCGCCGTGCACAAAAGGATGATCTAGGTGAGGGGTTACCAGAGCATCATCATCGTCATCATCCAATCTCTGTCTGTCTGTCTGTCTGTCCGGAGCACACAAATCTGCTGCGTCTCAACATGAGCACCACAAACGGATCCCGTCCTTAAAAATGTTTTTTTTTTTTTTTTAAATCAATTATAGTCGACTTTTATGTAATTACTCTGCACTGTACCAAGATGCAAATCTTAAATATCAAAAAATGATGATCATATATTCCATAAACCAGGAGGTCACACAGGCAGACTATCTGTTATCAATCAGTTGTGTCAAACATATGGCCCGCGGGCCGTATCCGGACCAGCAAAGACTCCACTGGAAGGCTTTGCAGAGATTGACAAACACTGTTCACTATTCACGTGTTTGCAGGAGACAGTGTTGCCAGGTCAGGGTTTGAAAGGGTCCCATCACTTTTAAGTAACTCTTCATTTCATGTAGAGGCCCAGAGTCAGTTATAATTACAGTTATGTGGAAAAGCCGAGCCGTCACACGGCATCGATTTGTAAATGATTGGTTAAATACACGTTACATGTCCAAGATGTGAATTTTAGATTTATTTTTTTTAAACAAGCACATCTTTTGTCTTTTATTGATCCGACCCACTTAGGATGAAATGGTGCTGCATGTGGCCCATGAACTAAAATGTCTCCATATGGATGTTGTGTTTGGATCGTAGCTGCTATGATTCCACGCTGGACGTGTAGCACAGCCCAGTGATCAGATCCCCCACTAACTGTTTAATCAAATGAAAGAAGCTGAAAATGCACGCAGCGTATCGGCCACCAGCTTCACACGACAAAGTGCCTGGATACAGATCAAACAGGACTTACATGTGTGTTTTAAGCGTGTGCTGCAGATCCCCTTGCCTTTGTGTGTGTGTGTGTGTGTGATTGTTTCTGCGTGTTTGAGAGGCCGGATTAGTGTCGGCTGTCTGCACCCTCTCCACCAGACATCCAGTCAGCAGGGATTTTAGGGTCTGAGCGCCCAATCCTATAGTCCCAATATGATTCCTAAACCACACAGAATTCCTTCCCCGCTTTATTTCAGCCACTAATGCCACTGTGTTCCCTTCAAAGGCCGCTGGCAACTGCCTCTCCTGGTTAGGGAGATTAAAACAGACGAACAGTGCCAGGTTACATAGCAGGACCTACTGAGTGAACAATTAGAGCAGCAGGATTTTAACACTGTGCTGCTGTGCAATAGATAATCTAAGAGTTGTAGTCAGGCAGAAAACGTAGGAATCAGTAGGTGGTAGCAGAGTCTGCAAACTGGTTGAAATATCAGGTCATCCCAAAATGAGACATCCTCTATTTAACACAATGGTAGCAGACAATGAAGGTTACTTCTGCCATGCTAGCAGATGAAAATGCCAACACTCTGATGCTGTAATGTTTACCATACCTGCCATCTTCCTTTTTTGGCCGTCAGATTAAAATCCAGAGGTGACAGGGCTTTCTCCATCGCCGCTCCGAGACTCTGGAACAGTTCTCCCTCTTTTATAAAATCCTCTTCCTCTTTGGAAATCTTCAAATCAAATTTGATGACCTACCTTTTTCTCTCCTACCTACCTCTCTGACACCATTCAGTTTTAGTGATTCTGGTCTTTTATCTCATTGGATGATGTATGCATGTGTATATGTATACACATATTTTATGTTCTTGTGCATATGTGCATGTACATATATATTTCTACAAACAAGTGTATATGAGAGTAATATATATATATATATATATATATATATATATATATATTAATAGTAGGGGTGCAACGATACACAAATTTCACGGTTCGGTTCGATACTTTGGTGTCACAGTTCGATATTTTTTCGATACAAAAAAATGTTCATGCTTTTTTAATTTGTCATTTATTAATTATTATTAATTATAAATATATTTTAACTCAAAAGTACAGTTTTTAAATTGAATGTTGCTGAAACAACAAAGTAATAAAAAAATAAATCTATCTGATGG
The DNA here is from genome assembly GCF_963969265.1 of Rhamphochromis sp. 'chilingali'. Classification (NCBI taxonomy): domain Eukaryota; kingdom Metazoa; phylum Chordata; class Actinopteri; order Cichliformes; family Cichlidae; genus Rhamphochromis; species Rhamphochromis sp. 'chilingali'. The sequence continues at coordinate 660,478 of NC_137932.1, forward strand.
TTAAAATTTCCCTCATCTTTGGAAAAGAGTTTATTACAGAGAAATGGCTCTTTCAAAATAAAAGCTATACTATACGCTTCTTCTGGGCTATATTCTCAGCAGCATATTAAACATATCAGGTCCCCATAAGGAGAATCCTGTGCTAACGGCTGTCTAAATGACTCGGGTAAAGTTTGTAGCATGCGTGCTTGTTGTTTTTGTCTGCTTCCACTTGTCTTTGCACTAGGACAGTGGTTCTTAACCTTGTTGGAGGTACCGAACCCCACCAGCTTCATATGCGCATTCACTGAACCCCTCTTTAGTGAAAAATAAAATGTGATTTTTTTTACTGGTGCACAAAATGAGCCATGCATGTCATGGCGGAGGCTCTGCCGAACCCCTGAGACTGAGTCACTGAACCCCTAGGGTTCGATCGAACCCAGGTTAAGAACCACTGCACTAGGATGGTGTCGGAGTAAATGTGCAGTCATATTCGTTGTGTTCTCACTAGTGCTGTCAGCGTTAATCTGAAATGACGTAGCTCTGTATCTCTGACGCTCCACCCAAGTCCCCACACCAGGGTGAGTGATGCACATAATAAACGGCATATTAGAACTACATTGTAAACACAGGCTCAGCTGCTCAGTCCTATTGCATGCTGAAGCATTGTATGAAGCATGGCGACTTGATTTACAACACAGTAATGAACACTTTTGAGAAACGTCACAAAACTAAAGAATGTAATAAAAAATCAAACTCTGGGGTTGAAATTTTGAATATTCAAGTATCTCCAGGAAGGGTTAAGGAGCATGCATGCAGGAAAAGACTAGCAGCAATGTGCCAGGATGGCACAGTGATACATGCCATTGGAAGAAGGTTTGCCATGTCTCACAGCAAGAGTGTGGACAAGATAGCAATAGATGGGCCATTACATGAGTGGTCACAGCTGTAGAAAGGCATCAACCCAGGAACATGATCAGTAACTACTCCTTTGTGCAAAGAAGAACAGGGGGAGCTCTGCCAGAACTCCAGTGGGCTACTGTGCATGTTTCTGGTCAATCTTCAGACCCAGTACCACCCTTATGCTCCACAGTGGGTCCCGGGTTCCTCCTCGTGTGGATCAATGCCTGACCTTTTGTTGCCGAAGATTGAACTAATCATTTCATTCAAGTGTGTTGATCCAGGGTGAGATCTAAAACCTGCAGGACACCGTCCCTCGAGGCCTGGAGTTGCCCACCCCTGGTGGAAGTATTCGACATCAGTGTCTCCTGCTGAGCCCTCCCCACTTCACACCAGTGACCAAAACATCCCAGCATGTATAACTTACATTTTCAAACCCCAAGCAGACAATTAAGAGCACGTTGTTTGTAATAATGATCGGACAAAACAGTTTTCCACACCTTTAATGTACAGTGCTAAGATAAGCATTATCAGTTATGCCGGTGCTGCCTCACTAGGGTGTGTGTCATTTGAACACTTGAGTGGATTTACATGGTAAAGGATGGTGTGACAGCAGGCATTACAAGAATGATAACTCCACCCTGCTTTGAGATGTTGTGACCTTTGGTTCACATTAAATCGTCTGCAAATGCAGACTCCACTCCAATCATATCACCCGCTTTGTTCACAGAGCCAGTAATGCTGCGAGTCATCGGCTAAGCAGAGGAGCAGAGCTATGAAAGTATAAATGAAAACAGAAACACGAGGTGAGAAAAGTCCTTCTTATCACAACATGTGTTAACATCTGCATAGAGAAAAAAAAGTCACTTTATTTTTTTCATCATTTGTGACTCCGACCCTAAAATCTTCAGCACTCATTTAAAAATAGCTAGCAACAATATTAGCACAGATTTAAAGAAGAATAACAGTGTCCTAGCTAAAACCTGCAGATAAAACCTGCAGGGACACCGGCCCTCGTGGACTGAGATTGCCCACCCCTGGCTTAGAATAAGGAAGTGAGAGGAAATGATAACACTAATTTGAGCTTAATCAACCATGTCTGACCCAAAGATGTACACGCCCCCTAACGAACCTGCTTATGCTGATATTCAAACACAAACTTGGCTGGTTTGGCCATAGACTTCTTTGACACTGTGGACTCACTCAAATATTTTTACATACTCACCAGATAGCTAGCTAGCTAAAAGCCAAAAATATCCAGCAGCAGCAGAGCCTGAACCACAGACAGCTGTGTAGCTATCGTAACAGTGTGAAGCGTCCCCAAGAGAACGACTCGAGCAGTCTTTCTCATTCCACTGAAGACCAGACCAGGCCCAGAAATAAGGCAAGCACCCTGAACCCCGAGATGAAGTAAATGTGATATAATCTGTTATTAGCTTTAGTGGGCGTTTTTTAAGGCTTGGTGAGTCTTTAGCCTTAGCATGAGAATCTGTGGATACATATGATTTCAATCTTCTTAGCGCCAATGAGACAGCACATTTTAAAACTGATAAAATACGATCTGTAATAATAATAAAAAAAAAACTACAGGTGACACTTATTTAAACCAATCAGAAAAAAGCTTCATAACAATTACATGATTTGGTCGTTTCCCTGTTCTGAGTGTAGTTAACACACTCCAGGTGTAATTTCCCAGCTTACTCTGAAGCTAAACACACATGACAGCTATTGAAATTAACACCAGTGAGCACCAGTCAGAGTGAAATAAGCTCAAAGACTTGATAGATACGCCTGTGACGGACTGCTTTAATTTCTCAGCTTCAAGAGTTTTCGATTTTACCACTCTCACAGTAAATCAGTTCAGATAACTGCTTATATTTTCTATGTGATGAGTGGACGTACTAAAGGCAAAGACAGGAAAGTTCAGCTTACAGAATCCAGACTTCTACAAAGGCTTCCAAAATGAAGACTATAGGAAATTAAACAGCATCCAAATAAGTGAAGGTCTGATTTGTTAAAGACGAGGTATGGATGGTAGCTCGAGCTGGCACAGGACAGAGCCAACTTTCCCTCCTACCCTTCCTCTTCTTTTCCCGTCCATCTGTGCATTTGGGATATGATCAAGTGTGGGAAACTGGGGTTTCTTTGCAGCGGGATGTTGTGGATGATTTGTCCCTCCTCCGGATTCTTGGGAGCTTCTGTTTTCTGGGGTGTGTTGTGTGGTTGGGGTTAGTGTTCAGGAGTATAACTGATTGTTTAATTTGTTCCTGCTTTCGGCCTCTGTGTCGAGAGTGTGTGTGGAGGCATGTTTTTGTGGTTTCTCCATGTGGAGCCTGAAGAATCTAGGTCTGGGAAAAAAATCAGATAAGAAAATCTAAGTGCAAATGTTCATTTACATGCAACAGAAATGTCTTAATCTGTGGTGAACTCACCGGACGCATTTCCCGACTGTGTGGCAGTTGTTCCATTGGATCCTCCTCCTCCTCCTCCTCTTCCATCAACATACTGTGATGGAGCAGGACCAGAGTTAGGACAACAAGGACATAGAGTGCTGTAGGAATGAGTCCTGAAACCAGGAAGTGAGCTGGCATTTTTGCACTCTGGAAATTTTTAACGTTTTATCTTGTGCCATAAAAACATGTAAGAAAAATCACGTGGTCCTTACCAGGTTCCCAAATGATTTAAACAACGCGAAACGAACAACACCCCGTCTTTATTTATTTAACAAAAACTAAACCAAAGTCCCGACAGAAGGAGCGTGTGAGAGAAACAGAGTCCAGCTGGTGGACGGACGGCCTCGCACTCGTCCCTGGAAGACTTTGGTCTAAGAGGAGCTCGTGGTCGACTCAGTGGAATTCACTGTCGACGCTCACAAAGTAAGATTACTGGCCACAGCGTAGCAACAAAAGAGCTTTCCCCTCGCAGACGTCTGCGGCTGTCACGGCGAGTCAGTGGTCGTGGTGGTATTATGGTTGCTTGACCTTTCATGGTAAATTTGGGTGGTTTAAAATGAAGCGCTAATTTGGTTATTTTGCCCTTTTGTGCCTCGTTGCCTCTGCACTTCTGCTGACAGCCGGCCCTCCAACACATCAGCACATATCCACGGTTTAATGTGTTTGTCTAAGCTCACTGCAGCATACTGAGATTGTTTTTTGAAACATCCTAATCCAATCAGGGTTTTGCAGGTAACTCTCACGAACATATAAAAAGCCTTAATAATCTTAATCTCTTCCTGACACTGCACAGCAGCGGTCAGTCTTAATCTGCAGAGACAGCGCTGTGATATTGGAAACAAAAGGTCAGCGCTTCCCTGCGTCACTTTAAAGAGCTGTTTCGCGTTTTAAATGGAGGCAGCGCACGTCTGTTTCCCTTTCATCTGAACTAAAATAAGTCTTTATTCACTTTTTGGTTGTTGTTTTGTTCCCTGCGTTCGTCTCTGCCAGTTTGCATTCATTGTGACGTTTCTCAGTAAAAACTAGAGAAGGCTGCGTGGAGTCCTTGAAGTTTTTATATTTGAATGAACATCAACGTTTCCATTTAATCATTTAAGTAACATCCTGCAAATGCAATAAACAGAGGAGCAAATGCTACAGCTGAAAGTAATCATTAGTATTCTGGATTTTGGTATGAATTTGTTTTTGCCTTGCATCTTTATTTCAGCGCTCCACATATGCAGTAAAAGTCTTTTTGTAGAGATTTCAGATAAAAACAAAGATGATTTCTGTCACATAATCGATTATTTTCATCTGTCCCACCCAGCCTGGCTCTAATGAGCCAGCATCACTGTCTCTGCCTCCCTTTTGACTCTTCATAATTAGCCAGTTATGGCTCATAATTGGAAACTAATGAACTGTGGCAGGTACTGCATGCAAGTTAGTTTCTGAGAACAAAGAGCCAGTTCATACCACTGCTCCGCTCACGTCATAGGCGTTGCTGCTGCTCCTGTAAACGACAAGAAGGAAAAGTGGAGGTCATTAAGCCGTATGATGGCATGCTGCTGTAGATTTGTTCCTCATCCACACAGAGTGCAAACAAAGGAGCAGAGTCCTATTTACATGCCAATGTGCCATTTTTGTTTTATGGCTCAAAACTCTGTCCATGTGTCATCGTTTTTTTCTCTCCTTCTACCTTTTCATTAAACATATCGACCACGACTTATAAGTGCATAGATTTACCAGTCCCATTGTCCACAGCTGTGTGCACGCTCTCACAGCCCAGCCCCAAATCTGAGAGGGCTGCTTGGACCACGAGGGCTAAAGCTAAGCTCAGCTGAGGGCAGGATACATTCCTCATTTAGCTGCTTGAATCGGGCCAAACTCATGAAAAACTTTGATCAGAATAAAATGAATTGGAAATTTAGCTTCTCTGGAAAAACGTCAAAATCACTCGGACTGGTTTCAGATTGCTTTGAGAAAAATTGTCCTTCATAGTTTGTTACACTTGCATTCTTCCTAGTAGCCAGCAGGTGGCGACAACTCCACAGAACAAGTCAGAAAAGACAAAAACCATGGAAAACTATACCAGTGGCTAACAATGTGTCAGTGAAACGCTGCTAGCAGATCCAGATCCAGACTGTTCTCGTCATGTCCAGTTTCAAAGAAAGTGATGGCAAAAACACCCATGCAGATGTCCCATCTTTTATATACAGTCTATGGAAATGTAAGACTTCAGGCCAGATTTGGACTTGCTGGTACAAATTTGTGAAAGCTTTAATGTACTTTGGTAAAACTGGAGTCTGGATTCTGCTCGACCTGTCTCAGGTTTTGGGACTGAACAAAGACGTCTGACTGCACTGAAATGTGTCTCGAGGAGTTGAGGCTTTCTCCAGATGTGCCTCGTGGGTTTCTAAAAAGCAGCTTGTCTAAGATCACGCACTGATCTGATCATCTATCGTTCTAAAATTTCCACATGTATCAGTCCTGTGAGGATGTGAGACCATATGTACACAACTCAATCAATAAACAATAAATTATATTGGTGCCAGATTGTTGCCACGCTTTATGTAAACAACCACTCACCGTGATGTTCCTGTTCAAGTCCAACTCTTCTAAATGAAAAAGCAGCAGGTGATACGAGTGTTGTTTCGCCTCGCAGTTCGTCACTGTTATGTGTCTGGCATGTAAACCACAATGATGGGCGTTTAAACACATGCACACACTAATGTGTGTAAAACTCCCGCCAGGGCGCGCACACACACACACACACACACACACACACACACACACACACACACACACCTCATCGAGGTCATTAGGGTAGTGACGCTTTATGAGCCCAGCCCATTTGGTGCAGCTGCCAGATCACAGAGTGATTTGTGTCTGCGTCTTCCTCTTTCAACGGGCAACACCCTTCATCAGAAACCAGCTATCGGGTCTGACAAGCTTTGGGAGAGTGATGAATGGTGAGCAAAGTCTACAGGAAAATGAAGAGAGCCAACTAAAACCAGACTGTGTTGGTCAGGTCCCCGGACTCTGCTCCTGGCTCCTTTAATTCCCAGCATATTCCAAGCTTTTTAAGCAGGTAAACAACAGGAAAAGAGACAAAAGCACCCGAATGGATGTCCCATTTCATCGGCACACATTGCTCACCTGTTACACTTGGCACAAAGAGCCACAAGAGTGACGCTGAGGACGAGGAAGGCGACGAGGGAGATGACGCCCACCTCTGGAGAAAACCAACCCAGTACACCGACCATCCCAACTGGAGCCATTCTTGAAGTCTCCTATAAAGAAATAAAAACACAACAACATTAAAGGAGCTGTGAAGTAAAGTTCACGTGCACACAGTGGATCCTAGCTATGTGAAACTCCTGTGAAAGAACCATAACTATACACTGTAAGGCAAAATAAAACTAAAGGGCTCACAGCTTACGTCGCGTGCTGCTTGGCTCTGTAACTGTCACCAGCTGCTCGCAGTCATTCAACTGCCTCTGCTTTATGTGGCTCAAAGCATTCAAACAAGTTAGGGAGGGACCAGTTATCCAGTCTGTTATGAAGGAGGTGCTCGCACAGCCCATAAACAACCTATTGTCTCGTTCATTATCTCTGAATAACACTTGCGTCTGTCATGCCTACGCATTCCAGAAAAGCTGGAATGTGCATTTTATCGGAAAACTCCTGTCTGACTTATTTAAAAGATAAAATAGATGAATCGATACAGGAAGCTGTAGTGTACAAACGATAATAAACAAAAGCAGCTGTTTCCTAGAAAACACTGCAGGTGGTCACAGGCCAGCAGCTGCTTCGACCTCTAATCTTTACGCACTTTAACTATACAGTCATCTTCAAGCTATGGTAATACAGTGTTTTGTGTTTTTTAACTCAGGACCGCCACAGGCACAAGAAACGTGTTATTTAAATGTGCTGTATTTTGTCGGTGACATGGCTCTGTTCTGGGGATATGTGGAAAGATCCCAGCACAGAACCATCATGACGGGGTCAAGGCATGAGGAGGAGGTGGTGGTGGTTTGGGCGAGGGGGTTGCAAAGTGGCTTGCAGTGCAACTGTAGAGTACATAAAGCAGATAAGCAGCTTATTTCCTATATGAGGTTTTCAGCAAAGACGTTAGCAGTGATGCGATGATGTGTGCGATCAGACTTTTTATATAATCCTGTCGACTCTGGGGTTTCAGAGGATATACAGTACACAAAAAGACACACACATGCTAGCTTCTCCATGTTTCTCACTGTACCGGCAGCTGATTGGCTCTGGCAGGTGAAATTATTCCCACAAAGGGTGTATTAGACAAAAAAAGGATCTTTGTTCTAATGCAGAGCACTGTCTGGACCTGGATCCAGACTGAAGGGATTATTCTGCTTTTGCAGGCTGCAGTCTCAGCTGTGCTCATGGAATTACAAAGATTAATTTGAATAGGGTCAAGACTTAGTTTCATGACTAAGGGCTCATACCGTAGAGTAACTCCTGGAGCAGTTATCAGACCAGCTGAATGGTTGCGCACATGAACGGGTACTTCCTGTTAGGCAGCAAGTATAACCAGAGCATGGTGTGGAATTACAGTGTTTAATGGTTCCAGTACAGTCGAGTGACGGTCCTACATTTGTCCAACACATATGATCCAGTTTGACACACACACAAACAGGATATGCCACCTTTATGAAAGTTTGACATAAACAAGTATTCAGAGAATTGCAGTGGTGTTCCCCAGCACTTGCACAACACCCACACGTCCTCGCCTCACCACCCCGACTTGCATATCTTTGTGAGGAATGACACGAACACCAAGCAACGCGCCCACACCCATTACCTGTTTAACAGCCCCATCCTGTCACGATGACCTCCCGGAGCCCCGCTCTGTACCTCTCAGCAATTTTCCTTTTGCTGATATTCACATGAGATATGCTCAGCAACACAAAGTGAAATCAACAGCCACTCTTCCACAGCATTTCAGGTATTTGGACCATAGCCACGAATGCAGCAAACAAATAACTCTCTTCGCTTCCATTTGAAGAATACTAAGTGTAGAAGATTACTCATTATCATTGAATCTCTGCATACAGAGCTCATGAACAGGCTGCTGGGACACATATTTAGGTGATGTATTTCAAACGACATATACTTAATCGCTTTCGTCCTGAGACTTCCAGCAGAAAGATCGAACAAGTTCAGAATCGTTTGGGAAAAAGGCCCAGTTGTGCCCAAGAGCTACAAAACCTGCCCAGTAGCACTTTTAAAGGATGCAGTGTGAAGTTTGTCACGTGGAGCATGTTTACTGTGCACAGGAAACGTGAACAGACATAAAGACCCATCCAAAGGAGAAATCAGCACAGAGTCTTGATGAATCTGCTTTGGGACAGAGCTCAGCTAACCTATCACAGACAAGTCTACATGCTAGACAGCCAGTGCACTCACAATCAAATGAATACAGGTAAGGAATCAAATATTGTTCACTGCTGCTAAACGTGGACTTTCAACCTCAAAAGTAACCCAACAAGAGGAAACCACCGTACCCAGCCAGGGTCCAGCACACAAGCCTGTTAACAACCGCAACTTTTCATTCATGCCATCCTTTTCTAAGAAGTCAAACAACCACATATAAAGTGGTGACTCACTGAACCTGACCTTTGTTACCTTTGGACAAAGTCGACTCCCTCCTCTTTGAGATAAGCTGACAGTAATGAGGGTGGCATGAATTTTCTAATAAAACTGGAGTAGCAGAGCCTCACAAAATGTGGAAGTATCCCTTTAAAAGGAGCCTGACTCGCTCCCATTCTGGGCCGTCCCGTAAACTCTCACAGGGGGAAACTTTCTTCACATAATAGATACAAAAGGTGCGGCCGCAGCCTCAAAGTGCTCGACATACAGTCTGTGTAGCGGAACAAAGAATGGCCGAAACCTCAGATACAATAACCTACTTTCCTCAATGGGAACAAACAGGGTCGACAAGATATAGTGTTTAGCTTCCATTATAATGCCTGTAAACACACGTCGCTCACAGCCCGCTCCACACAACCTCCAAAGTTTATCGTGTTTCTGGTCTCTCACGTGAATTTCAGACGAGGACAAAAGCGCGTTAAGTTGATCTTCTCTGAACGTGATGTACAGTATAAATGTTTGTGTTCTCGATACGTTTCCAGCAGCATCCAGAGACGATTTTAGGTTATCGTGCTCCTGGATTACTCTGAGCCTCTGTGACCAGTTACATGGGAGGGTGACTCACTGTGGAAAACTTCACTCAGCTGTACTTAGCACATTAGAGCAACTATTTCTTTCATGAATCAGCAGTTAAATCTTCAGATATACCAGACCGGAAGAAGTTTCAGAGTATTTTATTCTTCAAGTATTTCCGTGATAAGATAGTCCTTTATCTGAATCTTTTAGACAAAAGTAAATATATGTATTTGGTTTTGTTATTAAAATAATTATGATTTGCTCTTTGATTTTTCTTCGTTGCGCTCTCACTCGTCTTTACTCTGCAGTGCCTTGCTCATGTGCCTCATTGCGATCAGCGCCGTCAGGATACAGCACACGAACAAGACGGGGAAGGATACGCACGCCCACCACAACTGCCGCTCCCCAAATAACTCCACCACTGTATCCCTCCACCGGGCGTAGTCCTGGAACAAAGCCTCCAGCTGGGACAAGGTGCACAGGGACAGAAGCACGTGGAAGATTTGATGACCCTGGCCTGCAAAGTCACAGTTGCCTGGAAAGAAGCGCTCAGGGATGGAGCAAGAGAAGAAGAGGGCAGACAAGAGGAAACAGGCAATCTGGAGAGCGTGGAAGGGTAGCGAGGGCTCCTGTGACCAGGAGACAGTGAGCAGGCGGTGGGCTACGGGGCTGATATCCAGCACGTACGCTAGGCCGGTGGGGATCAGCTGGCACACTTTACGCTGAGGTGGATATGGCCACCTGTACCTGAACTTGGCGTAACAGCAACCGGTGCAGGAGAGCCACCCAAAGAAGGCGGCGCCAGGCAGAAAGATTACCCCAATGCGTTCTCGCCACGCTGGCTCAGACGCGTTGAAATAGTGGCCGAGCGAGCACCCATACTGATACAGGCCACACCCACGTAGTCCAAGAAGAAGAAGTAGTGCGCGCGTTCGGAGTGAGATTGCAGGAGATGAGCCGCCACACTGAGGTACAGATATGTGAGAGATGACACCAAGAACAGGAGCAGAGGTAGCGAGGTAACGTCATCCAAGGTGCACCCCAGGGTGTCTACATTGGCCCACCAGCGGAGCAGCAGGACAGGACCGGCCAGCAAGTGGGTCCACACGTTCAGGGACTCATTATGTTTCCGGAAGAGGCTGAGGAGGTAGCAGTGCCAGTCTTGCTGGACAGGACGGTATCCTGACAGGATGTAGGGTTCCCGGAACAGGCTGGGTACCTGGGAGGCAGTGACGGTGGGGCTGGGCGGCAGTAAAGAGAAAGGGAGGAAGTCTGAGAGGTGAGGGAGACGACGCAGGTGCTTGGTGCTCAGTGCTATGGTGCTGAGCCGCTGCAAAACCTCAGTCGACATCTTGATGATGAAGAACCAGAGGACAGAGCACCCTGTGGGAGAGATTAGATTAATGCAGGCTTTAAAGCAGAGGACTCAACGCGTTAAATTAAACCTCACGGGAGCACGCGGTGCGCTTTGATGTCACATTCAGAAGACATTTTTAGATGTGGATCAGCGGCAGGAAGCTGGGGATAAGATACAAAACAAAACAGATGAGGGGATCAAAAATCTCACAAAACCAGCCAAAAACATGCCAACAGAGACTGGTTTGGAAAACTCTGGAACCAAGCCGCTGCAGTTGGCAGTGTTTCCACTGTTGGTCCAGGCTTGGACTTCTGTGACATTCCAATTAAGAGCTTTCAGTCGCCAAAAGAAAAACGGCCAACAGGAGACCTTTAATTACGTAAGCCAGACATTCTTCTCTTTTTGTGTCATGTGCACCGGAAAAGCAGCTATGCAGTCAAACCTGTAACCATCACCCACCTGTGGTGGGAGGAATGTTGTCACAAAGCAACCCAGCACCTCCGCAGACAGCACGCACACCCGCCCATCCAGAACGCAGCTTCTGAATCTCCTCCTAAAAGGGTGCGCCCCTCTCTGCTGGCCCCCTCTCTGTTTCCCCTTGACCATGAACACCAGCACCCATTTAGAGCTTCTGAACGGCCTTTTGACCTGAGCCGCTTTCTGTGAGGAGCCCATTCAAGTTTGTCCAAGGTAACCCCGCATTAAAAAAAGGGAAAGAGGGGTAAGACGTCTCTTTTTTTCAACATTAAAACGAAGAAGCTCCGTGAGCCACACAGAAAAAATAGACTGCACTTCTTCCATCATATATGCATTTATATGACGACAGAAAAAAGAAACATACCTGCAACACAGGACACCTGTTGCCCGTCTGGACTCACGCGTCACTCCAAGAAGGTGGAATAAGACGTGTGCAGCAGCGCTTCTTCTCATACAAACACAGGGGGAGAACTACCACATGCTGGTTTAACGAGATGTTTCCGACGCTGCAGGGCGAAGGGAAAAGGCCTCAAACTACTGACCTGAGAGGCCGGAGGGGTGGGCGGGGTCAAAGTGACCAGAAACGCCCTCAAATGTAGTCGCCAACGCTTTGAGGGCTGTGACTGTTACACTCCGGAGCTGAGCTCAGTGTGCCCGCGGTGTCTGCACTCACCTGCTCATTAGAAGACCAGTTTATCGGCACACTTATTAAAACACGTGTTGTTATTATTTTTATCTGGATTGTTTTTGTTTGTGATCATTAATTATTATTAAGTTGACAATAATTGTTTAAACGACTGAAGGCACATCATGGCCAAAGTCATACCGTATACATGCACGTGTGTCTCCATCTACTGGTCTGCACTGCGCACTGCACTAAGGCGGTTTGCACTCAGACGTAATGAGAATGTGACAGTATCCTGGTAACCTGAGGTGATCACATGTCCAACTTTATGTGGCCAACATCTTTAACCAAAATCAGGTCTTATTTGCTGTTATTAGTTGAACTTATTAGTCCAAGCGCCATGTTTCCCACCTTTATAATGTCTATGATGGTTTCTCCCTCACACCCAAACTCTAACCAGTGAGTGTAACAAGACTCATAAGACCACTTATACAGATATTATTGTATTTGGTGAGGGAGTTAAGATAAGATAAGATAGAACTTTATTAATCCCTCGGGTGGGTTCCTCTGGGAAATTCGACTTCCAAAAAAAGCACAGCAACGACCGAAGTTACAGTTACAGAATTGTTATATATATACACACACACACACACACACACACACACACACACACACACACACACACACACACACACACATATATATAAATACAGAGACAAATATAAATAAAATATACAAAGGGGATAAATAGAATAAATAGGAATAAAAATAAAAATACAAGTGAATTGCACATTTCAAGTATTGAGTCTATTGCACTGTTGACTATTTACAAAAAGTATTGCACAAAAGGTATTGCACAGTGAGGTGAAGAGGCACTACAGCTTAGTTGTTCCCCCCTCCTTTGTCCTCCTGTTTCCCCTCCCTCTCCCCTCCAGAGAGGAGTTAAACAGTCTGATGGCGTGTGGGACAAAGGAGTTTTTAAGTCTGTTAGTTCTTGTCTTGGGGAGAAGCAACCTGTCACTGAACAGACTCTTCTGATTGTTTATGGCCGTGTGCAGAGGATGCCCAGCATTGTCCATAATGTCCATCAGTTTCTTTAATGTCCTTTTCTCTGCCACTGTCACCAGAGTGTCCAGCTTCATGCCGACCACAGAGCTAGCCCTCCTGATCAGTTTCTCCAGCCTGGATGAGTCCCTCTTTGCTGTGCTGCTCCCCCAGCACACCACAGCATAGAAAAGTACTCCAGCAACCACCGACTGGTAAAACATCCTCAGGAGCTTCCTGCAGATGTTAAAAGACCTCAGCCTCCTGAGGAAGTACAGTCGGCTTTGGGCTTTTTTATACAGGTGCTCTGTGTTGCATGACCAGTCCAGTTTATTGTCCACCCACAGCCCGAGGTACTTGTACTTGTTGACCACCTCCACCTCCTCCCCCTCTATCTGAACCGGCAGTGGACCTTCTCTAGACCTCCCGAAGTCCACAACCAGTTCCTTAGTCTTTGAGGTGTTGAGTTGCAGGTGGTTTGTGTGACTCCATGCGACAAAGTTCCTCACCAGACTTCTGTACTCCTCTTCCTGATCATCCCAGATACACCCCATGATGGCCGTGTCATCTGCAAACTTCTGAATATGGCATAATTCAGAGTTGTAGCAGAAGTCAGAGGTGTACAGGGTGAAGAGAAGAGGGCACAGCACAGTTCCCTGTGGTGCTCCTGTGCTGCTGACCACAGTGTCAGACGTGATGTCCTTCAGCCTGACGTACTGTGGTCTGTTGGTGAGGTAGTCGGAGATCCAAGCGACCAGGCAGGGGTCCACCTCCATCCTGTTCAGTTTTTCCTGAAGCATACAGGGCCGGATGGTATTAAAGGCACTGGAAAAGTCAAGAAACAGTATCCTGACCGTGCCTTTTCCCCCATCCAGGTGTGAGTGGGCTCTGTGTAGGAGGTACAGGATGGCATCCTCCACTCCGACACCCGCCTTGTATGCAAACTGTAGTGGGTCCTGGGCATGTTGTACCTGTGGTCGGAGGAAGTTGAGGAAGAGCCGCTCTAGAGTCTTCATAAGATGTGACGTCAGTGCCACCGGTCGGAAGTCATTCAGCTCATTGGGCCGGTTCTTTTTGGGGACCGGGACGATGCAGGATGTCTTCCATAGGGCGGGCACTCTCCCCAGTCGCAGACTGAGGTTGAAGACTCGTTGTAGCGGCTCCCCAAGTTCAGCAGCACACGCCTTTAGCATCCTAGGACACACCTTGTCTGGGCCTGCTGCCTTTCTGGGGCGAAGCTTCCTCAGTTGTCTCCTGACCTGATCCACTGTGACACTGGGAGATGTTTGGGAGGAGGGGAGGGGGGGAGATGTCTTGCTGCTGAGAGAGGGATTGGAGGAGGGGGGTGTCTTAGTGTCAGGAAGGGGGGGAAGCGAGGGAGGCAGGAGAGTGGGGAGAGGACTCTGTAGTGAAGGTGAGGGTGAGGGTGGGGGGGTTGTGGGCTGGTCAAACCTGTTGAAGAAGTTGTTGAGTTCGTTTGCCTTCTCCACAGTCCCCCCCCCCCCACTGTGCTTTTCTTGGTGTTGTGGCCTGTGATGGTTTTCACACCATTCCAGACCTCCCTCATATTGTTCCTCTCCAACTTCTGCTCCACCTTCCTCCTGTAGGTGTCCTTTGCTTCCCTCAGGCAGCGTTTCACCTCCCGCTGTGCTGCCTTCATCTCCTCCTTCACTTTGCTCCTGAAAGCCTTCTTCTTCATGTTGAGGACAGCTTTGACTTCCTGTGTTACCCACGGTTTGTTATTAGGATAACACCGTACCGTCTTAGCAGGGGCGACTGTGTCCACACAAAAGTTGAGGTAGTCTGTAAGACAGTGTGTCGCCCCCTCTATGTCCTCACCATGTGGGCTCAGGAGCACATCCCAGTCTGTGGTGTCATAGCAGTCTCTCAGAGCATCCTCCTTTTCTGGGGTCCATCTCCGGATGGAGCGCGTTGTGACAGGCTGCCTTTGGACGAGGGGTGTGTATTGTGGCTGTAGGTAAACCAGGTTGTGGTCTGACTTCCCTAGTTGCACTCACGTTAAATCTTTGTCCTACATGTGATCATGCTGAATCGGTTATAGCAACATTTTCCACACCTATGCCTCGGAGCACAGGTGTGAAGTTCCAGGGATTACAGTCAGTGCTGTGAAAACGTTTTTGCTCCCTCCCTGATTCGTGTTTGCATTTTTGTCACGTTTGAGATCATCAAACTAATATTAGACATAGATGGCCAAATACAGAATGCAGTTTATATATGATGATTTCATTTATTAAGCAGAAACAAAATGCTATCCAAACCTGCCCTTTATTAAAAACTAAGTGCCCCTCGGTGAGTTCACTCTCGTTAACCACACCCAAGCCTGACTAGCAGGTGACCCAGCCCTACTGCCAGACCTGTCGAAGAAATCACTTAAACAGAACCTATCTTACAAAGTGAAATAGGATAAAAGATATCAAAACCAAACCAAACAAAACCCACGTCAAGCCATCACCTAAAGAAAGTCATTAACACGCAAAGGTTAAAAAGCATTTTCTAAGGCTTTGGGACTCCAGAGAACCACAGTGAAGGTCATTAAATCCAAATGGAGAAAACTATAAACAGTGGCCAGGAGTGGCCCACCTACCAAAGTTGCTCCAAGAGCATCAGCGACTCATCCAGGAGGTCACAAAAGAACCAAAAAAACATCTAAAGAACTGCAGGCCTGACTCACCTCAGTTTAGGTCAGAGGTCATTCAACACCGGGCAAAAAAGGCATCCATAGAAAGGAAGTATTTCAGTGTTATTGCTAACTACTCCCAAGCTAATGTTGTGTTCAGCCTTTACAATACAAATGAGACGTGCATGATCCCTAAACCTCGTCCCCAAACACACAACTGTCTGCTGTACCTCAGCCCTCCTGAGATAAGTGACAGATCAACATTTGGTAAGTTCCCCAGACAAAAGACACAAAACAGCCGGCTATGAGATGGAATTATAAACTCACTGAAAACCAAGCAATCAAAAAATAGGACAGAACAGGGAATCACGCCCACATTTACACTAGAGGGATAATATTAAATGAAAAAGATGAAGAATTCTGCAGAAATGACATGCGTGATGCTCAGAATTTGTTGGCTTGATGTGTCGTCCTCGTGCCCCACAAACATGTTTTTGGTTTCTGGCCACACTTTGGTAATTTGACACTAAAATGATTCCTGCGAAATTTCAACCCTTTAGATATGGAACGCCAGGACTGCCATAATGAATTAATTAAATACACCATTAAATAATTAATTAAATGTGGCAATAATTAATTAAAATTGGAATTAATTAATTAAATAAATAGTTATGACACATGCAATTAATTAATTATTGACACATTTAATTAATTATTTATGTATTTCACATTTTAATTAATTATTGACACATTTAATTAATTAATTATTGACATATTTAATTAATTATTTATGTATTTCACATTTTAATTAATTATTGACACATTTAATTAATTATTGACACATTTAATTAATTATTGACACATTTAATTAATTATTTAATGATATATTTATTTATTTCATTTTGGCAGTCCTGGCGCCTGGCTCTCATCATGAAATAATTTTATCTGTCAGCCTCACCCATCAAACTCAGGGGGCGGGGTTAACGCTGATCGAGTCAAAACCATTGCTTTGGCCTGGTGGCCATTGTTTCTAGCACACAACAACCGGCATGTGGAAGCTAACAGAACTGAGCTTTGAAAAACTCTGTTTGTGTGTCACCAAATACCGTTTTAATATTTTTTTAGCCGAGAATGTAGTGGTTTAATCTTCATGTGTCTGGTCGGTTTGTCAAGATACAGCCTCTTTGCAAAAGTGTTTCGATGATTTCGGAGATGTCTGCCCAGTCTCACGGCAAAGCGTGGGATAGACCCGCTCGCCTCGCAAGCAATCCCACCGACAAAGCGCAGGCCCCGGTACACAGCTGTAGTAACCCCCGCTGACTTCTTTTACTGAGGTTATATTTATCGATGTTTTATTTCCTGATGTTCTTATGTGTCCTACGTGTTTCAGTCGCCAATTCTGAATTATAACTAACATTAAAAACATGTTTAAGGAGGAGAGAGAGCAAATAAATCTGTTTAACATCTGATCTTTGGGTTTTTGTTCAGTAATCAGCGTGACCTGTGTATAAACACATAAAAGAGATAACGTTGGTGTTTCCGTCATGTAGTAACTGCTGGCTTTAACTGTACAAAGGTTGTTCGACACTATGAAACACATACAGACTTCATGATGTTCGGCTAATATTTTTATTGTGAATATTAATCATGCTGACCTCGCTCTGTACACCACGCAGCGAGGTCAGCATATCCACGATATCCTCAGCTCCATGAGTTAACACAAAGTTTCCCAGCTGACTATCTAACTGCCAACTATTCCAGAGACGTGAAAATATACAGCATCAAGAAAAGTGTAAGAGACTCAGCAGCAGATTAGAATAACAGTTATACATTTAATAAATCACCAAATGAATCCAAGAAACGAGCAAACCTGTTCCGACAATTTGAATTTGTATTCCCTCAGCTGCAGACTCGCTGCTGTTTAAATGTTTGAAAAGGAAGATTAGATATAAAAAACGTCAAACATAGACTCAGTCTGCCTTCACATTTGATATGAGGCCAGCACGTATAGTGGCCTCAGCAGGCTATTACTGAAATACACATGCTATATCATAAACTATGATATAAACAGGGAGGTCCTATTAACATGTTTAGTTTTAAAGGACACCTTCCTGCCTTTAGTCTCATTCATGAGCAGTATTAGTTTTCTTCTAACATCCAGAAGTCTGCACCATGTGTTTCATAGTTTGTAACAAGCCTTTGACAGGTAAACATAACATGACCGAAAAAGCAAAAAAAAGAGAGAGAGAGTGTTGACATAAGAAGAGAAAATGCTCTCAATTATGGAGACAGGCAAATGGTTCATTTATGTTTGATGTGTGTTTATTCCTCCCTAAATATCGTCGGTGAAGTTCGCCATGCATGTCAGATTTTCCTGCGCATTTTTATACCTCTGCCAACAGAGAGAGAGAAAAAATCACATTCTAACAGACAGCTGGTGCTTAGAATACAGTTGAATAACTATTAAAAAACAGATGATATTTAGATGATAGTTCAGTCTAACACATGTGCCAGTGAACCATTAAACGTCTGTGAAACTATGCAGTTATGAAACGTAACTTTAACCTCAGCCAAACCGATTTGCTCAGTTGTAAATAAAACAGCGAAGTAAACGTGACCCGACAGACAGAACCTGAGTGAATGAAGTCCAGCGTTTAACCACTGAGAGCTAAAACTCAGCTGAGGTTTGAAAGCTGTGTGCCGGTGATTGGACATCAGCCGCTGATAAAGCTGGCTCGCCTATAAAGTGCTCTGTAAGGAAACGAGCTCCAGCAGCTCTGCGCTCGGGGAAAACACTATATTTACTTATCTTGTGCAGAAAAATGCGCTGACATTGCGTTATATCGAGCACCGGCTGCCCAGTTAAACTGTGACTATCACCAGGTAACTAGGCGTGTTTCTTGAATTAGCAGCAGGTGTTAAACAGCTGACAGATGAGGAGGAGGATGCATGCAGGTAAACTGAGGGTCTGTTGAGCTGATCGCTGGTTTCGTGAGAAAAATGTCAGCTCGTTCTTTATGTTACAGAAGCACAGAGACACAAGACCAGGCGGAAAGAGACGATCGTTCGGTGAAAATGAGAATCTGCGAATGCAACATGTGGAACACGGAGAGTGGAATATGTAAACAAACCGGTTAACGTAACCCCCTCGGTGCACTCTGCATGCTAACTGTTAGCAGAGCTAGTGAAATCTCTGAAAACATCTGAGCACTTTTGCAAACATGTTCTATGTTGACAACCTGACCAGACATACGGCGCGACATTCGCGGCTAAAACACTGTTAAAAGTGTAGCTGGTGACAGAAAAACGGGGTATTTTAAAACTACACCACCACCATTGCTGCCTGTGATTTGATCTGCATTCTGGGATAACTGGCTGCCCCAAGTCTACACAAGCAATCGATTTTCTAGGATCGACCTGTTTTGACTTACTTTGCACGGCAACCAATCAAATGTTAGAGAAGCTGCATGGGCAGCGTTAACCCCGCCCCCTGAGTTTGATGGGTGAGGCTGACAGATAAAATTATTTCATGACGAGAGCCAGGCGTCAGGACTGCCAAAATGAAATAAATAAATATATCATTAAATAATTAATTAAATGTGTCAATAATTAATGAAATGTGTCAATAATTAATTAAAATGTGAAATACATAAATAATTAATTAAATGTGTCAATAATTAATTAATTACATGTGTCAATAATTAATTAAAATGTGAAATACATAAATAATTAATTAAATGTGTCAATAATTAATTAATTACATGTGTCATAACTATTTATTTAATTAATTAATTCCAATTTTAATTAATTATTGCCACATTTAATTAATTATTTAATGGTGTATTTAATTAATTCATTATGGCAGTCCTGGCGTTCCATATTTAGAAACAGTAAATGATTTTGGTGAGGAAATGATGATCACAGGAGAAGAATTAAAATAGCATGATCCAAATATAGGATAATCTTTTGGGAACCTATTAGTCAGTGCATGATGCCAGCATTCAGATTAAAAAAAGGAAAAAGTAATTATTCTGATTATAATACCGATGAGATATTCGTGATTGCAGAGTGGACCAAATATAGCAGGTGAAATTACATTTAAAGGACTTAAATGGGTGTTGATGCTGATGAAAGACATAAAACTGTCTGTGATGATAGATAAAACATGTTATTCACACCTGAAATGCAAAGCAGTGCAGATTAGAAGGTATTTGTAAAAACTAGCAGGCAAAACAACTGGTAAAGACATTAACCTTGTATATAAAATGTATAGAAGTCCATTATTGTATATAGTAACTGTTAAGTCTAATATACCCTAGTAAGCTATAGTACTTTTTCCTTTGGGAACCATCTGTGCAGTTCTGTTGAAGAAAGATGTTGAATCTATTTAATTATTCTTGAAAAATAATTTATTTCTGTGCATTTTTTTTTCACATTGCATCAAATTAAAGTTGATTACATCGATTAAGCATCATGAGGTGGAGGGTGGTTCCCTTTTTTTTTTTTTTTTGCTGGGAGTTTGCAAACCTATTAGTTAAGTTGCTTAATATTTCTGCTAAGTACTCTTTAAAACACCAGAATAAGGACGATGTAGTAGGTTTAAGTTTATTAGATTGATCAGTGTTGCTGAACTATGAAATATTTTGGGTGCAGTGTATTTTTTGCATACAGGTATAACAGAATAGCTTTAGTGTTTTGTTTTGTTTTTTTAAACTTGAGTATGAACTTATACAAAAGCAAGATATTTAAAAAAAAACAGTTTTATTGATTAAAATCACACTATATCAGATTCATATCGGTATCGGCCGATATCCAAATTTATGATATCGGTATCGGACATAAAAAAGTGGTATCGTGCCATCTCTAATTGGAACTAATGAATTTTTCCAAAATGTAAACTCCAGATCATGAAAATCATCAAGTTCCTTGAAGTCTATAATGTTTGGTCAAAGCACAGATGTCCACATAAAAATAAAAAATAAAATACTGAAAATAGTATATTACTATTTATTATTATAGTACACCGTATGTATGCAAGTTATTATTGTTCATTTTCAGTCTTATTTTATATGAAAACTTTTAATTAAATGCAGATTGTCTGAAATGATGCTTAATGTTTATCAGTGGAAGAGTAAAATGTAACTTTAATTTGAAAGAACACATGCATGCTCCATTTGTCGTTCTTCTTCTTAAAAGTCTTGCTATGTTTTCTTATTACTGTTTATATATTTGACACTAACAGCTTTCTCTTAAAAGCTTCAAATAAATGCAAAAGTCCCACTAAAAAATGTAAACATGTGTCTATGTCGCCATCTGCTGGGCAAACATGAAAAAATCATTTTGTTCATTTTTAACAGCCTGCCACTTCCTGATGGGTTTTCGCGGGAGTTTCTCAGGGGGGCGGAGTCACGTGGTAACACGAGGCCCGCATTGGACAGTTGCACGTTTACCCGCCGACTATGTAAAGCGGTGCGTGCCGAATTGACCAATCGCGTGTCACGCTGAGCTCGCGGGCGGCACGTAGTGGCGCGAAAACCCTTCAGTTGTGTGGCTTGACTGGAGCGGAGCACTCGGAGCGGAAGGCTGTGCGGCATTTTACCGACTTTTCAGTAACAATAACAAAGCGCACATAATGGCAACCGACGTGGGAGATGACCGGGAGATGAGGGAGGCTCAGAGGGACTACCTGGACTTTCTGGACGACGACGTAAGTCTGTTTTTTTAAATTCGCTTAAAGTCTTTGTTTGGAGCTCAGATGACAAACCATGCGGTCACAACAAAAGAGCTGTAATTTTGTATATTACAGAAAAAAATAATGCTGCTGTCAGATTGCAGATATTAGGTATAAAAAGTGTGCTTTCAAAGTTGATGTTTTTCAGTCATGCTCGTAATTTTAGTCGCTAAGCGACGTCATCAAACGTGTGCCCGTTTCTTCTGTGCATACCTGCAGCAAGACCAGGGCATCTATCAGAGCAAAGTCCGGGACATGATCAGCGAGAATAAGGCTCGGCTCATCGTCAACATCAACGACCTGAGGAGACGCAACGAGGCCCGAGCTGCAAAGTAAGACAGGAAAACTGGCTGATGCCGCACACGAAGCTGTGCTGGGCCGCACACGCAGGACTGCTTGACCCCCCCATGCTTACCTTATTGCTTAAGATACTTACACAAACCTACTGCTCCGATACAGAGAGCAGTGTTACTGAGTTATTACCACGAAAAGGTTTTGAAATGTCCAAAATGACGTCATAGTTGATGGCAATTGGCCTCCCTACAACATTGTGAGGTCCCTACAAAGTGTTATGTTGAATGGTTCCATTAATCTTTACTGTTTTTTAAAAAATAAATATTTAGACGGAAACGCATGCTCAGTTTTTCTCTTCCTGCTTAGGCTTACTTAGAAACTCGACAGGTTTCAAACTCACACAGACTGTATGTAAAGATGGCTGTAGCCATCACCCAGGCTCAGACTGAGCTTCACTTATCTTGTTTTGAAACTTGTTATAAGGAGCGAAGGCTTAATCTGGCTGGAAAAACTGAGGGATGCTCAGAGACTGGTGACCTCTTAGACACACATCCAGGTTAATTCAGCCTTTGATGGGACCATGATTTACAAAATGATCATGATTTTGTGCTCAGTATAACTTGAAACAAGCAGCAGGGAAGTGTATACTGAAGTCAAAGTGCTGTTTGCCATACAGTTCAATACTAAGAAACTTTATTTCTGAGACCTGAAGGATCAACGCCCCCTACTGGCCAGCAGAAAGAATACAGGTTTAACGCAGCTTTACTTTGTCCAAAACCAGACTTGATTCATACACATTCTTCTTCCTGTTGTCGAACCTTTGAGCTCGACTCCTGTTTCCATACTGAGTAAGTAAAAAAAAAATCTGTGTGAAGCTGCACTTTGGGTGGAAAACTCGACTTGTGTTTCTCAGGATGTCATAGCCCTTGAAAACACGCGAAAAGCCTTGATAATAAAATCCATGGTTTGACTTTGCAGACTGATGAACAATGCCTTTGAAGAGCTGCTGGCCTTCCAGCGGGCCCTGAAGGACCTGGTGGCCTCTGTTGACGGCACCTACGCTAAGCAGTACGAGGAGTTCTTCATCGGCCTGGAGGGGAGCTTTGGATCCAAGCATGTCTCCCCCCGAACGCTCACCTCCCGACTGCTGGGCAGCATGGTTTGTGTGGAGGGCATCATTACAAAGTGTGAGTATATTGTCTTTATTTATTCGTGTAATCTTTAAGTGTTACAAAGTCTGTATCAAAGTGTGTGGAATGCCAATGCCTCCTGTTTGCTTCGTCCCTGTAGGTTCCCTCGTCCGTCCCAAAGTAGTGCGCAGCGTTCACTACTGTCCAGCCACTAAGAAGACGATGGAGAGGAAGTACACGGACCTGACCTCCCTGGATGCCTTCCCCTCCAGTGCCATTTACCCCACCAAGGTAAATGCGCCTCATTCTCTGTAGACTTGGGTGTGACTGCTGTCTTTATACTTACGCATTTATCTTGTGTCCTGTTTGACTCGAAATAGGACGAAGAGAACAATCCTCTGGAGACGGAGTTTGGGCTGTCCATCTACAAGGACCACCAAACCATCACAGTGCAGGAGATGCCTGAGAAAGCTCCTGCTGGCCAACTTCCGCGCTCTGTGGACATCATTTTGGACAATGACCTGGTGGATGCAGTCAAACCAGGAGACCGGGTGCAGGTGGTTGGGACGTACCGCTGTTTGCCTGGCAAGAAGGGAGGATTCACCTCTGGCACGTTCAGGTCAGCTGGAATAAAATGCTAACTGGGGTTTAACGGGTTTACCTCACTTGCCTACCATTTGTCTTCTAACTAAAGATGGACCGATCCGATATTACGTGTCGGTCTGATACTGACCTAAGTGACTGGATCGGATATCGGAGAGAAATAAAAAATGTAATTCGATCCATTAAATATCAAACAAGCACCTCACAAAACTTGCAACGCGCCGTAACTCGGCTCATAACCGTAGCACGTCGCAGCAGTATGCATCATGTGATAGAGCGGCTGTGGCGTGCGAGACCTGTCGGTGGTCTGGTTGAGCATTTGGAGCTTCGCTAGCAACCCGGCATTTCATCTCCGAGCAAGTGATCCCAGAGAGAAGTAAAGCAAGTGTGTAGGTTCATCTCTGAATGTTTGTAAAGCATTTGCATGTTAAGCTTAACAAGCGATATATGGAGCGACTGCCTCTCTCCCTCTCCTGCTGCTACTTCAATCATGAAACTGATCAATGATCAGCTGATCGTCTCTCTTGTTTGTTTTTGACCCACTTTACACCAGAAAGAGGAAACCAGCGGCTGAACAACAGCAGCACGTTTAAGCTTGATCAGCTGTTGTTAGAATGTATTTAATATTACTTTCTACTCGAGGATCTTTTTCTACGTAGCTGACGGCTGGTAACTGTGCAGGGGCGGATCTAGCAAAGTTTAGCCAGGGGGGCCGATAGGGCATTAACAGGGAAAAGGGGGCACAAAGACATACTTTTCTTTCTTATTCTCATTTAAAATGTTGAGCTTTTAATAATTATCTGAATCTTACACCCAAAGTTTTAATCTGATGCAAAATGTATAAAGTCCATTATTGTATATAGTAACTATTAAGTCTAATATACTCTAGTAAGCTATAGTACTTTTTCCTTTGGGAAGGTACCATCTGTGCAGTTCTGTTGAAGAAAGATGTTGAATCTATTTAATTATTCTTGAAAAATAATTTAATTCTGTGCATTTTTTTTTTTTTCACACTGCGTCAAATTAAAGTTGATTACATCGATTAAGCATCATGAGGTGGAGGGTGAGGGGTGGTTCCCTTTTTTCTTTTTTGCTGGGAGTTTGCAGCCCTATTAGTTAGGTTGCTTAATATTTCTGCTAAGTACTCTTTAAAACACCAGAATAGGAGGATGTTGCAGGTTTGAGTTTATCAGATTGATCAGTGTTGCTGAACTATGAAATGTTTTGGGTGCAGTGTATTTTTTGCATACAGGTATAACAGAATAGCTTTAGTGTTTTGTTTTTTTAAACTTGAGTATGAACTTATACAAAATGCAGCAAGATATTAAAAAACAGTTTTATTGATTAAAAACACACTATATCGGATTCATATCGGTATCGGCAGATATCCAAATTTATGATATCGGACATAAAAAAGTGGTATCGTGCCATCTCTGCTTCTAACCCCTCCCTTCTCTTTAACTCAAAGGACCATCATGATCGCCTGCCACATCAAACAAATGACCAAGGAGGTGTCGCCGTGCTTTACTGCTGACGACGTGGCCAAAATCAGGAACTTCAGTCAGACTCGTTCCAAAGTGAGTCATCTCGCTGCCTTCTCACACGTGGAGGCGTAATCCTAAATGTGAAACTAAACCCTTTAAATCTTCGTCCTTTGTAGGATGTGTTCGATCAGCTCGCTCGTTCCTTGGCTCCCAGTATCCACGGCCACGAGTACATCAAGAAGGCCATCCTCTGCATGTTGCTGGGAGGCGTGGAGAAGGTCCTCGAGAACGGCTCGCGAATCAGAGGAGACATCAACATCCTGCTCATCGGTATGAGGGCGTCGTCCTAGCTCTTGGAGTTGTAGCTCTCGAGTGTGGAAGAGTGAGAGCGTTGCTTTAAGTCAGGACTCACTTTCATGGTGACTCAGATTGTTCTAAATTTCTGGCTACAAGCTTTACATTCATGGACACAAGGCAGAGGTAAACCTCACGAATGCAGCACTGAACAATAAAATGTGTTTGTGCCATAAATCAGTATCTGTGAGAGAGACACCAGTGAAAAGGGACCTACACTTGTTCCTTGTGCTGCACCACAGGGAACGGCTACCTGAACGACTGTGCTGACAAGCTCAAGGACTCACACGTGGACATGATGGTGGTTCAGTTCTGATGGGGGGGTTAATGGTGTGTTCGTGTTTCCCAGGTGACCCATCTGTGGCCAAATCCCAGCTCCTGCGTTACGTTCTCCACACAGCACCCCGAGCTATACCCACGACTGGACGAGGTTCATCTGGTGTGGGTCTGACCGCCGCCGTCACCACGGACCAGGAGACGGGTAACGAATGTCCCCCGAATTTGTTTAGCCTAAACAAGTGAAGGACCTCTGTGTGACTGCAGCCAGCATGGCTACGCTGCAGCGAGCCTCCACCGTGTCAGGTCTCACTGTAGTCAGAAAGCGTTTGACATCTTTGCTTCGTGTCGCCTGTTGTAGCGACGATGGATGCGGCACGAGCAATGTGCTGTTAGCTAACTGTTGGTCTCTGCTAGCATGAGCTAACATGAGACAGAAACGGGGATCAATTCATTTAAAAACATTAACTGGTATTAAAGCCTCCCGCTGACCTGTGGGTCTGCTAACGCCGGCTGCTTGTTGATTTGAGTGGACTCAGTTGTCACTGATGTATTTGAAGGTTAGAATAAAGGTGTTAAAACACGTACGCCACGTGATCGGTCTGTTCAAACGTCGGCATTCAAGTGTTACACACCTGCTGTAAGTGCATTTCTTCCTGCTCAATACCAACATTTGTCCTCCGCCAGGCGAGCGTCGTCTAGAGGCTGGGGCCATGGTGCTGGCTGACCGCGGCGTGGTGTGCATCGACGAGTTCGACAAGATGTCCGACATGGACCGCACAGCCATCCACGAGGTGATGGAGCAGGGCCGCGTCACAATCGCCAAGGCCGGTATCCACGCCCGTCTCAATGCCCGCTGCTCCGTACTGGCTGCTGCCAACCCCGTCTACGGCCGAGTGCGTGACCACACCCACATCTGTCTCTGCCTGCTAGTTGATTTTGGACGAGACCTTTAAAGAAAACTCTGCTTGTCCCTTTCTGCAGTACGATCAGTATAAAACCCCCATGGACAACATCGGCCTCCAGGATTCGCTGCTGTCGCGTTTTGACCTCCTCTTCATCATGCTGGATCAGATGGACCCCGAGCAGGATCGCGAGATCTCGGACCACGTGCTCAGGATGCACCGCTACCGTGACCCCCGCGAACAGGAGGGAGCCGGTACGTCACTCGTAATAGGACGGCGAGATGAGACCGTTTTTGTCCGATTATTAAAACAACAAACGCGTTGTGTGTTTCAGCCATGGCTTTGGGCGGGACCGTAGACGTCCTGGCGACAGACGATCCAGACGCTGCGGTCGAGGAGCACGAGGAGCTGCAGATCTACGAGAAGCACAACAACCTGCTGCACGGAAGCAAGAGGAAGAGGTCTGAGAGCACAAGCGTGCCTTTGTCTCCTGTGTTGATAACGTGCGACTGCAACAGAATAGAAACGTTTGCTTTGTTTCAGGGATAAAATCGTGAGTAAGGAGTTCATGAGGAAGTACATCCACATCGCCAAGGCTGTGACTCCTGTGCTCACAGAGGAGGCGGCCAATCACATCGCAGAGGAGTACTCGAGGCTGAGGAGTCAGGAACAGCTGGGCGCCGATCTGGCCAGGGTGAGCGTGAGCCGACAAATCTCATGTGACGTAGTAAAACCTGATGGTTTCCCAGACTGAAATGTTCACGGGAGTCCTGAAGTTTGAGAAAGTGGAGGCAGCTTGTTTGCACATCTGAAATGTTCCGGGTTGCTTGAGAAGCTGCTGTTTGTGTTCTGGTTAAACCCACTGAGATGCAGATGTGCCCTGATGTGTCAGGACCCGAGTGCTAATCCTCATTCCTCTCCACAGACCTCTCCGGTGACGGCCCGGACTCTGGAGACTCTGATCCGTCTGTCCACGGCACACGCCAAGGCCCGCATGAGCAAAGCCGTGGAGCTGCAGGACTCGGAGGTCGCAGTGGAGCTCGTCCAGTTTGCCTACTTTAAAAAGGTCGGCGTTGTTTCTGCGTCCTGAGCTGAGAGGTCGAGGACCTCTGCCGTTCAAATTTATTCATATTGTTTTTTCTCTCTACAGGTTTTGGAGAAGGAGAAGAAACGTTCACGACAGGAGCACGACTCTGATTCGGAGGAGGAGGAGGAGATGCCCACGCAGCGTTCACAGCGAGCTGTGAGGAAGAGGTAGTGACACATGAACCCAGCCCCCCATGTGATAAACAGCTTTTTTTTTTTTTTTAAAAATGGTGCCTTTGCTTCAGCACTGATGCTTTGTGTCCTGCAGGGGGCGACGTGGCTCTCAGGGCAGTGAGCCCTACAGTCCGTACGACTTCAGTGAAGACCAGGAAGTCCCTGAGAGTGAGCATCATGTGTTGTCACGCCACAGTGTAGTCGGTCGCCTCTTTGGTGCTACAGACCAAATGAACTTTCACATCATCCATAATAAAGTTGCCAACATTACTGTCAGTACTAGTATGTTCCTGTTCACTGCACTGAGCTAGAAAAGCAGGTTTAATATACTTTTTTTTTAAAATTTGACTCTTATAAAATAGCAAATTTGGCTCATTTATATTTACATTACATTTTAAAAAGGCAAAGTCAGTATCGCTGCCGTGTAATAAAACAATATCATTATGAATTTGCATCACTGTAGGGAAAAGTCTTTGAGCGTGTAGTTCTGCATGGTTCAGGTTTAAGCAGGCTTCATGTTAGGTTCTGCATCAGGTCTCACTTTGGTGTTTGTTCTTCAGTTCAGGCCGGCACCCCGAAACCAGCCAAGCCCAGAGAGGACGAGCCCATGGATGCCTCGCTGCAGGCTGGAGATGCTGAGCTGTCTGCAGAGAGGTGTGTGTGCGTGCGCGTGCGTGTGTGCGTGCGTGCGCCTTTATTTTGAAATGTCACGGCTTCTTTCCTGTCTTTCCTCCCCCAGGCTGAAGGAGTTCAAGTCGTCGCTGTTCGCCGTGTTCCAGTCTGCTCACGCTCAGTCGGTGAAGATGAGCGCGCTGATGGACGACATCAACAAGGAGCGTCAGAATACGTTTTCAGAGGCCGAGGTGCGTGGCGCTTTGGCCCGCATGCAGGATGACAACCAAGTCATGGTGGCTGATGACATCATCTTCCTCATTTGAGACAGAAATAAAATTACTTGGACTTTTAAGAAGCCGTGGATCATAGCGCCCCCCGGCGTTCATCGGACACGTCATCTGTCGCCTCATCGCGTTTGCTTTGGTTTCAGCAGCTCGGCTCTGCAAACTGGGATGAAGATAAAGTCGTATTACTTCCTGCACTTGTTTCAGTTCAGTGGTGGAAACGTTGCCTTAGAGCGTCTTTGGTCACTGCTCCCGGCGCTCTAAGGTTTTTACCTGCGTTTGTCTCTTCTGGGCTTGTATATAGTTGACACGTGTTGTTAAATAACTGTTGTGAAATATAAAAAAATAATAAAATGTCATTGGTGTGAAAAAAGGCTCTTGATTTAAGACTGAAAGCGCCGTACCTGTGCACACACGTGGGGGAAGTGGCTGCATGTGTGGTGCTGGTAATCTCTCCTGCAGGTACACAAGTATTTACAAGAAGCATTTTAAAATCCCCGATCAATCCACACCTCGGTGTGTGTGGGTGGCAGCTCCCACGGTCGACACAGACCTCAGAACTGTTTAGGAAGTCGGCGTTCAACCTCACCCTTCTCACTTTTTCATTCTGGTTATGTGCTGGTGTCAGTTTCTCAGGTTTGCCAAAGGTCAGATGTGGCAGCGCCTCACAATCACTGCTCTGAGAATAAACTGAACTGCGGCTGCGATCGTGCTGAAGATAAGAGTGTGAACTCGACCTGCCTCAGCAACAGCGTTTCGTTTCTCTGCCACCATCCAGGACGCGGGGCCTTGAGGTCTGAACTCCTACGCCCGATTCAGCCCGTGACGTGGCAGTCGCCGTCGTTCCTCGCAGCTGCAGCCACAGTTCGATCGTAACAAATATTATTTTAAATGGGGCGATTATTCAGTACCGGGTTTGGCATCTTATATTGTCCTGGTCTACTCTGAGTATTTCCACACAGAAAATAAAAGTACAGGTGAAATGAAACTGTAAAGCTAATCGGAGCATGTTTGGTGTGCAGACCACAGGCTGCAAAGAGCAGATTTGGGTGCTGTTTGCAAAAACCCCAAAGATCGAAGCAGAGAAATCTTTATTAACACGAATATGGTGTTAATGTTTCTTCTTTGTAGTTTGAGAAAAAGGAAACGTGTGCAGCATTTTGTATGAGCACATTTCTTACTCCTGTGTGAAATATCGTGTTTGGGACGTTGTCTGCACGACACAGATGTGTGACCGTGTTTTACACACAGCTGCAGACGCTCGCCGTTTTACCTCTGACCTTATCTCCTCGTACATCGCGCTTTGGATCAAACCTCCATACGACCTGTCGCCCAGTTTTTGTGTAATTTGGCGAAGCTCAGCTTCTTCCTTCCTCAAGAACGGCTTCGTGCGAGCCTCCACCCCACTGAGAGCATTTCTGAGCAGCTGAAGGATGTTTTGCTGGTGTCTCTCCTGTTAAGGACGTGACTTTAGGATACTTCTCATTTCTACAAGGACTGGATTAAACATAAAATCAGCCAATGAGAAAAGAGTTTTTTGAAAGACCTTCAGAAATAGAAAATATAAATACATTAGGGCTGAAGACTTTGTTTTACAGTACTGTAAATGACTTTGCAGTGTCATTCTTATAAATCTGATATCAAATCATTTATATATAAACTTTACGTGTATCAGCTTTGTGGTTATGGTAAACCCAGCGCCTCATTTCACATAAAAAGCGTGGGATTCATTAGTTGACCTCATTGACGTGTTTTCAGTTTCCATTGCACGAGTCCATCAGCGGCTCAGCGCTGCTCTGTAATTCCCTTTAACTCACTTTTTTTACCCTAGCTTTCAGAGCCATACTTGTGAAAGAAGCCATATCAATAAATAATCTTGAACTTGGGAATAATTATGCTGTTTGACTGTTACATAACCCGCCATAACTGAGAAATACATTTGGCTGCTGTGTCTGAGTAAGGAAGTGATGCTTGTTCAAAGAACATAACAATACAAAAAGAAATAATCTGTTCATCCTAAATCCACTGAGACTTGAATCAGGTCTTTTATGGTGAGTGTGAGGCTGTTAACACTGTGGCACTCGTTTGTTTCAACCTGATTTACACCAACTCCCATGTAAATGGGAGCGCGTGCTTCCCTTTAACTCCCCGCTCTGTGGTTACATTATTAAAATAGAACATCTTAAAATTGTTTGTTTATATGGAAAAACGGCTACACTCGCCGACTGCACCATAAAGTGAACAGCCTGGCCATAACTTCACTTCAGTTGATATCTCTCTAAAACACTGTGTTTGGGACACTCAGGCTTTGGTTCATTTTTAAAGGTTTGAAACATTAGAGAACTCAGCTTGGCTTTAATTGAAAAGTTTGACACAATGGGATAATAATTAAGTTGTTATTTTTTTCATAGTGTGTCAGTTGAGAAAGCAAGTGTCCGTCTGGTGTGTCCGCTGTAAATATAAGCTAGTTAGCTTTGTTTAGCTTAGCTTGGCTTGTTTTAAAGACTGGAAATGGGAAAGTCCTCAAGTTAATCCAGCTAAAGAAGTTTACAGCACATTAAAACACACAGCCTACCTCAACATGGACTGTTTATACTTAATGTACAAATGAAACAATCAGAATGTCAGTTTTGGCAGATTTGAACTGCCATAGCTTGCCATAGCTTTATGCTAGGCTATGGTAAGCTAACTATTCCTCTTTAATTAATGAATATCAAGTAGTATCAAAAACTCTCAACAATTCTTAAATTGGTACGACAGCCAATAAATGGACTTTATAGATATGGCGTTCCTGGGCCTGCGCTCTCCTGGAGATCTTGGTTTTGGGATCTGCGGGAGCCGCTCGCCTACTTTGGGGCCACTGCACCGAGGCCTCCAGTTACCACGCAGACCACTGCTGCCTTCACCCTCGGTCCTTCTCCAGCTTCTCGTGTTCATTCTTCCCGATGTTGCTATCAGTTGGTGTTGCTACATCTATCACTAGAGCTGTTTGTCCGTCTGTATCTGGAAGTCCAACGGGATCTTAGCTCGGCCATTCTCAGTCAGAAAGAAACTTCTTTATTTAAAAATGAAGTTTTTTAAAACCCATGTTTGATTGTTGAGTTTCTATAGTACTGTTGGTTTGCCTGATTTTAGATGGCTTTGTGCTTTTACCTGAGCTATCTGGGCCAAACTGGGGCTTCTAAAAGCACTTTACATGAAAGCTAAAGAGCTTGGAAAGAAAGCTTCTTCGGTGTTCTTCAGAAACCATTTCTCCTAACTTCACTATATATGTTACACAAGGAGAGAAGATGTTATCACATGGCTTGCATTTAAGAAGTATGTTGATTCATTACCAGAAGCTGTGTCAGCATTTCCTTGACCTACATTGTTTAGAGTGAGTTTGTGCGTAGGTGTAGTTACTAGCGTACCATTTTCTATGTTTCAGAAAAAACAGAAAAAGTTGATGCAGTTCAGCTTAATTTGTTTGTTCCTGTTTGTTTCTTAAAGTGATAAAAGTTACAACTTGATGTGAGTCGAGATAATCAGAGCTCTGCGGATGTACACACACACACACACACACACACACACACGCACGCACGCACGCACAGGCACACACACACACACACACACACACACACACACACACACACACACACACACACACACACACACACACAGTAATTGTCACTATTTCACTTTGCTTTTTGATAAACGAAATTCCTTGCAACTGCATTTGAACACCCGTATCACATTTTACACCTTGAATTTGACTTTCACATCAATCCCTGCTAATTTTGTTTGTTGCTGAACATTTCCCCCGATGAAACTGTGAAGCAGATTATAATTTTCCCAACAACTTCAAAACGACGGAGGGGTGCAGGACAGCTTCCACACCTTTGTCTGACACCTTCTGAAAGTGTCAACATTGAACGTTTGTGCAGGGCAATTATACTTTTTGTAGCAGGTCAAAATGGGGTCAAATGAAAAAAAAACCCCAAAGACCTTAAGAGTTTTGAAGATTTCATAGTAAATATGCTACATGATACAATCACACATAACACGCACAGTTAGTCGGCACGGAAACAAAACTCTTTTCGAATATCAGCCGCGTTTCTTCAGAATCGGTGACAGTCAGAGCGGAAATGCATCTCACATGTTGCCAGCACACCAACTCAGTGTGCCGGCGTATAACCGCTGCTCGACTGCAGACGTTACAGGATACCACAGGAGGGCTTCACAGTTACGCTGGGCTTTGAGGCAACACAGTCATGCTGCTGGTGAGTCGAGCTGCTTTATCCTTAACTTTTATCGGTGATTATTAAATTAGAGCCACTTTTAGACAATGTAATGTAAAAAAGTAGCACATTTGATTTCTGAACACTTATTTCATGACGCTGTCCCAAAATCAGGATGCCGACATTTTCCCTAATCTGTAACGCACGGCAGTGATTAAAAACAAAATGCCTTTTGGATTTATTCACTGATTATCCAGCCAACTAGGAACTGGCAGCAGTCGTAAAGTTCTATTTTCTTTGCTCACATGTGTTCTAGCTGATGAAGCACTTTGACACGCTGTGGCCTGCGCGCTCTTGTCTTGCTTAGGTGTTGAGAGCTTTGCTGGTCCTGAGTTTGGCTCCCCTGCTGCACGGCGCCAGGAAAAGCCAGTCGGTCTCAGCAAAGCTGGGGCCCAGAGCTGGACTGAAGGGCAACAGTGTGAGGTTGGTTATAGATCCTTCAGTGCTGCCGCACTTCACCGCAAAATCTCCCTCAAGCATCGCCAACATGTCTCTGTCACCGTGGACGTACATGTAAGACCCTGCTGTTATTCATCTATGTTTCACTGGGCCATGTTAATCTTTAGGTTACAGTGTTTTTTCTCTGACCCATCCGTCCGCAGTGACTCGTCCGTGGACTCTCGTTTGCCCAAGCATATCTCAAACGCCCAGTGCCTCACCACTGGCTGTCTGAGTCCACAGGGGGGAGGGGAGGATAGAGGCCTGGAGGCTAAACCCATCAAGTACGAAGTTCTGGTCCTCCACAGGTGAGCTGCTGTGGAAAATACTCGCTTTGCACTTGGTTTTGTTTTCATCAGAACAGCTAGAATTGCTCTTGTGTTCAGTTTCAGTTCATTTGCAGACAGCCCTGATAATAGAAAGAATCCAGATTGAAGCTCGTTGAGCACAAAGTACATAAAGAGACAACAGCCACAGAAATGTAGGAGCTCAGTGCAGGGATACAGTTTTCACCATCATCATCGGTGAAAGCTGTTCTACCAACGGAGCGCAGTCACAGACAAACACGGCGCTGGCGCTTGTTGGACATTTCTCTCCGTACTTCACGTCCTGATATGACTGCGCAGGTCTCAAACAGGAAGAAGCAGCAGGTCTTTCCACTTAACCTAGAAAACAGGAGCCGCTGGGTGTTTCCATGCCGATGCCGACTGACCACATTTTCTTCCTCACAATTTCTTTCTTAATATTTTAAACTTTTTAAAATCATCAGCTAAATTCAAAAACTGTAGATACGTTACAAAGTGTATCCAATGTTTTTCAATTAGTGTGCGGTGATCACTCGGACTTTAGTTTTCAAAGAAAGGACTCGTTTTGTTTCAAATGTTATTCGTTTGTTGTTCAATAAATTCTGTGGTTAGTTTGTTTGTCACAATGTGATGCGCAACATTTAGCTTTGAGGTTTTTTTCTCTCCAAAACTTTGTCATGAGTGGCATTAAAAATATTTTTTTACTATTTAGTACTAAACGTTACTTTTAAAAAATACTTTACATTACAGTATTTACAATATTTAATAATTTATACTACTACTACTACTAATAATAAATTAATACCCTGTCATTAGCCCTTTGGTATTTTTCCTTTACTTTTACTAAGTTTACTTTTTAATTAAACTATTTTTAAAACTATTTTTTAGTATTTTAATACACTTTGTGTGGATATGAACTGAAATATAAATCATTTTGAATCTAGTCTTCAAAGAAATCCCAAAGAGCTGCTTGTGTTGATCTGGACGTCGCGTTTTCAGTCGGACGTTTCGTCGCTCATCCAACTTCCTCAGAACAGAATCCACATTTTGGGATTTCCTTGCCTGGATAAGCATCAACACGTCTTTAAAGATTGTTTTCTCACACGTTTGTCACTCGGACCTCTTCCCAAACATCAGCGAATGAATGTGGGCGTCTGGTAGCTGAATAATGTTGAGGGTTTTTTGTTTGTTTTTTTAAAGTTTTGTATTTAGATCAACTATATTCCTCAATTTTCCAAAAGATCCATCAAATGAGTCTGCAGTCACCAGGTATCACTGTTTGATAAACACAGTTTTAGAGGGTCCACGAGTGGGCGACGTGGATTCTTCAGCCTAATCTGTAACGTTGTGATCAGGGCCGTCCCATTTTGTGCTTTTGTCATCAAATATAGCTCCATATCACCCGGGCTGTTTGGCACTGTTGTCATGCTGCAGAACCAATCAGATCCATCCTTTGTGGCAATCTGTGATAAAAACACAAACATCCTGAAAAACCGCAGTGCAGGTTGTGTACAGTAATGTGTTAGTTAGCAGGTCAAAGGCATTTCTATAGAAGCAGAACCACAGTATACATACAGATGTACGTTCTG
Source organism: Rhamphochromis sp. 'chilingali' (assembly GCF_963969265.1). Taxonomy (NCBI): domain Eukaryota; kingdom Metazoa; phylum Chordata; class Actinopteri; order Cichliformes; family Cichlidae; genus Rhamphochromis; species Rhamphochromis sp. 'chilingali'. The sequence goes on from NC_137932.1 coordinate 695,670, forward strand.
GTTTTTCACTGTTGTTTCCCATATAAACCACATTCAAGACAAAACAAAGATGTTTAGAAAGTCGTTGCATAGCTTGCAGCCTTTGCAAAATACGTGTAACTGAATTAAACTGAGAGCCTTCATTTCATTTATCTCCCCCACATTATATAAAGCCCCTTCAAACACAGTGCTCTCGAAGGGGCTGTAACCTTTCAGTTATATATTTACAACTCTTTCCTGCATCACCACAGGGTCCTCAAACCGTCTAAGAAAAAAGGGAGGAAGGCGAGGAAGCAGTACATCTTCACACTGGGGACAGAGGTGATCACAGCTGGCTGTACCTGTGTGAGGCCCACTGTCATACCTCAGGGGTAGGAAGGCGACGACTTGTGATGAACGCATTTCTTTCAGCACGCTGTTTTTACCCTGTACTAACCTGCATTCTGCAAGTTTGCTTTAAGTTATAACAGGTTCAGATATGAAAGTAAAATGTGTAACATGAAAGAGTCATTTTTGACCTGTGTGATGTTTTAGTGCTTGCGTTTCCCCGTCTTAGCTGTTAGCAGTAGGGCTTGCTTTGTGACTCTGATAGCTTTAAACAGCTGCAAAGTGTGTGTCTGCCCCCTTGTGGTCGCGAGGGCTTTATTGTAACTTTAATCAGAGATGGTAGACGAAAGAATGTGAGCCTTGAATTGTTGTTGACATTATTTGTACATGATAAATAATATTAATTTTGTGGATATGTGTCTTTTTTATATTTGTTCCTATTTTATTCCTAATTCGGTATTTTGCTTTTTACATTTTATACGAACTATTTTCATTTCATTGTAAACATTATAATTCATAATTAAAAATGTGTGTCTTTAACATCTGAATCAGCTGTGACACAAATAATAAACTCAGGTCAAATTATCTTTATGTTAATAAATGCATTTCACAGTATTTTTAATGACAGCATTATTTTTTGTTGGTCGCTCCTTTTTTTGTAAAATATTATAGACTCACATACATGTAACTTTCATTTTAAGCTAAATATTAATTGACTATAGTGGCACTCGATGTCCATCTGCAAGCTGCCTTGCAACCCACCTTCATCCCAGCTCATCCTTTCTGCAAGTAAGTGCTTATGCGATACCCCCAGCCCCTGGGAGACACCTTTGACTGCTTTTTCCCTTGTAGGTAGCAGCTTATCTCTGCCTGCCCCAAACTATGATGTAGTTTTAGTCATAATTTTAGCACCTAAACTCATTTAGGGTCAGTCTATTTTTTGCCAGCTGAAGATTATCGAATACTAAATCTGAAGTTGATTCAGTCGACTAAAATATAAATACATAAAAGTTTGTGTTTTTACCGAGAGTTGCTCTACACGTTTTACAAAGTGTCTTATTTTCTTTGACATCAGTTGCGAGATGTGTCCACTCTTTGCTTTCTCCTTGGCATCGACATTTTTTATGCTTTTTCAGGAGAAACATAGAGCATGAGAGCTAGTTGTACTTCCACCTCCGTTTCCTAGGGACTGAATGGTGTGCGTGGTAAACTTTGCTACACGAGGAGCTTACTTCTGATTGGATCACTTCCAAACTCCTCCCACCTTTCTACATGACTTGATTCGATTCGATTGAATCTCGTCTCTCCAGAATTTTCTCATCTCATTTTTATTCCGGGACAAAGTCTCGGCACATTTCATCCTAGTTTTTCTACAGATTGCATGCAGTTGCAAACTGATAGCAGACTGAATGTCTTATGGCCATTTTATCACCACCCTGGTGAACCAACGTCGCTTTGCAAGTTGAATACACAGAATCATTGTGATTGTGCTGTGATATCCCAGCTACCAGTGTTTGTCTGTCACGGAAATCAGTGTCAAAAATATCACCATCAAATCTGAAAATTATGAGAAAGTTCGAGTTCAGCCAAGCTGCTTTTATTGATCATGCCAAATAGGTACAATCAACCCAGCCTTGAAGATATACAGCAACACACAGTTACAGCAAGTACAAAGCCCATGTACGACTCCCCCGTTACAGCGCAAACATTTGAGACACTTCAATCAAATCAGCATGACCAAACCACTTAAGCACATTTGATCCCCATTTTAATGTTTTAGGTTGGAATTGCTGTGAAAACCATAAACAATCAGAGACACCAAAGCAAGTCGGTCAGATCACAAATCGACCCACCGAAGCCAGAAATACGTCCAAACTGTGAACTGCAGTCAGTCACTGTTTCACCTCCTCGTAATGTGAATGTTTTTACTGTATATGTTCACTGCTCTTCTGGTATGAATACCGTGTGTGCTTTGACTTGTGCTTAATGAAATAAGAGTGCAATCAGTGCTCTAACTCTAAGAGACTCAAATGCATGTCACTGATCTACGACTACACTACAGCTAAAGTCCCCCCCCCCCCCCCCCCAGTTATTTGTTTCATATTCATAAAGCATTAGTGAGATTCACAGACAAACCCCAGACGGAGTGAAAGAAACAGTGAGAAGTATGAGCATGTGGACCGAGATCACTTTGTGTTTTCATATTTAAAGCTGGTCCTGTGTATTTAATGAATCCTGGTTTTCAGTGGAGTGGAGTTGGTTATGGCTGAGTGAGGCTCTGAAACTACTGTGTCCAGTCTGAATAAAGCACATCACAGATTTTCAGGTTTTATGAGGTAATGATCACATACTTAGTCTAATTGGAGAGAAACTGCGGCTGTGCCAAACTGGAAGCGCTGCCAAGAAAAAACACAGCTTCACTAAAATCATCTCCTGATGCTGAACACAGAAAACAGGAGCTCTAATTCCTTTTTTTTACTCAGTCATGATTGGATGGCTGTTCCTCTTTAAAAAACATTAGCGCCGACGTCCCCCCCCCCCCCCACCCTCCCACGTTCCTTTAGAAAAAAGAGAAATTTTAACATCAAGAGTGGCTAAACTTTATACAGCTTGCTCAGAATCATCGCAGCATACATCAAATATGAAAACCAAAATCTGCCCTAGTTGCTGTTGAGTTCTTCTTTTAATGCACTGTTTTCCCCCTTTTTATTTTTTTTCCTCGCTCTTTCCGTTCCCTCGTGCCATTCGTCTACCGGCAGGCCTCCTCCTTCATCTCCTTGTTCTTCCTCACTTCCTCTGCATGTTTGTCCTGCCAGACACAGAAACATGAGTACCATTATCATTTAGGAAGATATTTTCATTAATGAAGGAGACGCCGGCGTAAAGGTTTGAATGAGAGCGAGTGGGGAAGAACTGAAAAAACTTTATTTCATTGCACTAATATTCATGGTTGCTGATCAGGTTTGTGAGCAGTGCCAAACCAGAAGAGAAAGTTCAGCTGAAGCTTCGCTTCATTTACACTCAAAAAACTCGTGTTTAGCTCTCAGTGTGTGTTTGACGTTTTGCTCAATATGTCTCTCATGTCTGTAACTTTGTAGCTGAAACAGTAAAAACATGAACTTGTTGATGTTCACTCTGTGTTAGACTAAAACCAGCAACGTTTCATTAGTGTTGCTACAAGTTGCCTGGCAACAAGTTGCCTGGCAACAAGTTGCCTGGCAACAAGTTGCCTGGCAACAAGTTGCCTGGCAACAAGTTGCCTGGCAACAAGTTTGGGTTCAGAAATAACACACGAGACAGTAAAGAGTCGTTTTCACAGTCTGCGATACACATGGACAAATATCAGTGTAACTTCATCCGAAGCTATTAGCTGGCTGTGAGAAAATATAAAACTGCTGCCCTCTAACTTCAAAGCTTGCATAAATCCTTTTTAGCAAGAGAAAAAGAAGAAAAACATTCAAAAGTCAAATTTAAAAGACAGTTTGCAATAATGTAGCAAACCTCCCCACAGACTCCCACGTTTAACTGTCCAACTACGCTGCACCAAACAGCAGGTTTACAGCCCAGTACAAAAACGGTCCCTGCCATATTAACTCTACGGTGGGTCAGGCTCATCCATCTGGATACAGATCAGGCTTAAGGTTAAGGGCGTGGCTATTTCTGATTGACAGGTGTGCAGGGAGCTGATTCCTGTCTGCAAAAGCAAAATAAAAAGGAGTTTCTACGTTATCCCAGGATATCATGAAGACTGGATGAAAAGAGAAGCAGCAGAGTTTGTCTCTCCAAAGTTAAACGTGTTCTGTTTGAACAAAGACACATAAACGACCTTTTCATGCTGCTTTATTTTACTAAAGTCAAAGATGGGCCAGATTGCCTCCATAGTTAAAGCACAAATACATGTGCATATATAAAACATATGGTTGGCCTGGTGTCGTAAAAGTAACATTAATATGACATTTGTGACAATGCTGTCGAACTACTACATGTCATATGTTACACTGACACATCAGCACCACAAAAACCTTGCTCAGCATTATCAGCACTGGATTTTTACCTAACCCCCCCAAACAAAAATAATGGTCCCACGTGGGAGATGAACCCTGGTGTTCTGTGGCTGTCTGCTGTGTGAGAAACCACACAAAGCAATGATTGTTTGAGATCAGTTTGCAGACCTCCCCTCTAACGGTCGGGAGGCTCGGGGCTTAATCGTGGCCACGTTACCTTCTCCTGCAGCCTCTCCAGCATGGCTGCCAGCAGAGCCTCCCTGTTCTCCTTGTTGGCCTCCATCTTCTGCTCCAGCTTCTCCTTGGCGTTCTTGATGAAGTTGTTGTTCTCCTCAAAAGCTTTCTGGATCACCTCGCGCTCATGCTCTCTCTTCTCTGCCAGGTGCTTCAGCAGCTCCGCCTCCTGGCACTGGAGGAAGATGGAGAAGTGAAGGCAGCTGCTCATCCTTTACACAATACTCAGACTGCAGGTGATAAGCAGGCTGTTTGCAGTTTTCACCTATTTCAACAAAGTTCAACTGTCAAACATGTTCTAGTTGAAGGGTGCAGACACAAACTGAAATGTGTGCGGTTGTCAGCACCTGTAATCTTTGTCCTCAGGTGGGCCAAACCTCATAACTAATACATTAGATCACTGTGAGCCAGTAAAGCCAAAGAAATTGGAATTGCCTCGTTTCCAGAGAGCGCTCTTCCATCTCTAACAATCTTTTCACTCTCCTCACCTTTCCCCTGTTTGTCTCTTGCCCTCGCTCCATCATCCTCTCTGATGGATGAATATGAATCATTGTCTTTGTGTCCTCACAGGATTGTCTCTGCTCTTTCATCTGCCTCTTTTCATCTCCCCCAGCTCAGTTCCTTCTTTCCGTTCACTCCAATACTCCCTCCCACTTCCCCTTCATTCATTTTAAGCCTATTTCCGTCTCTCCGATAAATCACACAAAGAGTGCTAACAGATGTTTAACAATGGCTGAACGAGCCACAAACAGCGGATGTTTTCTGGCGGTTCAGATGACGCGCCCGCTCCCTCACCTTTCGCCTCTCTTCAGCCGCCTCTAACTTCTTCTGGATCTCCTCCAGGGATGGGTCGCGGCGCTGCGGCATGGAGGCATTGAGTTCAGGCAAGCCGTCAAAAGACGGGGGCTTGAGGATGACCTCGAAGGCCTGGCCCGATGCGCGTTTGTTCAGCTCGATAACTTCTACGTCTTTGATGACGCACCAGGCCAAGTCCACTGCATCTGTGTTGGTGGATAGCAGCATTTACTGTCAGAGCTGAATCCATGACCTCATCTTTGTTTGTCTTTAACATCGCCATCATGTTATATTTTAAAACATGGAAACACGTTCAGAGAAAAGAACAAGAACAAAAAGATCTTGAGTCTATTCTGTGTACTGGAGGATGGCTGAACGATAGCAGCAGGGTTGTTTTTGCTTCTTTTAAATATATATATATCTATTTAAATAAACAAACACAAACCCTTCCTCACAGGCAAGCCAGCGTTTTGTTCATCTCCATGATTCAACTGAAGCTGGACTAATGTGCTGTATCTCGAGGTTAGAGAGACCAGTCGTCTATAATGAGATCCCTGTAAACAGACCGACTGAACTCACTTTATTTAATAAGAAATGTCAACGTGTGCTTTAAAATCGAATCAAGCTAAATGTCTGAGTATTTATACAGTTTCATACATATTAGGGGGTTAATCAGTAATTTTTTTGCATTTAAAATCAGTTCGGTCTTTTCACAGATCTTTAATGGTTTGGAAGGCAGTTAAATCATAGCTAGATGTTTAGAGTTGGTGCCATAAATAGAGGAATGTGTCTTTATGATTACACAATGAGATGCTGCTATAAACATAAATCAAATATTCCTGGGACGGAGCCTCGGGGAACTTTGTAATAAGGAGGAAAGAGGCCTGGATGCTGAATGATCACTGACTGTGCTCAAAACTCAAACTTTCACGTTTGTAAAAGTATGACGTGGTCAGCTGCACCAAACACATTTAAAATCAATAAAGAGATTATAAAGGTTCCTTGTGATGTACCAAGAAGTATCCAAGATCTATCGCTTAAATAGCAGCAAACACATTTTATTGTCACTATGCACACGTACAAAGAGCTGGATAAGAAAGAAGGATGGGGTTCAAACCCACGCGTGCAGAGCACAGTGGATGAGCAGTCCGTCGCCTTGGCCACTCGGACACCTCGTCTGACAGCTGGAGCGATGCTGGAGCATAAACTTAGGCTGAAATGCAAAATGTCAATGATTTGGAGAGTCTGGTTTACTTTGAGATCGAATGTTTTACTTTAGTCAGAGATCTGGAGGAAGAACACAGAAAGTGTTTCACTCTGTAGAAATGACGCCAAGACCGAAATATAAGTTATATGTTCAGAATTTAGTTGCAGTTTGCAGTCACTCCTGATCTGTTATAACTTTAAAAAGATTCAAATTTAGATAGAGGGAAACAAAACTGCTTCTTGCTCACTTTTAGCTCCAAAGGTGATTATTTAGAAAGACCCAGAATTAGGACAAAAGGATCAGCGTGCGTCAGCACTGACTGTGGGCCTGGGTTTACTGCAGATCTAATGAGACATCTGTGGATGAGATGTTCTTGTGTTTGTCTGTAGTTGCTGAAGTTGCTGGTTTTAGACAGACAGGAAGAGAGGAGCTGAAGTTTGAGGAGCATCAAACTTCAGCCACAGAGACTGCTGTCGGTCTTTTATAAGCGACTGTACCCCTAATAAACACCAGTGCTCGTGCAAAGGAGATTTTTTACCTTCTGCCTTGTAGGTCGGGTTTTCTGCAGTGCGTGGGTTCAGGCATGAGCAGAACAGAGACACCAGGGGGAGCTCTTTGACCTTCTCTTTATAGGCTGAGGACACACACAGAAGATCAAGCTGAATCATGAGCACGCAGTCGAGGACTGACGACGTAAGTCATGCTCGTTATGTCATACCAGCGGACATAATAACGACACGCTGCACGACACAAATACTGCATGCTCATATTTGAACAGATCGGTCGCAGTATAGTGTTTAAAGCAGAGGAGCAGGGCGTGTGAGGTGAACGGGTTTGTGCTGCGACTGCATTTACCTGCCAGAGTCATGGTCTCACTGCAAATGTTACTCTCCAGGGATGCTGAAGATCCTCCTCACTCTGTCAGAGAGCTGTGCAGGGACAGAGACAGAGAGCACTGAATGCAGGAGCATCGAGGGCACAATCTGAGAAGGAAGAAGCTGAGGAGACAACAGCGTGAGCCAAAAGTGTAGAGCAGCCAAGTCATGATTATTGGACTCATGCAAAGCTGTTCTAGCAGAGTCAGAATAAAAAGATAAAGGCGGAGCGTAATGCAAAAATCCCACCTGAGAATAAACTTTAAATTAAAGCTCACATTATCAGATCAGAGCTCTTCAGACAAAAACTATTCTGGGTAAAGATCTCTGACCTTCTCAACAACAGTTACCTGACATGTAGAAAAAAGTCAGAGTCAGTCGGGTGTTCCTGCACTTTAAATGTTGTTGTTTCACCATTAAAAATGGAAAAAAATAAAGTAAAATGTTCATCAAACAGCAGAATGAAGCTCTGCTGTTCTAGTTCGTCTCAGGCTACTAAACTGTTTCTTTTGTTTGTGTGTGTTGAGAAACTTTCCTGGGGTGGCTGTAGCTCAGGTGGCAGAGCAGGTCAGCCACTAACCAGAAGGTCGGTGGTTCGATCCCAGGCTGCCTCCAGGCTGCATGCCAAATATCCTTGGGCAAGACGACGTTGCCTACTGGTGGTGGTCAGAGCGCCCGGTGGCGCCAGTGTCCGGCAGCCTCGCCTCTGTCAGTGCGCCCCAGGGTGGCTGTGGCTACAATGTAGCTGCCATCACCAGTGTGTGTGTGTATGACTGAATGTAGTGTAAAGGTCCTTAGGGACTGAGTAAAGTGCTATACAAATGCAGGCCATTTACCATCTATCAGATACTGTAAATGTGCAGAAAGTCGAACATCCAGCTGAAGAAGCTGCAAGTCAAGCATATTTTTCGAGGCGTGGCAGAGAAGCTGCTGCAAACCTTCTACAGACCTTTAAAACACCGCCTTTGCCTAACAAATTCAATAATTCATAATTCAACAATAATTCTGTTTTTCAATGAATTTGGCAACTGAAAAAAAGCAGATTGCACCGAGGCACAAAGGCAGCAGAGTAGAACCACCTGCCGTCGTCTCCTCCTCAGATGGTGATAGGTTTGTAGCTTGAACCTATTCGCTGGAACGTTGAAGACAATATAATTACACAGCAAGCAAGACACGAAGTAGGCAAAGTTCTTCATGTTTCTCGTGCACGGGAGAGAACCGGACAAACGCCGTTCCTTCGCTTGACCCTAGTTGCTCTCGTCCGCTCCCCCGTAACACTGCTCTTTTATTGAGGTTACATGAATATGCATAGGTTCATTAACATACGACATATACACACACACAAAGAGTACCTTGCCTTTGTGTGTGTGTGTGTGTGTGTGTGGTCAGAGTGTGACCGCATAAATGACAACTCTAAGCATATATGAGTAGATATTTCTAAGCATAAATAACAATCACCAATACAAAACCTAACAGATGGTCTCGTCAGCACTGAGCTGTTATAAATGTGTCTCTATCAAAACTTCTATCATTTCTTTAACTCTGAACTGTTTCAATGAGCCTGATCGATAATCCAAACAGACACACTTATCTGCCTCATCGGTGCTCTAAAACATTTTGTGTGCTAATTGGATAATCTCATCCTTTTAGATTCTGGGAGTGCTCTGCACAGCTTACTGACCCTTCCTCGGTCCACTGCACACACTAATTACGTTTGCTTAAATCCTGGGAACCAGTATCACTGGCATGAGGACACACACCCAGCTCACTGTGAGGTCGAAAACAATAAAGCAACATTTGAACGTCATGTAACAGCTGGGGTCCTTGATACAGGCCTAATTGAGACATTTGCTATCTTCAGACCTTTCCCACTGTGTTTTAAAGGTAAGTGACGGAGCTCCCACCAGCCAGTGGACAACGTCACCGTGGCTACACCCATCTTTTATATTTGATCTCTGTGTATGATGTTGTTCCCTTTAGATTTAGTTGAACTCACCATCTTGAAAACCTAGAGGATGGAGCTTTGTGGGATACACTGTAGCCCAAATCAGGACCTTTTCTCAACCTTACATAATAAAAGAAAAGCAAATAACAAGTGAAGTCTAAATTTAAAGGCGCTCTGTCTTCAGACTGAAAGTCAGATGTACTTGGAGCGATGTCTACCCCACACGCGGCCCCATTACAGTCAGCATTCATCAGTCCTGTTAGTTCTTCTCAATTTCTCATGTGAAGAGTGCCTGCTTGTGTCGTTTCTGACATTAGGAACAAACGACTGGCATGTGTCACATTAATGATGTCCGGTCCCACTCTGTTAGTCCATTAAGGCCTCAGTCACGGGCTTAGAGACTGGTCAGTGACAAATGAGTATGTATTACCTGACTGGTTGCTGAGTGGTTGCTGGAGATTACTGGCAGTCGCCACAGTCACCTGCAAACAACCCAGCCGCATGTAGTGAAGCTTGACCAAGTGTGATGCTGACTGGAAACCACTTAGTGAGTAGTTGCCGAGGCTTGTAGACAAGTTGCCATTCCCCATGCAAGCTAGGAGTGCAGCCAGAAAGTGAAACTAAGCAGAGTCTTTGATCGAAACTTAAAATGTGGTGTGACGTAGAGAGCACCTATATAAATTATTATTATTATTATTATAAATATCTAGGCTTCCGTTTGTGCTTCAGACCTGGGGTTGTGTGTTCAGGTCTCCATATCCCAGATATGTAAAATAAAGATCATTTTTAAAGTAAAAGGACCACTTTTGAGCCGTGTCTTTTTTGGCCGTAAAGAATCCAAAACAACCAAATTTAATACAAGCAAACCTGTATACCAGTTGGCAATTTAGCAACTTCCTGCAACCACTCACACCAGTGATGTGTGACTAGGTTCAACCAGATGCAACCAGTTGGGGAATACTGTTTATTTTCTAGTGACCAGTGGTTTCCACTCAGTCTTCAACCAGTTTGCTATAAATTAGAATCCCATTTAATATGATGGTGAATTGATATTAAATGATGCTAAACACTGCCAGCACTAGTGCTAGCTGATAACTCCCCGAGCTCCACCTTTTCCTCCAAATGTGATCACATCAGCAAAACCGAGATAACACAAATGCTAAACTCAAAGCTTTAACATGTTCGTAAACAGCTGAAACTACCTAAAAATTATTTTATTGTCTTTTGGCTTTTTATCTGGATGCACTAACAATTAAAGGTGCTGGATGTGTTTCAAGCTATGCCAGTTGCCTGTTGAACGTTTACTCAGACAGAAGCAAATGAGCATATTTCCCAAAAAGTGTCTGTCTGTCCGTCTACAAATGAGCCTGTCAGCAAGCCTGAACGTCCGTCTCCACACAGAGACACAAGTGTCCTAATGAGACAACCCGCATTACCGAGGAAGACAGATAGCTCATTATACTGCAGTGAGCTCAGGCTCACCTGGCCACCCTGACACTTGTCTGTTCCCTGAGGGACAGACAAGGACAAACACATGATTTTGCACAGCACACACACACTAATCAAGCAGTAAACGAACTGCTTTGCTGCACTGTTGTAATGCACACGCACACAGGACACACACAGCTGCTTCTCATATTATGAAGCCACCCAGGTTGCAGATCAATGCACTGCTTCCTGCAGGAGTAAGAGTGTGTCACTTCGAGTTTGGGAGAGAGACAGAGGGTGGAAACATTTGGGGTGGTGTTGGTGGGAAATTTTGCTGACAGCTACCTTATAGGCTGTTGAGGTTTTTCATTATCCGACTGTATGATATTCACTGAATTTGAATCTGTGCTCCTTAATTGGTAGAGTCTTAAACAAAGAAAAAAAGCAAACAAGCCCCCAAACAACAGCAGCGAGCACCGATTGCTATCAGAAAATGTATATCCCCCAACTAGTCGGCAGTGTTTCCTGTAAGTCGCTGCTCTGGCTGGTTGAAATCTATTGAAGGTTCTGCACCTTCTTCTTGTCCTGGTGGTTGCTTTGTTTGTTAGCAGTGTGAATGTAGTTTGGCCGTAAACACTTGCTAACTATTAGCTGAGCGGTAGTAAAACGAAAGAATGAGGTGCACTTACTTACTTTCAAGGAAAATGGTCCACGTTTGCAGTTTGTGTCACACTGTTCACGGTTTCACTATAACTCAGAGATTATACAAAACCACCACCTGTGTGGCAGCATGCTAGTGACCAAAGCAATCACATGTACGTTTTTGCCAACCGGTCAAGGAATACACATATTTTCTCAGGCATGTTTGGGTCGCAAGGAAAAAACGGGGCTCACTGAGAGGTCTCTAGGCCCATGTGACCGGAGCTTTTGGCTCATTTCCCCAGCCATCAACCTCCAGCAACCTTTTATCACTAGTCACTGAATATTAATTTTGCCCTCATGACCGATCCAAATGATTCTGGATCAGTCTCATTTGAGCCTCCATTGAGACCATTGTTACATGCACAATGGGCGACCGTGGCTCAGGGGGTTGGGAAGCGCATCTGTAACCGGACGGTCGCCGGTTCGATCCCTGGGCTCTCTGTCCTGGTCGTTGTGTCCTTGGCCTACCGCCTACTGGTGTTGGCCAGAGGGGCCGATGGTGCGAAATGGCAGCCTGGCTTCTGTCAGTGTGCCCCAGGGCAGCTGTGGCTACAACCGTAGCTGCCTCCACCAGTGTGTGAATGTGAGAGTGAATGAATAGTGGCATTGTAAAGCGCTATATAAATCCAATCTATTATTATTAAATCTTTGCCTTGACCACTTGCAGAGAGTCAGGTAAAAGAACTGATGCTATTCATGTTTTACGCTAAAGATGGAGCTAACAGCCAGGTAGCTTAGCAAGGAGACCTGAGAGTTGACTGACTCAAAAAACTGACAAGTATGAAACTCATTCATAAATTCTTGGTTTTATTGGCTGCTTCAATAACAATACAGCTAAGTGGGAATTAGCACTGAGCAGAGCCACGCTAGATGTTTCCTTTTGTTTCCGGAAATTGTGCTAAGCTAAGCTAGCATTGTCAGCATGAATGATTTGTCATATTTTAGAATATTTTATATTTTTCAGCACTTTAACATTAAAATGACATTCAGTTACTTATTGATTGATAAAAAAAGAAAGATTGTATCCGACTGTGTGTTTCCTCAGGTCTGAAGAGGTTTTCTTCCTGAGAGGCTTTAAGCCTCGTGGTAAAAGTAATATTAGGGCACTTTTCTGGTCAGACTTAGAGTAACGAACACTGATTTGATAAAATTTAAATAAATGAATTGGTTATTCTAAATTTAATATACAGTGCTTTATGTCTATAGAGTGAAGCACAGCACAGTATGAATGCATGGCTTGTAGCTAAAGCGTGTTTACTAACCTCTATATAAATGTGCCACGTACATTTTTATTTCATATTCTTTCTCAGCATCACTAAATCATATTTATTTTGTAGTTTAGCTGCATAGGTCATATATAACCACTTTCTCCTCCAAATCCTTCTCATCTCACTGAATTTGTTGTTTAGGAGATCATTTCTGAGAGTCGATTAAATCTGTATAAAACCTTCTTATCTTATTATCGTCCTATTTCAAAACGTTCTCTGAAACTGATCGGCATGGTCTGCACATGTCTCGCTCAACACAAACACACATATTCTTTCAGCTGTGATTTGTACTTGAGCTGATATTTGCTTTTCTAACAGCAGTCGTCTCATTTCCATTTTTCACAGCACTGAGCTCAAGAAGAACGTTTTTTTGTTTCCATGGGAGCAGAATTTCATGTACTACTTGTAATTGTATTTCTTGTTTCTAATATTATAATATTAATAATAATAACTCTGTACTTGTGTCATCACTTAGCATTGTTCATAGCAAACACCAGGATTGATCAGACTCTCGGAGACAAAACATTCCTCTGACATTGGTTTTGTCTTCACAGATTGTTGTCCGTGAAGGTTCTCAGTCATCCAGGTCATCGTAGCCCTGTGGGAGTGTCCCCCAAGAGGGACAATAGGGCTTAGATCTGGGATCTCCATTTTCCACCATTTGAGACTAGAACTGAAGAAGCTTTTCGGACGAGAGGTGAAACGTCTTCAAGCAACTTAAAGAAGTCCAGACGCTTTTCTTTCCGAGCTCCTTAGACTCGACAGATTGTTGTACTGTTATGTTTTTCTGCTCCTAGAAAGCTGCTATGCATGCATATTAATCAATTCACTGGGAGATTACTGCTACAGCAAAGAAACTGCAGACTTAAACCTGATCAACCAGACAAATCTGAACTTCTGACGGTTCTGAGCACATTTTAAATTCAGACCCTCGCCTGTATGACTCTGCCTTATGCACAAACACATCAAAACACCCTCCATTTTCTCCCCGGTCTCTCTGTCTGCCTCTCCTTCCTTAAATCAGACACAAAGCTGCATTTGGACATATGGAGAATCAATAATAAATGATGTCTCACGCTCTACACTTTGACGATACACTCGGTTCTCTCCCTTTCTGTCGCCTATCAGCAGGAACCTTTGCCGCTGCATCATCACTCTGCCTTCCTCACCCTCACCCTGTTCCACCCCACGGACACGCTTGAATACACGCACATGCAGGTACTGCTCATTCATGCCATGAAAGTTAACCTGAAGAACCCAAAGTGGCACACAGTGCAACACAGATGTGTGCAGCCGTGTGTCTGGCGCTGCAGACTTACCCCCCTCTGTACGACGTCTTCTCCGCTGCTGATGTTGAACCGGTGACTACGGTTACCCCGTCTGGCTGCAAGGATGCAGGCGCCAGGCAACAGCATCAGCAACAGCATCGATGCTGCCTCCATGACATCACCATGGAGACGCCTCATTGGTCTGAGACGCTGCCAGCATCTGATCCTTTCAGCCAATGGGAGCAGACAGGAAGGATGGTGGGGAGGGACGTCAGCTCTTTGTGTTGTACTGCAGGGTGGGTGGTGGAATCAGTGTTTTAATGTATGGTGCAGGAGTGTGTGTGTGTGTGTGTGTGTGTGTGTGTGTGTGTGTGTGTGTGTGTGTGTGTGTACTGTGCATGAGAGAGAGTTCAGGGAAGTAGTGTGAGAAACTGGGGGAGCTTTGTCTCAGCATGAGGCCCAGATAGGAAGCACGCAGAGCTCTAAATTATTTAGATCCTAACTGTAAATACAGGAGCGAGAAGAAAATCTCGAGCACATGCCGTGTATCACACATAGTTGTTATGGCAAGTATTATTATAACCACAAATACCAGTTCTTCTAAAGAGGAGACTGGGGGAAAGCCTTGTAAATGCTGTTATTTTCCAATGTTTCACTGCTGTAATCTACAAACAATATGTACCTGCTGCATATAAGCTTTTAATCATACACCTGTGCTCTTCCTATTTGGCATTAAGGCCTTCTAGCAGTGCTCCTAGTGTAATATCCACAGCATTTTATTCCTGTAGAGGTTAACAGCACATTCTGGGCAAAGAAAAAAATTCTGTGTTGCAGTTTAAGGTTGTATTGCAGCCGACTGTAAATGTTAGTTTACAAGCATCGCCGTTCAGCTCCACTGTATTCACAAATAAAAGTACATGACAGTATATTTACAGTTTTTCACGTTTTTCAAAATGTATTAAATTTTTACAGGGGATGTTTACAGCTACTGTACTTTACGCATGTTTTACTGTAATGCAGCCGCTCTGTGATCGCTGCTTCTATCTTTGAACCTCAGTATAGTGATCTGTATCTGCAGTCTCAGGCTGAACCACTTAATGCAAAGTAACATTAAATTACACATTTTTCTTTCATGTTTAAGGAAGGTTAAAGGTTTTGGGCGTGTCGTTTATTGATATACTGAAAAGTAAAAAGGACAGGGTGGCTTTGTTAGCTTAGCGTTAGCTTGGCGATCTGATAGCCACACTACTGTATGTGATGACATCATTTCCACTTGACTGTAATGTTTTTTTCTGTATAATGTTTGGTTCAAAGATAAAGTTTTTACAAATGTTGCATATGAGAAAACACTGACAGTCGTACTGTAATGTGTGATTGTGATCTCAGACTCCTAATGTTTTTTATCCATATCAGATCACATGACGTTGTTACGTTGCCAACCAACCACCTAAAATCGCACTTTTGACTGCACTTTATATACACTGGGTTACTGTAGCAGACAGTGCCACGTGATTATGCAACTTTTAACACCTTTTACTGATATGACCCTTAAGCGGTGTGTACACTACTCTCTGTGGCCACACCTACAAATGGCAGCTAGCTTCCAGTTATCACTTTTTGTAGCATTTCTTCAATTTAACACCTTATAAAAGCATAGTATGATTTTCATAACAAACAGAATCAGTAATTTATAGTCACAATTTATACGTGAACTCTTGTGACAACATCATGTTGCCTAGCAACCACCTACAAACCAGCTAAAATGACCCATTTGTTGCATTCATGTACCTACACCATCCTTTCATTAATATCATATGATGCAATATGCTTGATGCTTCGTTAGAATATTTTAATACATTTTGTTGAGACGAATCGTGACAAAGCTCTGTTGTTGGATCCCGGCAGCCACAGACTGCCACAGTGACCGTTGTGTTATTACTGGCCTAATGTGACACCAGAGTCGCTCTGGAAAGGCCTGCGAATCCTAACGTGATGTTAAACGCTGTTTGCAGAGTGTTATTGCACTTGGTCTCACAGTAGCTCTGCTGCAAAGCTGGCATGATCGTGTGTTTGGAAAAGCTTGGAGCTCATCTGCGTTTTTCCCCGGGGGAACACCACTCCTACTAAAGCTCCCACTCAAACTTCTTCCTGTAGTGGATCTGAACGCCTGTTAGCAATGCTTTTGTTATAGAGCCTTGAGGCGACTGTTGTTGTGATTTGGCACTATATAAATAAAACTGAATTGAATTGAAATTATAGCTGATTCGGACGATGTCAATAACAACACAGCTGTTTTAAATAGCTATGCTGTCAAGACATCAGAGTAATAAGGAAGGCTTGACAGTAGCAAAATAAAATGTAAAAGAACAGGGCTTAAGGACAGGACAGTGAATACTGAGAAAACCCTCTGCTGATGCAGCTCACACAAGCAACATGATGTCACCACGGCGTCCACCAGCACATGAAAGAGCTCACGGTGCAGCAGGAGAGAGAGCGATATGCATGAGGTCACATTAGGGCGTGTCCCGCTGTCGCTGTCTCCTCTTCTCCCCTCACCGTGCTGACTGTAAACCAACGTGTGACACTGGACATCACACACATCCTGGAAATGAGCTCATCAGGGGAGGGGAGAGAAAAGAGACACAGAGAGGAGTAAGGAGTGGTGGAGGAGACACCCTCCAACATCAAACAGATTATTTCAGTGATTCTGGGGGAACAAAGATAAGAGGGAGGGCCCGAGCAGGGGGAAAACAAGAAGTGCCAAAAAAAGAGGGGTGCCGACAGGGAACACCCACGGGAGAAGTTGGGAGAGGAGCAAGAAAAATGCTCCTGGGGAAACAGCAGGAGGGATCAGAGGTTTTACAGAACAGCCTCTGTACGCTGGGACGAGCCGGAGAAACGGACAAACTGAATCTTTCCTCCAATAAAAAAACTAAAAACCCATCTCTACCTTCAGGTGGTGGTGACCTGGTTATAGTCTTCTTCACAGTCAGTCACATATGTTTTTAGACGATTTTGATGCTCAAAAGCAAAACAAGTATGCAGAGAAGGCGGTACTCATCTTAAACCAAACTCATATCCTGATAACCACTTAAGGGCCTGCAGTGAACGCGCACACTCTTCCCCACTATGTCTGCACTCTGCAGGTCTGCAGACCCTCGTAGCCTGTAAAATATAAACAATTACAGCAGCTCAGTGGCAGCACGAGAGTCTGACATCATCCTCCCGATGAGATCATCCCATAAAACTACTGGTCTTACTCATTCAGCTAAACGTGAATGTGTGTGTGTGTGTGTGTGTGTGTGTGTGTCCGTGTGTGTCCGTGTGTGTCCGTGTGTGTGTGTGTCCATGTGTGTGTGTCCGTGTGTGTGTGTGTGTGTGTGTGTGTGTGTGTGTGTGTCCGTATGTGTGTGTGTGTGTCCGTATGTGTGTGTGTCCGTATGTGTGTGTGTGTGTGTCCGTATGTGTGTGTGTGTGTGTGTGTGTGTGTGTGTGTGTGTGTGTGTGTCCGTATGTGTGTGTGTGTCCGTATGTGTCCGTGTGTGTGTGTGTGTGTGTGTGTGTGTGTGTGTCCGTATGTGTGTGTGTGTGTGTGTGTGTCCATGTGTGTGTGTCCGTATGTGTCCGTGTGTGTGTGTGTGCATGTGTGTGTGTGTCTACGAGAGACTGAGGAACTCTAGTGGGTGGTGCAGGTGTCAGTTGTAGGACAATCAGATTAGCTGTAACAAACTGTGCTGTGATGAGATTGAAGCTGAAGGGCTTTTAAAAGCATTGATCTGGACGAGGGAAAGCCACTCCCACACCAAGTGAAGACTAATCCCTTTTTCTCTGAACTACAGAAAAGTTAAAGCGCCGTTCACCTCGACTCAAACTAAATTTAGCCTGCATTAACGCTACGCTAACAGAAGCTGTAAAACAGAATCGGTAACATGACCACATCCTTTCCACTCTGTCGCAGCGCTGCTAATACCAGCAAAGTTGTCCTGACATGTTGTGCAGGCTTCATGCTTGTGCATGTTTGTCAAAGACAGCCTGTCTGCAGCCGGCTGTTACCATGGAAACAGAGAACTGAAAAATGCAGCGAGAAAGGTGAATGACTACCAGAGAGTGAGTATTTGCTCATGCGCTATTTTTGTGCACAGGTTGAAAACACCTTGGAAACGTGTTGGTTTTAGTGACCAGCAGCGGCTGCAGGAGCCTCGTGGAGCTGTGTGATGCCTTAAATATGTGGCATTTCATTGGAACTGTGCATCAGCGCGCTCATGTACGCCTATGGAGGCAGAGATCGTTACACAACTAAAATCATCATTTGCTAAAAATTTCAACTGAAGGTTTTAGTTTGTCACAAATGCTAATCTGACAAACTGTGTTAGCCATTTTAAGATGCCAGTGCAGTCTGGGCCCCGGTCTGATGGGCCTGGGCCCCCCTTCCCTGGCGGGTCGCGGAGGGTGGGAGTGCCTACTGGGGTCAGCGGGGGAGCTGGCCCCAGGGAGGGGTTACCTGCCCCTCCCTTCCTTCCCTCCCCATCTCCAGCTGCCTCCCTCTTCCCGCTCCTCCACAACCACCCACACATGCAGGGCCTTGGAGTGGGGGTATGTCACCAGGGTGCAGAGGAGGCTACCCCCCCCCCCTGTCCCCTTCTGGCTGCCTCTGCCTCAATTTTATCCCACATCTTAGACATTCACATTATTCACACTCTCATTACACATACATATAGGATCTTGGGGGTGGGCACAATCACGGAGTCCAAATCACCATCAGGGTGTATACCTCACCCCTGACGTCGTTGCCCACCTCTCAATTTTAAATACACTTAGTCATTGAGGGTTAGCAGGAGGGACTATGCGCTTACCTGCTGCTCCTTGGCAGGTAGCTCCATGCCCTCCTGGGTTTTAATTGCACCTTAGAACACATATGCATCAACACTACAATGAGCGGGTGGAGGGAGGTTTGGAGTCTTCTCCCACCCCCATTCTCTGCGGCCTGCTGGAGCGGGAGGGCTAGTAGGAGGAGTTGGCCGTCCGACTGCGGTCTGGGGTGTGGGGCCTCCCTGCTGCTGCGGAGTCGGGGTGGTCTGCCTCTCCCCACCGCAGGGAAAAGGGTAACACCACCTGGGTCTGGGTGCAATTCCCCCCTCCAGGGGCAAAGGTACCTAGACCCGGTTTGTAGAGTACGCTTGGGGAGTGTGATCGTGTGTACAGCGTCTCTTTATGTCTGTCTCCACGTTGGTTGAGTGTGGAGTGAGTGCATATGAGAGCATGAGGGTGGGAATGGATGTTTGTGTCTGTGTGTGCCTGTATGTCTGTGTCTATATGTCAGGTTGGGTATCAGACGCCACCTCTCTGGGGACATCTCAGGCCCTCCAAGGTTTGGAGGCCTATCTCCACCCACCACCACTTCCCCTGCCGGTGGCGGACTCCCTCAGGTGTCGGTGTGTTGGTGGTTCTTTGTGTCTGGGGGTGGGCGTCCGGGTACACACCGGCTCACTCCTTGGCGGCCGCTTGTCGGGGCCTGGGGCCTGGGGCTCGCTCGGGCCCCCTTTGGAGGTGGGGTGCCCCCGGCCTCTCGGCCTGGGGCTCGGTCACTCAGGCGCAGCTGGGGGCCGGCGGAGCTCACGGGCGCGTCACTGCAACCCCCCCTGGCTTCTGCTCCGCGGCTGCTGAGTGAGCCCTCATCTGGGACTCTCCTCAGCTCTTACTGGGACAGTGGCGCGGCTGCCCCTCTGTTGGTCTTCCTTGGTCTCTTGTGTTCTGGGGGCCTCTGGATGTCTGGAGTTTTGATCTCCTCCATACCCGCTTCACACCCTGGAGGACGGGGCTGTGGCCCCCCCACACTCCCTAGCAGATCATTACATGGAGAAACCTTTGGAATGCAAGCATGCTGATCCACACAGGTATGCACACATGGGTATTCACAGACGCGGACTAAAGCTTTCTTGGCTGCTGCCTCAAAGCACACTGTGCGCTGTCTATCTTGCGTGCTGCACAATATCGTTTATTACTTAGTAAATACTGATATCTATGACTAGCTAGTTTATTGTGATGGTGCTTTGTTTTCTCTATTATTATGTTGCTCTTTGTTGTTTGCTGTCTCCTCTGTTTGTTTGTTTGTTTGTTTGTTTTTTTTTCTCCATACAGGTGACCCAGGAGTTTTTTTTTTTTTTTTTGTCTCTCTTCCCCCCTCTTCTCACCGTCTCTTCTCCCCTTTGGTTTTCTTTCTTTCTCTCCCCCTCTCTCTCTCATTCATTCCCCCTGTCCTATTTATTAAAAAAAAAAAAAAAAAAAAAAAAAAAAAAAGATGCCAGTGCAGTAGCAAGCAGAAGGTTTCCTGCTGTATTTTATCTACCGAAGCATCCAAGCTCAGCACCTGGGTAACGCCGGCCCATTTTTAGAGACTTTTTCCTACTTAGGAAATCCAAATGGTAAAAGGTTCATTCCAAAATCACCATATGGGACTTTTTTTGGACTGTGGCTGAAATGAAACCCAACTCTAAATCTGGACAGCTTCTGCTGACCTGCTGAGGTCATCAGAAGGTCAGGTTAGGATCTGAGTTGACCTAATCTTGTGCCATACAAGTGTTTTTCTATAAAAGTCCTACAAATAAAAAGATTCCAAGTGTTTTGTCTTTTAGTTGATGACACTGTTTCAGTTATATTGTTGGTTTATGATCAGAGCCTAAATAAAATGAATTTGCTAACGATCAGAAAAATCCAGAAAAATGGAAAAAATGAGGAAAAGGTTCAAAATAATTGTTATTTTGGATGCTTAAAGTCAACAGACTAAACATGCAGATTCGACCCATCATCAACTTCATCAGGTCTTCATAAAAAAAAACACAAAACAGTCCATCTCATATCCAAGTTTGACTGTTTTTTTCTATCAGGGAAACCAAATGTGCCTGTGAGGCAGATCATTTGTTTCCTGTGTGCTTTCCTGTCGTCCTGGATCTTTTCGTATTTCCTGAGCATGCGGACTGATCCAGGATGCTTGCGTCCCTTAATGGGCATAAAACATTTGCAAACGACTTCCGTACAATAACATGGACATCAATAAAGTTGCTTGTTAAAGCACGAAGACTGTGTGAAGCAAACCACATGGAAGCAGCAGTGTGTCAGTGGGAGAAGCGCTCAGCAGCAGCAGCAGCTGCAGCCTGGGGTAAAGCCACTTTCATTTTCCCTGTGTGGGCGCCATCTTCTGGACAACCGTGGTCATGTTTCCTGACGAGGCACAGGATGTTTTAACCCGAGTTTGAACTTGCCCCAGTGAACCTCTTAAACTAAAGCCTCGCTCTTTGGCTCCCAGAGATGATACATGAGATGGTGAACAGCTGTCTGTGTTACACGGTCACCTCTTGTTGTTTTCCTTTGTCTCCTCTCATTTACCAGAATCCCTCCGAGTGCTTCCCTTCAGGCCCAGAGTGAGCAGTTCCAGGTATCTTTTCTAATGTTGATAGATATTCTGTGTAACAGTTGGTGAAATGTTAGTATTTGACCACTAGGCGGAGCTCTTGTAATGATAATGTAACTAACTCATTTTATTTTGTATGTTTTATTTTTGTGTTGAGCATGTTAACATTTTCCTTTTTTGCCTACCGGATTGGTGTACAGTTAATTTGATACATGGAAAATAGCCGGTTAATTTTGTAAATATAAGGTAAGGGCAGAGGTCACTTCCTGTTTTGGGAAGTAAGGTCAGAGAAGCTGCTCATGGTGACGGTCTAGCCGTGTGAATGTTAAAGAAGAAATAAGTCCTAAGTTCCAGTTACACCGGTTTGTCTACTTGCAGGCCAAAGTGGTATGTTTGTTTATATTTTGTGAATTTTATATTGTAATATGTTTTAATGCTGAAATATAATTTTCTTGTACATTTGTATTCACTAGTTCTACGGTGTACCTGTACGTTAAGAGAAGCACAGTAAACATCAGTAAAGAAGAACTCTCGTGTCTCTCGTGTATGTGTACAAGCCGGCATATTCTGGTTTTACTGGTGTACTCTCTTTATTTTTTTATTTTCATTTTTTTGCCTGCCCCGTTTGGCTCTTTTGCCATCAGAATTATTGTCTAAAGGCAAAGAAAGATGCCCAACAGATTTACTTTACCAAATCAACCAACCCAGCCTTGCTGTATTGGTCTATTTGATTCGCCTTTTATTGTTTATTTTATTTTAATCTGCTAAATACGGGACAGACTTGACTGGGGAAAAGAAAAGGGAGAAAGAAAGAGGGAAAGAAAAACAGCGGGGAAGAGGAACGGTGATAAAGGGCAAAAAAACCCAAAACCAACAAAATAAGCAGACAAAAAATACATCTGTCAATCACCTGGATCACCTGTTGAGAAAGAAAAAAGAGAAAACAAGCAGAAAAAAAAGAGCAATATAATAAACAACATCATTACCATGCTCTATGGGAATATAACAGTAAATACTAAATATTAAAATGGCCTGCATTTGTATAGCGCTTTTCTAGTCCTTAAGGACCCCACAGCGCTTCACACTACATTCAGTCATTCACCCACACATTCACGCACTGGCGATGGCAGCTACATTGTAGCCACAGCCGCCCTGGGGCGCACTGACATTATTGTGCAGCACGTAAGATCGACAGCACACAGTGTGCTTTAAGGTAGGAGCCAAAAAGGGTGTAGTTTGTGTGTGTGAGCACCCGTGTGTACACCTGTGAGCATGAGCGCGCTTGTTTTAAAAGGTTCCTTCATGTAATGATCTGCTAGAGCAGGGGTGGGCAAGCTCAGTCCACGAGGGCCGGTGTCCCTGCAGTTTTAGACGTGTCCTCGAACCAACACAGCTGATTTAAATGGCTAAATTAGCTCCTCAACGGCTGTATCCCAATTCAGGGTCTGCAGCCTTAAAGTACGCAGCCTCAACGATCCTCAAGGGCCATGTACTTAAAGACCACTAAGGCCGGAAGTGCGAGGCTTGTGAAATGGGACGGTCTAGCCTCTGTTGCGCTGCCCAGGTTGCCTAGCAACCATGATACTAACAGCTGGAAACGTGTCATACAGCTGTGTTTGACAGAGATGAAGGAGAAAATCTTTTGTTCATTCGTTTGTTTGTTTCTACATGAGCTTTGATCATTCTCTGATTAAGCTCAGCTATTAAACGGCGAATATTTTAAAGTAAAGGCTTTAAAACCAAGTTAGTACAAACGTCACTGATGTCACATGACTTTGCCGACATGTGGCCACCAGTAATGTTTTCATGTTCTTCATTATTAAACATTTGCACATAAATAAGTGACATCATATTCAGTACTTACTTAAAGTTTACTCTTCGGCCGCCCCTCATCCGCCGTTTTTTTCGGCAAAATTATCCACACCCACCGCCGCGCTATGCATTCTGGGATATGTTGGGCCACGAAGTCTACACCGCCACGTCCTTAAAATTCAGGGAACTTAAGGACGCATTTGAGGGCCGCATTTCGAGCAGCCTTCGAATTGGGACAGCCTTCGTCGCGTCGCGGTGACGATCGGAGCAATTAATCGGGAAGACTGTAGATTTTGACCAGTTCATTGAGTAATCTGATATTCTTGCAAAAGAGTTTATCAATGCAATCACCCCAGAGATATTGGTTTGTGAGTTTTGGAGAAAAAGTAACACATCATCCGCATAAAGGCTGATTTTATGTTCCACGTTCTTACATTTTATGCCCCTAATTACTGAATTCTGTCTAATTGCTGCTGCTAGTGGTTCAATAAAAATTGCAAACAGTGAAGGGGAGAGTGGGCATCCCTGCCTGGTGCCCCTCAGGAGACAGAAGCTGGAGGATGTCTGGTCATTTGTTCTAACACAAGCTGTTGGGGAATTATATAATATTTTTAACCAGTTGATGAAAGAGGATCCAAAACCAAATTTGTGTAAAGTTGCAAATAGAAATTTCCAGTTAACTCTGTCACACGCTTTTTCTGCATCTAAAGAAAATATTGTAGTTTCTAGGTTTTTACTGTATGAGTAGTCTATCAAATTAAGTAATCTTATTTTGATAGACTCTTATTTTCTCCAGTCTCTTTGAGAGAGCTTTGCAGATTATTTTAAGGTCTACATTTATAAGGGATATTGGACGATAGCTTGAGGGATATACAGGGTCTTTGCCTGGTTTTAGCAGGAGATTAATGTTTGCAGAATTCATATTTGATGGAAGTCTGCCCTTTTCTTTAATTTCCAACAACGTTCTGTAGAAAACTGGTGCTAGAATCGACCAGAATTCTTTGTAGAATTCTGCAGGAAAGCCATCTGGACCTGGAGCCTTATTATTGGGCATACTTATCAGGGCTTCCTGGAGTTCACCTGGTGTCAGTGGTGAATCCAGTGCCATTGCTTGAGTGTCTAATAATTTTGGAAGAGTTATGTTGTCCAAAAACTGATCAATTTCCTTTTTATATGGGTTTATTTGTGGTGAATACAACGTTTTATAGAAATCCCTGAAAATGTTGTTTATTTGTATCGGTTCATATAATGTGTTCCCAGATGAATCTTGAACAGCACATATAGTTGTTTTTTCTTTATTTATTTTTAGCTGGTTTGCTAGAAATTGACCGGATTTATTACCATGTTCATAATTTTGTAGGCGTAGTCTTTGTACTAAGAATTTTGTTTTTTTATCAATTATCTCATTTAATTCTAGTTTTGTTTTGCGTATTTTGTTCAGTGTTTCCTGATCTTGGTGGGACGCGTAGGCTTCTTCTAGTGATTTGATGTTTTTTTCTAATTCCTGAATATTTTTGTTTTCTTTTTTCTTTTTATGTGATGAGAAAGAAATTATTTTACCTCTCATCACAGCTTTCCCTGCTTCCCATAGAACAGAAGCTGATGTTTCGGGAGTGTCATTATAGTTCAAATATGAAGTCCACTCTTTTTTAAAATATTTAATAAAGTCTTCATCTTTAAGTAGTGATATATTAAATCTCCAGTTTTTTCTTGGCGTAGTATTATTCTTGTGCATTAGTGTTAAAGATACAGGACCATGATCGCTGACAGCTATAGGATGAATCTCAGTGTCTGAAATGTCGTTCAGCAGTGAGCTGCTGACCAAAAAATAATCCAGACGAGAGTAGGAGTGATGGACATGTGAGAAAAAAGTATATTCCTTACTGGTGGGGTGAAGGGAGCGCCATGCATCGCAAAGACCAAAGTCGCTCATATACTGTTTGATTATATTTGTGGACTGCCAATTACGCTGAGTTCCCGCTGTGTTGAGCCTATCCATGTCTTCATTTAGTCCAAGGTTGAGGTCACCACCAAGAACAAGTGTGCCATCTAAGTGTTCAGAGAGTGCACTGAAAAAACCGTGAAAGACTGAGGGATCGTCAACATTTGGACCATATACACTTGCAATACATAGCTTTTTATCACGTAGATAGTTTAATGATTTGGCCGGGGAAGCTGCACTCTGGGCCTTCTTCATCACGAGATCATGGAAGCACTGATCGATGTAATCTTGGAGAGCCTCTAAACTCTCCCCGTTGTTCTCCAGGGTGTTGGAGATGATTTAGACAAATGTTGTTAGTTATAAGACAATTGATAAGTGTATTTGGTAATACTGAAGCTTAAAGGAGTTCGTTCAATTCTAAACTACCATTCGCTTTAATTTTCCGCCAAAATCTCCGGCGTCTGACGTCAGTTACAACATGAGTCACTTACCGCCCTCTTCTCTGATGTGTGCTCTCTTTATGATGCTCAGACAGGCGGTGCATGTGTGTGTGTGCAGTCCCTGTGCAGCAGAGGTCAGAGGTGACAGCTATGACTCTCCAGAGTGAGGTTGGAGCAGTCCTCAAAGACAATGCTGATACAACGATTTTCTATAAAAGTGACACCGGCTCATCGCTCTCTGTAATCTGCCTCCTGTGAACAGTGACTGTGAGACAGTTTGCATTTCCACTAAACGTGATGAACATCTCCTGTGTTTGCAGATGATGGTGGTGAGGAGAGGAAGCAGAGACTGATGCTGGTTTTACAGTGTTCACAATGAAGCTACAGCTGTCTCTCGCTCTGCTGTGAGATGACTAATGAACATGGAGGTTTCTTTTTTACTCGTCCCTTTCTTTGTGTTTCCAGGTGACAAATGACTTTGGCATTCAAACAGATAACGTCACTATCATATCAATGGTTTACCTCGCTGTATAACACAAGCATTAGTTTATTGCACCAACAGATCATCAACCTGACAAAATTCACCAAGCTGACAGATACGTGTGGACAGCACAAGTATTACAAAGCAGGACTACATGTCTGTTTATTTGCTTTATAGCGTCTTTGCTCTTAACACCTAATGCCTCGTTCTTCACGCCCGCCCAGCGGGGTGATGACGGGACCCCATCAGCCGTTTACACCTGAGGTTTAAAAAGGCTTTAACTCATCCAGGACCTTAAATCCCTGTGTCAGAGCAGAAGGCGCGCACGCACGCACGCACGCACGCACGCACGCACACACACACACACACACACACACACACACACACTTACTTTATCAGACTTTCATTATGACATTATTAGTAGAAGATAAAACCCTTGTGCTTCTAAAGTCAGCGTTTGCTTTGAGACAGAACGTGTCATTGTGTCGGCACCGGCTCATTGGTTGGCACTAAAAAACTCAGTTTGACTGAATTCAAGTGCAAAATGTGATCCGGTTGGCACACGGCTGCAATGGGACAACATGTGACGTCTGTGAATCCTTTCCAGATACAGTGAATATAATGTGTTTACCTTTTCATTCATGCAGCATTTTTGCATAATGATGTATGAAATGAGTTCAGTCAGGTTGGGTTGCTGTGACTTACACAAAGATCAGGAAGCGTTTCACGACTGATGAAATGTTGGCACGATTTACTATACTTTGCTTCCAAGCAGCCAGACTTTGTGCTGATGTTTCCCCAGGCTTTGTGAAGGTCTAATCCTTCAACCTGACCATTTACACCAGTGACACATTCACACACAAACTGTATTTAGAAGCACTTTGTTGCTAGCAGCCTGTCACAAAAACAGATCATCTGTTTCCATTTCTTTGGTTACATCTTTGAAGAAATGGCAACAATGACACCGTCTGACCGGCGTGAAAGAACACCGGTTAGATGGTTCTCAAAGAGCTCTTAGCTGAAAACTTGGCATACCTCAACACAGAGTGCAGTGTGTCCTTAAAAAGATGAAGTACAGCCACATGAGCTGATGCTGTTGTACTGGTGTGTACTGGTCCCAGTAAAACAGCTCACTTTATTACAGATGCACTGATGTGAGCTTCCCTGCTGCAGTTGAGCATCAGTGCAGGAAAGTGTTTCCTGACATAATAATGATCACACACAATGATGGACACTTTCAATGACTCGGCATTAATGTACCTTTGAGCATTAGCAGGAGTCACCGGTGGCCTATAACAAGCTGCTCTGTAAGCCTATGACTGTATTATCTAAAGAAATGTCAGAGTAGAACGAGTGGTGGTTTCCTGAGTGTGTATGATTATGCTGAACCCGTGTTTTTGAATATTGAGTCAACAGATTATTAAACAGTTTCTCTAATAGCTTTGGGTTCATCTAAAGTGAAATGTTACGCTTCTCAAACGAGACCATGACTTGTTCCATCACTACCCTGCAGATGCTCCTCCAGGGCTTTGGGGGTGTTTCAATTTCAAATCACACTGTAGAGAAGGTGTCGCGAAATCAATCAATGTAGAGCAGTGTCACAAACCACGGAGGCCCCAGAAAAGTGCAATCAAACGGTCAGTTTATTAACAGCCCGGAGAAAACATCAGCATATGTCTTCTGACAAAAATACAGTGAGACACCAAATGAGTTGAGGCCTCAGGCCTGACACATTCCTAGATTATATGTGTTATATGTGTTGTAAGCATGCATGCAGTCAACCTTCTATGTTCTCATCTTCCCTCAGCATGTATCACCTGGACAGTCACGCCAGTGAAGCTTAAGATCCTTAATGGACGGAACATCAACTCTGAATAAGCACAAATGCAATGTGTATAAAATACTTCTGGCTGTACCTGTAATAAAAGTTAACATAATAGAAGGATCCTTAACTAAACATCCTCAATAAACAACTTTAATGCAATATCAATACTGTGAGAAATATTATTAAATGGAATAATGCAGTAAAGAATGTTATTAATGCAATTATAATGATTCAAGTTATATGGCAGCAATAAAAGAATTTCTGGATCTCCACAAAGGCCACGGCAAAGATGACCCACTTACCTCGCACCGCACCATCAGCTCACCCTTACATCCATACGGACACCATATGGAGATGGAATCTCTTAGAAATCCTCAAATAAATCAGCTATAACATTCAGCTCTCCTCTGCAGAAGCAGAGCAGGTCAAATCTATAACTGAAGCTGAAACTCAAGCCCTGAATGTTGATCAGCACGCTCCTCTCACGCTCCAGGGTAGCCAACAATGAGAGTTTCTGAGCAGTAACATGGACACGATGGTGTTCATCAATTCAGACCAGACGGACCGCAGCTTTTTCCTGTGCTGCCATCAACATCTCCACACTGCTACAGCATTTGGTGTTTCATATTAGTTAGTGTTTAACAAACGAGACATATTCTAGCATTCCTTATTCTCTGTCATATAATTAAAGACTGGTTTGTGCTCGTTACTGTGGTCGAAATATCAAATAGCAATGTCCACAAATGTACAAGTAATCAGTATGAGCTCAAAGCTCAGCTTCAGACTACTCTCAGGTCAGACATTTTTTCTAATGTCGGCTCTGTGTGTCGTCATAAAGAGGTGATTTCCCTGATATAGACGTCCAAGGTTAGCGAGCTAAGACAGCCTGTTTGAGACAGTGGATGAACTTCACTAAAAAGCTCCTCCCTCTCGACTCTGCAGCACTGTGTGGGTGTTTCTGTCATCGTTTCAATAGGATTGGATGTAAAAACAGACAGTTATATTTTCTTATTGATAAACGCCTTTTATTCACAGCCACAAACCTTCCAATGACAATAATAATCCCGCCCACAGCAGCTGTAACAGATGAAGCGAGCGGCCACAGAGACTTCCTGTTAGAGTCACCTTCAAACACCACAGCAGCTGCTGATACACACATGAACGTTTCTGCTGTGGTTCATTAACAACACTCTTAACAGCTGGTTATCATTCGTGAAAAGCTCTAAGAGTAAATCACTGACTGACTAATTAGAGTAGCACAGTTTTCATTTCATTTCAGACATGCAGCGGCGCAGTAAGGGCATGCAACGGAGACTTCAGGAATATTAACAGTCCAGATTAAGTCAGTATTTATAGCTGGAATAACTCGACTTGGATTTCCAACTCAGGAAGTCAGAGCAGCGCCCAGTTAACAATCCAAGATGGTGGCTGTGAACGTAAACAGCATTCAGACTGTAAAACGACTGTGTTACAGCTGTTGTGTGTTTGTGACTTGCTAATAAGCCGAATCCAGAGCACTGAGCAGCAGACACATGATCGTGCTGCAGTGGTGCTTTTAAATGCAAACAAACAAGTATTGCAGTGTTTTGCTAAAGATACATGAACGCTAAAAAGCGAAAGGTTTTCGTGCTTTTCTGACTTTGCTGCTGGAACCGGAATCGATGCTGAGCCAAAACGATGCAGCCATGACCATAAAACAGAAGCGAGTGAAGCTGAAAGAAACTAAAATTCTCCATAAACCTGAGAGGCTGCAGGATCGGGCTCATAACACATCAGCACTCGCCTCTCTCGTCACGTTATCTGCAGTTTCATCCATTGTTCAGATAATAATCCTGCCCTCAGCAGTGTTAACAAGGCCCGTAATCCTCTAAAAGCCTTCTCTTTTGACTCTTGCTAAGTGACCTGTTATTTTTAGAGCAGTCACTGCCGGGGCATGCTGGTGTTTGCTTTAGGATAAGTAAATGTGCATCTCAGGCTGATCAACGAGGCTAATCAGTTAAGAAGAGAACGGAGAGACTGACAGCACTCCATGGAAACCGTACCTCGCTTTGTTCTCTGTTCCTCTACCAAGTGACAATTAAGTGGGGTGAGAGACCTTCAAACAGCAGGAGAGAGAGAAACACTAACAGAAAGAGAGCGATGAGTTATTTGACACACACACACACACACACACACACACACACACACACACACACACACACTCACACACACACACACACTCACACACACACACACACACACACTCACACACACACACACACTCACACACACACACTCACACACACACACACACACACACTCACACACACACACACCTGACCTGTCTCCTCATCTCCCCCCACCTGTTTGATAAGTGGCTTCTTCCTCCTGCTACTGTAGCAAAGACATATTTTAGGCCCACATCCACAGTTAGAAACAGGTCCAGGTGGTGACCCGCTGAGCAAACGAAGAGTCAGGTTCACGCTGCTCTGACCTTTGACCCCTGCAGGCACATAGGTTTTACATGCTCTCCAGAGAGGTACAGGGTCTTTCTTCTTGAAACTTCTTCTGTTGGGTGTTTGTGGGGTGGGGGGGCGACTACTACTGAGGCCCAGTTAACAAAAAGTAGCCTGGGTGTACGGCTGCTGTTAGCCTCTCGGCTGTGGGGCTGTGTGATTGCACATATAAATATCTGTTTTCAAATGTTGGCTTACAGGAAATGCTGCTAGTCTGCAATAAGGTGTAAACGGCTACTTTTGGATTTTTCTGCCCAACAACTAGAGTTGAGTCTGAGAAACAGCTCTACCGTCTCAGTCAAGAGTCTGTATTTTATTTTTAGATGTAATCATATTTCCACCAATTGAGTCGTGCCCCTCTAATTGTGTAAAAATTCTATGCACTATTTCTCCTGCCAAAATCAACTTGTACTTCTTTTTCTTGCATGGGCTCGAATTATTTCATCTCACTGTAACATGTGGTTTGAATCAATCAAGCTTCTATAGCTCGTGGCAACATGTGACACGCTGACCTGTAACGTAGCGGTACACGAACATGTGAGATGTTGTTTCCCAGTGTTGGTTCAAATCTCTTCCACTATGTTTTTGGCACCTGTGAGGGAAATATACATTTATATATATGTGCATAGAGTGCATTAAAGAGGACAAATAAGTAGACAAACAGGGTTCTTATTGTCACATGTAGCTGATCTTCCAGGAATAGAAAATCTTTCCTCCCTGAGGCACAAAGCTAGACATGACGCGCTGGCATCTTTTGAAAAGACTGTAATGATATTATGCGAGGACAGGAAAAAGCAATTTACAGGCGTCAGTGATAACAGGAAACCTTCTGAGGATCACAAGTCTCCTCAATTTGCAGAAACTGGGTTGGATTAGTTCAGCCTGCTCTCAGGGGCAAACAGGGAGAAGTGAACTCCACCTCTCTGATCTTGAGGCCTGTCGGCTGACCGCCACACTCCCATAAACTAAGGCCAGACCTCTGCCACGCCTTTGATCGCTCTACACCTCGCAGAGCTGCTTCCCATATATCACTGCTTTGAAGGAGCGCTCAGTGATTTTATGATTTACTGCATTCCTCATGTGTTTGAGCAGTGTTTTCTTAGCAGCAGTTGGTAACTCTTCAAGCGCTCCTCATACACAAAAAAAAGGTACACCATTGAAATAACACCTCTAAATAAGAGCCAAATGTAAGTGCTGTTATTTTTAGTGACATGTATCGCATGACTTGGTGGCACTGTCACTTGGTGTTCGCTCTCTCTGTGTAGAGTATCACTTCCTGTTCCTGCTCAAACACAGTGGTGTTTCTGAGTAGCTTATCTGCTTAGTAATTTAATTAAAAACTGTAAGATACATTCTTTTCTCATAGTATAATCTTCACGTGCTTTATCCGAAGCACACTCTCTGTGTACTCACTACCTAACTTATAGCCAAAGTATTCACTCACTGTGTCTCTACAGTTTTGGTAGCTTAGCTTAGCTCGTAGCACCATGGCTACTTCTCCTGTCCCTCCTGCACTTTCTTGCTCATTGTGTCAGATGTTTAGTTACTCCTCGGCCTCCTTTAGCAGTAATGATATCTGTAACAAATGTAGCATATTTGCAGCTCTGGAGGCCAGGATTACTGAATTGGAGACTCGGCTTCGCACCCTTCATTCACCCATAGCTAGCCAGGCCCCTGTAGCTGGTGCAGCCAAAGATAGCATAGGCCCCGCTAGCTGTTCCCCGGCAGATCCCAAGCAGCTGGGGAAAGAGGGCGGCTGGGTCACGGTGAGGAGGAAGCATAGTCCTAAACAGAAGCCCCAGGTACACCACCAACCCGTTCATGTGTCTAACCGTTTTCCCCCACTCGGCGACACACCCGCCGGGGGTCAAACTCTGGTAATTGGTGATTCTGTTCTCAGACATGTGAAGCTAGAGACACCGGCAACCATAGTCAATTGTCTTCCAGGGGCCAGAGCAGGCGACATTGAAGGAAATTTAAAACTGCTGGCTAAGGGTAAACGTAAATTCAGTAAAATCATAATTCACGTCGGCAGTAATGACACCCGGTTACGCCAATCGGAGGTCACTAAAATCAATATTGAATCGGTGTGCAACTTTGCCAAAACAATGTCGGACTCTGTAGTTTTCTCTGGTCCCCTCCCCAATCAGACCAGGAGTGACATGTTTAGCCGCATGTTCTCCTTAAATTGCTGGCTGTCTGAGTGGTGTCCCAGAAACGATGTGGGCTTCATAGATAATTGGCAGGAGGGCCTGCAGGGGGCACAGGGGAACATAAAGTATGCCTCCCTGACGCACATGAAAGACTGTGACAGTGCGGCTCTGTGCAGAAGGGCTGCTGCAAGCTGAAGCAGGTCAGATGAATAAGTGGAGGAGAGATGGATGGATGGGTACCCCGACCTAATGCCCCCCCCCCCGACTCAGACACGTGTCAGAGAGCAAGCCTGGTTAGCTGACGTTTAGATGGAGCCTCGTGTTTCAGTAAAGCTATTCAGCATCTCAGGGCCCGAGACATTCAATAACTGTTTCAGATTGCTGCTAAAGGAACAATTTCAAATGATTTAATTGCTCATTTACCTGATATAATCTCAGTTGTTCTGATAAGCCCATCCATCTGGCCCAAGGAGAAAAACACCAAAAAGTGTTTGGTCAGGTCTGGTTCCAATCACTCTCAGAGCTCACTGCAGCTGCTTCCCGAAACTCTGGCTTATCGTGTGCTGCTTTTGTTTTTAAAGGCTGATTATTTCCTTTTTACTCACTGCCTCCTTTCACCAGCAGCTTAAATGTTTCAAGATGGACAATCAATTAAGACGGGAGCAGCACAGGAGTGTGTGTCTGTGCATGTGTGTGTATACATAAAACACCACAGACAGTTTTATATGGATTTAGTTTAACAACAATAAGCACATGATTTAAAAAGACTGATACACATATAAGAAAGATGTAATATTAAAATGGACAGCAATGTCTGTCTGCTCTGGGTAGAGCTCTGGGTAGCTCCCCAACTGGGTCTAGACTGGGTCTAGAGAGTATTTTAAATTCAGGGAATTTAAAATAGAAAGTAGCTCGTCCACAGAAGGACTGGTAGCTCCCCTTACGATAAGGGTTCAGATCGCGCGAACAGGTGTGAAATGTGTGTGTTTAGTTAGTTTGTTTGTTTGCTTGTTTTAATCAATTTTAAATCATGCTTTTTATTTGTTTTTGTTTCTAATGTCTCTGTAAAGCACTTTGAATCACCTTGTTGTTGAATTGTGCTATACAAATAAATTTGCCTTGCCTTGCCTTGCCTTGAGGGAAGTCGATACTCTGGGTTTTTACATGGGGGTTACACATACTTCTTCAGTGAAGTTTATGAAAATCCCAGATATGTAAATGGAGTCAAGACAATATCCACAAAAACACCTTAAAACTATTTATTGTATGATTATCTCTTCTAAGAAAACAGGGCAGTTGCCCCCCTCATGCCCCCCTGTAGATCTGCCCCTGTGCTTTAGGCTGACCTTGTAAGAGAGTTACGTTAAATGCGCAGTGATGTTAAAATGTCCAACTTTACATAGTTAAAAAGCTTCAGTTTTGGTTTCTTTGTTTTTTTCCCCCCTTTTCATAAAAATCATCCACTTGGATAAAAGATGAAGAAGAGTAGCAATATGGTTCTTGCAGACCTCCCATCAGTCTGTGTTTCAGTGAAATTCTGCTGTGTTATTAATCTGTTACTTAGCACTAATGAGTGTTAATTTCACTGACCACTAGTGCTCATCATAGCTTTTGTCAAAGACTGTTTTCCCTGACAAAAACATGACTAAACTAAATAAAAAGTAATACATGACTATCGAAACTATGATGAAATGTACGGACACTTTCATCAATGATTGAAAATGGGAGGAAAATATTCTACAGGGAGATCCTATCCGGTCGTAAAGTGATGACGTGACGAATCCTACTTCCGGGTCTAAAGTAGTCTGCGTTTAATATGGCTTTTGTGTTGTTAACATGTTTAATGTTTTGTATTTTCTTCTATTTAATCTCAAAAAGCTCCTAAAACAGTCGGTGATCACTGTTGACCTCCCTCGGCTTTTATTACCACTAATCATTTATTTAAGCTCAGTTTTTAAAACCTTAGGATGTAACTACAGCCCAGCCCATGCAGCAGTATATGAATGACTAACCTCGTATTGTGGATGGATTATCTCAGTTGTTCTCCTGGCTGAAGTTTGGTCCTTTTACAGCATCCTGCCATGCGATTACATTTGTTCCTGACCACCGAGAACACTCACGTTAACTTTTATCGAGTGGAAAAAAGTTAGCTTGTTTATATTATGCTAACATAGCTGTGTCGCTAGCGGTCACGTAGCACATCATTATATACCAGCTAGCCCAACTTCAGTAACCCTACAAACGTCACTGCTGTTTAGTTTTCTGTTTAGTTTCTGTTTTCTGTTTAGTTTTAGTTTTTGAGAGCATCCTCACTGGATGCATCACCACCTGGTATGGCAACAGCACCGCCTACAACTGCAAAGCTCTCCAGCGAGTAGTGCGGTGCTCTGAACGGATAATTGGAGGTGAGCTTCCCTCCCTCCAAGACATCTACAGGAAGCGGTGCCTGAGGAAAGCGGGGAGGATCATCAAGGACTCCAGTCACCCCAGCCATAAACTGTTCAGACTGCTTCCATCAGGAAGGAGGTTCTGCAGCATCCGGTCCCGTACCAGCAGACTGAGAGACAGCTTCTTCCATCAGGCCATCAGACTGCTGAACACGTCATAGATAAAATATTTAGTATACACATCCAGAAATGCATACACTATTATATATTGTACATATATTTATTAGTTTCAGGTTGGCCATTCTTGTATTTTGCTCGTTTGTGTTGTTGTGTTTGCACATCTCTGTTGCTTGTGGGGCTCGCACACAAGAATTTCACTCGCATGTGCTGTGCCAGTGTGCCTGCACATGTGATGTGACAATAAAAAGTGATTTGATTTGATTTGATTTGTATTATAGTATTCCATATATTCCAATATGATAATGTTCATGTTTAAAAAAACCTTTTTATTTGATGCTGACTTCAGACTCGTACTGGTTTTGTTTGATATAAAATAAAGTGATATAGAAGGTTTCCAGAGGATGGAGGTCTAGGAACATTTTACTATACATGTACGTATGTAGCCTATCCTTTCCCTAACAGGAGCGCCAGTCTAACAAAACTTTCCACAAACATCGTCACATATACAGCGAATGTTAAGATCTATATGCTTTTCAAAAGGATTTATAATTTATGATTTTATTTATATTTATGATATATAAATATAATTCTTTTGATTTTTTCCCCCCCATCATCCCTGTCAATGTGATGTCACGTCTCCCTGTTTGTGTTGGTTTAACGTGTCATCTTCAAGTTACACAACTTAATGGACGCTAAAGTTGGTATCTGTGATGAAGTTTTCATCAAGTCACCATCTGAGATAATAGAATATAATTTGTCTTATTAAATAAAAAAAAACATCTTTTAATAAAATATCATCTCCCGACGATGTAACTGATTTTGTAAGCTCTCGTTTTCTCTCTACAAGAATATTTCACACTGTTAGCTGAAGTTAGTTGATTTAATAGTTCAGTTTATTTCTATCACTGGTCTGTCATGGCTAATGCTAGCATGCTAACCAATTAAAATAAAGATGGATTTGTGAAAAAAGAGGTTAACAGGAGTCAGTGAGGTTTCTACATTATTATTCAAGTATTTTCCAGTATGTGATCCAGTCAGGTCATGATTCAGCTCATTCTCAAGTAGTGCCAAAGCCACAAGCATCACAAACAGTACAATACAACTTTATTTATACAGCACATTTAAAAACCAACGTTATACCAAAGTGCTTCGCAATAAAACAGCAGGTTAAAACATGAATAATATAAGACCATTAACAAAGTACTGAATATGCTAACAGGTCAATGGCACTAATTACACAAGAATGAAAGTATCAAATCAGACTTGCTAAGAACACACAGGTTTTAAGTAGAAGGAGATATACAGAAAGAGAAAATTAGAATTGAGTATAAAATACAGGTGTTAACTAACCGGGAAAGAAAGATTAAATAAGTGAGTTTTTAATCGTGATTTAAGTGATTGGATGGAGTCAGACGCGCGAATAGCAATGGGAAGGTTGTTCCACAGGTTAGGTGCAACCAGTGCAAACGCACTGGTCACCTCTGGTCTTAAGCCGAGATCTAGGCTGTACCAAGAGTAATTGGTCAGATGATCTGAGGGCTCTCCCAGGGGTGTATGGTCTAAGAAGTTCGGCGAGATAGCTAGGTGCTGTATTATTTATAATTTTGAAGGTAAGCAGCAGTATTTTAAATTAGATGCTGTATTTGATGGGAAGCCAGTGCAAATCAGCAAGGACAGGGTTGATAGAGGTAAACCTTCAGGTACCAGTCAAAAGGCGTGCCCCGGCATTTTGGACAAGCTGTAATCTATGGAGAAGAGCAGCGTGGAGACCAAAGTAAAGGGAATTACAGTAATGTAATCTGGAGGTCACAAAGGCATGAATAAGCTTTTCAAGATCCTTATGTGGTACGTAATGCTTAGCCTTCAAAATAAGACGAAGTTGGTAAAAGCTATATTTGACTACAGAGGACACAAACAGGCACAAAGCTGACTTCTTAGCATTAAATGATGCAACATTTGTAAAAGCACAGTCAGACAACAGATCAGCACAACACGCTTTTTCATTAAGACCTCAGAAGTTTAACTCACAGGCAGATTTTTCCAGGTGATTAATCGATGTGGACTCATCACAACTGCTTGAGTGGGTCTGTGTGTGTCTAATATAACCACAGGTAGTGTGTCAAGACATAGATGCCAACCTTGTGTATCTGTGATGCCAGCAGTATCTGAATGACCTCACTGCCACATTTACACTGTTATTATGATTATTATGATAGCGTCCCTGTATTTCACTTCAGAGCTCATCAGGACAGGTACTGATCTAGAAAGTGTTGCAACCCAATGAGCAGGGCTGTTGTGATTGTAGCATATCCACTTTAACCTCTTAGTGATGTGTATGTAACAGTACCGTGTTAGGCAAAACAAACACATTTCATTCAGGTTTTATTTCGCAAGACTGAATCACATCTGGCACAAAGCTCCTTTTGTTAGACGCTGAAAAAAACAGACTATTGGAGATTCGAGTTTTTCACCTGACACCCACCGTAACTATCAAGTGACCACTGCCCCCCCAGACATTAATACAGCAGCTTTTCAAACTGTCACTGTGGCAGCTCGAAGGAATGATTATACTGCACTACAGGGAGTGTGCTCCAGCACTGGGTTTTTATTGGGCAGAGGCTTAGGAGGGCAGAGTGTGAAATGTGTGTATGAGTATTTGAAGTCTGTTACGGTGTCTGTCGGGTCTATTACTCAGGGAAGCTGTGCTTTGTGAGGTTACTGTTGGTGTGTGTGTGTGTTAAATTAACTTCTGTCTACTTCCATTTAGTCTCGGGGCCTAAATGTAATGGACAGCTTACAGTGTTACTGCCAACCTCCACACTCAGCGTCCTCCGACTACTGATCTGAGCTCAGCAGGACTCTGCTTTTCAGCACAGCATGGACCCTGCTGAGGCTGAATCCTGACCATCCATGCACCCATCAATCCATCCATCTACCCATGCACCCATCAAGTCAAGTCAAGTCAACTTTATTTGTCAATTCTGCCACATGTACAGGACATACAGAGAATAGAAATTTCGTTACTCTCAAACCCTAGTGATTAAAAAAATGCAAATAAAATAATTAAAAAGTAAAAATTTAAATAAATACAATACAATTTTACGTATAACAAAAAAAAAAAGCTATGCAATATACAATATACAATATTCAACCCATCCATCCATCGGTCCATGCATCCATCCATCCATGCATCCATCAACCCATGCACCCATCCACGCATCCATGCATGCATGCATGCATCCATCCACCGGAAGCTAATTTCTGCTGCTTGTATCTTAACTAGTGTCTCATTCTCTTGGTCACTACCCCCAGCTCATGGCCATGATGAGGGGTAGGAATAAGGATCAACCTGTAAACTGATTGCGTTGCATTCACATTTATGTAGATCTTTTAACCAGAATATACGTGCAGAGTGACCACATCACTGCAGACGTTGCAACAATCTCCCACTCTGTTCTACTCCTAACTGAGAATTTTCATCACTGTATTATTATTTGCACTTCAGTATAATATTAAGTCCACCAAAGGGATTGATTGACTGATTAACTGAAGCCATTCTGCTGCAACGGCTGGTCATGAGGTGTTAATTCCTTTTCCATGGGTGACTCTTCAGATCTCAAATTTCCTTAACCTCTTCCTGGTAATTTGTGATATATCTTTAGTTAAGAGTAGGAATCTTCTTATATGCATTTTGCCTACTTCGATTACCAAAGTGTAAAAACTTTAAAGAGAGAGAGGAAAATGAAAGAAACGTAATAGGAAAAGTTATTGGAAAGGTAACATCATGCAGTTTTTTATAGTCTTCCTATTTATCTAACATAAAGCCAACAATAACCCTAAACAGGACCTCCTGTGACCTGGTGGATGTTAAGTGGTTAATTATGTTTAAGTCTATTTGTGGTATCCCTGATTTGGCTGATACGGCTCTTATCTCTGTCTGAGCTGTTTTGGTATCACCTGAAACAACAGTCGTCGACAGCTGTGCTCCTCCACGGCTTCCTGGCTGTGATCATGATGTGACTCGGTGGAACTCACGTAGATAAATATTGAGCTGGAATCCACACGTCTGTGAGCAAACCCACAAAGACAACACAACGACGGGCCATCTGACAGCGGCAGCAGCAGCGACGGGTGTTTAACACGAGCCTTTTGTAATGAGCCCCTGCAGTGTCATAACGTCCCACTCTGGAGACCACGTATGATCAGAGACGCTGCACAGGAGTAGCACTGCCCACCGCTGTAACATCATCAGACTTTTTATGAAGACATAATGTAGACATAACACATACAGTGACAAAAACAAAGCTGGGTGAGGTGACTGGGTTGGCGTCTGCATGTACATGCAGCTTAAACACATCAGCTTCTGACACAAGCGGGTTATGATCCTGAGTTCAGTTCAGTTTTATTTATATAGCATCAAGTCACAACAGCAGGCACCTCGAGACAGTAAGAACACAGTCAGAGTGCAGCAGGTGACCAAGAAGTGAAAAAGATCCACATAATATCTTAAAGCTCTTTAGTGCCTTCAGCTCACTGGGGTAGCTTTTTATCCTCTGGCTTCACATTTATCCTAGTTGGGAACTGTGAGGACTGATTCTGTTTTCAGTAGCTTTTGAAGAAGAAGTTGAGGGTCTAATCGCCAGTGTTTATAATGCCACCTGATTCCAGTAAAACTAGTGAAATAGACACTGGGCTATGATCTGATATAAGGATATTATGATATTTACTACTCTGGACTCCATGTAACAGTTTACTATCTAATAGAAAGTAGTCTATACGGGGGCACGTATTATGAACCCCAGAGTGAAAGGAATATTCCCTTCCGGTTGCATTCAAGGTTCTCCAAACATCCACAAGACCGAAATGATCAATAAACGATTTCAGAAACCTAGAAGCATTTGATGGCGCAATTCTCTGAGCTGACGACCTGTCCAGATAGGTATCTAAGACGAAATTAAAGTCTCCCCCAAGTATCAAGTTTGTAGTTGAAATATCCGGGATCAAGCTAAACCTTTTTCTAAAGAACTCCGGGTCATCCCTATTCGGGCCATAGACATTCAGCAATGTGATTGCTATAGACTGAATTTCTCCTACCACCATGATATATCTCCCCTCTTTATCTGCCACAGTAGATTTATGTATGAATGGCACATTTTTATGAATACTTATTGCTGTACCCCTTGCCTTTGCGGAAAACCTTGAGTGATAAACCTGCCCTATCCACTTAGCTGTAGTCCTGCAATGTGCATCATTTTTAAGATGTGTCTCCTGTAAGAAAATTACATCTGATCTCAATGATTTTAGGTATGCCAACACTTTACCACGCTTTATCGGTTGTTATGGCTTTGTCATTCTCAGCTTTCAAGCTGGCTATCTCCCCTCTTAATACTGCTGTGACTTCTGAGATCTTATTTTCAATTTTGTCACAAATTTCAGCCTTAACACTGGCCAGTTCGGAGCGGAGTGCCGCACTAGCCCCCAACACTGTATTGTCTGTGCTCGTGACGCTTCCGCTGGCGTCTTTACTGTGGCCGGAGGCTTCCCTCGGGCCTTCCCCGTCCAGCGTGTCCAACTTTGGCTAAACCTTTTTGGGCATTTTCAGCTGGCCTGCAGACACCCAGCCACTTCATCAGATAGTAGTTTAAGTTACCTTCAGTTACAGCGTATAATTACGGTCTATTTGGAGTTTTAAGATCAAAATTAAGCGGAGCTACTGCTGCGTCTACCTCACTCACTCATCGCCAAACCGGAAGTCCACGTTAGAACCCGCTCAACCTGAACAGCCCCTCTGATGTACTCATTCCTAATCCTGTCCATCCTGGTAATTCCCACATCTTTAACTCTGCCACCTTGATTTTTTGCTTTTATAGAGGCATGCGGACATCTCAGCCTCCCGTCTGTTTGTCAGTGCCGCCGACTACAGACCATTTTAGCAGGTCTCATTGCCATCGTCACTCGTTCTGCTCTCTTTCGGTGACATGTGTCCCTCCCTGTCCTTCACATGTTCTGTCTCACTCGAGCAAACAGTCACATCGAAGACAAATTAATCTTGTTTCACTAAAATCTGACGGATACGTAAGAGATGCAGAGATTCTTGTGAGGGGACAGACATATGGAAGTTTGAGAAGCAAAATAACACGAAAACCGAAACACTTTTAGCCACATGCATCAAAATGACATCACACAAGCCTACGGCGTTCTTACGTGCTAAGTGACAGATAAGAGAACAGCCATGAAAGTTTACACTCTTCTTCAGATATGTAAATTGTGACTATTCAATAAGTAACAACTAAAAGAAACTCGGGTGAGTTGAAGCGAGCAGCCATATACATCCCTAAATGGTCCGAGGCTGACTGTTATTCCAGCTCCAGCCCAAGTATCCAGAAAAAAGTGGAATGCCGTTCACTAAGCTGCTGCCAATTTAAAACCACTTTTAGTATCAACACTGGTGGCAGAAGTTAATATGCTATGGTGTAGGTTAAATTAATAATAATAATAATGGATGTCATTTATATAGCGCATTTCGGGGCCCTCAAAGCGCTGTACAATTCCACTATTCATTCACTCTCACATTCATACACTGGTGTCAATTCCTCTGTAAACAACCCTCCTGAACACAGTGACAAATTAATAGCAGGCCGTTAGCGACCTGGTGCTAGGCCGCGTGTCCAGTGTGCCGGGCCCGTTGGACAACAGTAACAGTGTTAATGCTAATGTAACTGATACCACACTCAGTGTACACGTCCCTGCTGCACAGACTGGGTTTAGTTATTTGATGACTTTTAATGGGAAATAATTTACAACAAGATGCTTTTAGAAAGCTTCGCACACTTGGACATATAGCATCATGTCCCATCTCCCACACATTCATGCTTTCGTACACCTACAGCCACACCGAAAGACCCCACAACCTCGGCAGACATGCATCAGCTGCCCCCCGTGAAAGGGAGATTCCCAAAGTGCAGCTCTAAATTAAAACAGAAGAAATAAAGCAATGGCAAAGGAATGCTTCGCCATAACAGCGGGTGCTGACTCACTGTGGATGTTTCCCACAATCCAGTGAAGCATGAAGATAACAGAGGTGCTTTAAAATGACTGACAAACTAGAGCATGAAGGCACGGAGGTGAAACAGCCAAAACGCATTATGGATTGTCAAAAGATTTACAGTGTTTTCAAACTGTTAGCTATAGGTTTTTAGACTTTCATTTTAACCCCATCGGAGAAATGTATCTGTAGTGCCTGGTATTTAATGCTTCGGAGGCAGTGATGTCATGGCGTGGCATGAGAACAGTCTTAACTCAAACCTCTCTGTCTGCCAGGTCTCAGAGATAAGCTGAACACAGATCAGTGAGCCCTGCCTTCCCACACCCACGGCCAAAGTTCTTGATGCTCATTAAAGGAAGAAGCTGCTATTTTTTCAGCTGAGGCCTTACAGACCAGTCACATCAATGTTTTGGGCTTTCTGTGAAACCTGCTTCTAGTATTAAACATGATGCCAGTGTGCAAAGAGATTGCTAGCATCCTAGTAAATACTATTATTAACTGTTAAACAATTATACCATGCCCAACTATCCTGGTTAACTAAAGTCTATCTGAATGTCTTAGGATGGATTTCCTGTTATATTGGATAAAGTTCAATTCATGGATCTTCTTTGTTGTTGTTGTATGGCCACCAGGCAACGATACTTTTAGCTGCAAAAACAAGATCCTGTAGAGGTTTATACCAAAAACAGCCCTTTCCCCCTAACTGCAGTACACTCTCCTAATGAGTTTATGGTCTCAGTCAAAAAATTCAGTTTTGTGATTTGTGGTCATTCTAAGAGTCAGAGAGTACGGTTATCAGGGTGTGGTCATTGGCTAACAGTTTCACTGGGAATTAAAACCCAGGCAACAGGATGCTGCTGCAGTTTAAAGGCCACTGGTAAAATTAAAAGCAACAGTTTTGTGAATGTTAGGCTTTAAAATTGGGAAAAGTTCCTGAAAAAAAGTTTATACCAGAGGATTCAATGTAACTGAATCAAACAGGTGAAGTTCAGTCCAAG
The DNA here is from genome assembly GCF_963969265.1 of Rhamphochromis sp. 'chilingali'. Classification (NCBI taxonomy): domain Eukaryota; kingdom Metazoa; phylum Chordata; class Actinopteri; order Cichliformes; family Cichlidae; genus Rhamphochromis; species Rhamphochromis sp. 'chilingali'. Next base: position 738,868 of record NC_137932.1, read on the forward strand.
CCACGACAGCTGAAGGAAAGGCCAAGAAGAATAAAAGCCTCAGAGTTTAGCTTCACGTTCCACCTCACACTATTTCAGGCGTCGAGTGCACGACACGCCACAGAACAGAAAATTAAATCTTATAAAAGACCAAAACACTGATCAAGAGACACGGTGACAGCAAGAACTTCAAACTCCTCTGCTGTTCGGTCTGCCAGTGACTTCAAGTACTAAGTCAGATCCATCCACAAGCTTCACAGAGATCGTTTCAAATTCTTGTGAAGGTTAAATACGTACGTATGGACTAACACGTCTGTAAACCAAGCTAGCCGTTTGATCGGTTCCCTTTACAGCCACATGGAGGTTTAAAAGCAGACTGTGCCTTCAAACTGTACGAGTGGATAAATATCTGCCCCAACCCCTCAGACAGTATTTCTTTCTATGGTATGAACAACCTTTTTCTTCCAGTGCTACTGTGCAGTTCCACCTTTGCTTTTCTCAATAATTAAAAGTGGTCAGCTTTGAAACACTGCTCCTTCTGAATTCAATGCTAAAAACATTCATTCAGCAGACTCTGTTTTTCCTTTCCATGAAATATCTGCTCTACGTTTCTCTCCATCCCGTTGGCCGCTGCCTTTTCTATGCTGTCAGAGCTGTGGGCGTCAAGGACGGCGGACGTATGAATGTCTGGCTTTGTATGCCGACATGCGTGGGCTGGGATCACCTCTGGGCTTGCCGTTTAGGTGGAGAAGGAAAAAACACTGAGCTTGTCTTAGTATAGTGTATAAAAACCTATTTTTAGCACCAAATTCCAGACAACCTTTTATTGTTTTCAAACTGAAATGGGCTCTGTGTGCTCATCTGTATGGGCTGCGAATAAAGCGAGAAGTTGTTGCAACTGCGAGGTACACGCTGCAGCTGTCTGGCTAAAAGCTCTGCTTCAAGGTAAATTTTGCAGGAGTGGAGGTGTGGGGTGCTGGAAAAAGGTCTGCGAGGGCTAATAACCAATTTGCTCCCAACTGTCAGCGTAATATATTCACGTGGTTGTATCTGCTGCAGCCAAACAGGCCTCCTTTAAGTAAGGGGCACTCCCACGCGCCTCGCCAGATAAAACACGTCAGCGGGGACAAAGAGCACCTTTTAGAAAACAAAAACTCCAAGTAGTGGAAATCTAGAGTGAAACAGAGGCAGTGTGCTGTTTGCTTTGGATGGAGTTTCACTGTTAAACTCCGCGTCTGCCGCTGGAGGCGACGGGTGGTGTAGGTGGAGGTGCACAAACACAAGCAGGCGAACACAGAAAGAGCTAAACGTGTGTTTTTCTCCTCTCTCTGCCACAAAAGAGCGCTTTCTTCACTTAAGCCTTTAGCTTTTTTTAAGCTCTCATTAAAGGTCCAGCTGCTGCTGCCAGTCCGCCGTTCTCGAGGCAATCGCTGAGCGGTCGGGTTGGACCGAGTGCAGTCAAGCACACGTTTGGCCCCATAAGACCCCAAACTCTCACAGCTGGACTTTCCCTTGTACGGGCTTGAGTGTGGGCTGCTTCGGTGTCTAGTTTGGGTTAATGTGTGACGCCTCTGTAAGGCGATCGTCTCTGTGGAGGTGCGAGGCATGAATCTTGAATATTGCATGACATTATCTTGTTTACCTTCTCCTTTTTTATTTTCTTTGACTTGTCTTTTTTCAGCTACCGTAGCCATAATAACCATCAATACCCTGACGTATTCTTTTAATTACACCATGCGGATCACCGTTGTTGCTTCTGGAAACAAAACACATGACCTCCGTGGGGTTTTTTTCTTTTTTCCTGGGAAAGACCTACCTGACTCTGATTTAGGATGTAAATATTTTTAGGAGTTGGATATAGCGGAGGACTGCAGATGGTCTGAGAATGGAATAATAGCAGGAACGCTCACGTCTCTTCTGACCTTCTGATTTGGTCCCACAGGGGTCACTTCTGCTTCTCCTCCAGTTTAGGAGGAAGCACTTTTTCTTAACATGTTAAGACAAGAGGTCCTATAGTGTTTTTCTAATTCAAAGGTCCAAGCTTTCATTGCCAGTACAAAGCACAGTCTGTGGAGCACCGTGTAAATGTCAGAACAAGCTGTTATTGTACCAGAATCGAGCAGTTGGGAGCTGAGGCGAATGCTTTCCCCGGAGGAGCAGCCTCAGAGAGAAAGTTCAAATCGGGCTGCACCCAAACGGACGAGCAGATAATAAAGACTACGTAGTTTCCAACAGGAGTGAGGCTTAGGTGGTTTTCCCACGGGAGGGATGTTGCGCACCGCGGCAGGGATGCGTGCGATTCCTGCAAACACATGGTAGCCATTAGGCAGCAAGTGAGGCGCACATAAATCGAGGAATTGTTTTTATTTACAGCTGCGCTCGAGTACGTTGACCCTGTGCGGGTGATTAACGCTGGACTCGGTTCAGGTGTAGGATCAAGGTTAGCTTTTGGCGGATGGACACTGAATTGATGGACTCTTCCTCTCTCGCTTCCTGTCTGTCTGCCCTTTCCTCCCCGCCTGGCCTCCCCTGCTCACACTGTGGGAAAGGCACGTTTTACAGCGCAGCCACCGAGCACAACAAAATGAAACAGCACTTGTTAAGATATTTTACTGAACATAAAAGTGGTGTCGGTGGAGTTTAGCTAGGCGGCGGTTTTTGGCTTCACTAGATTATGGGGATCTTTGCAGAATGCAGAGGGACATGCATGTGTTTATATGTGGGACTGAGCGTGAATACGTGTGGATGCACAGTAGCGTCTGTGGTGCGTAAACCCCTGCGGTTCCTAAATCATTCTACCTCACATCCCCATAAACATCCTGCTGCAACTCCCTCGACGATTTGATTATGAGCGTGACCTCTTCAAACAAAGCCCACACAGGAGGCCGGCTTCATCTTGTAGGGCACACTTAAAGAGCCCCCCGTCGTTCGCGTGCTGCGCCATCATTGGTCGCTTAGGTAGCGTACAAAGGATCGTAAAGTAAAACTCCCGTAGACGCGTAAAAGTCGAGAACACAAAAGTTCCTTTGTAGAATATGCCTGATTATTGCTTCTGTAGCGCTATGTGGCACTTTGGAGCAAAGTGATAGCTTAAACCCTGCCTCAGTCTTCCATCTCCTGCTTTCTTTTAAGCTGGGACAATAAGAGAGTGCGACGCACTGCCATCGAGGGAGTAAATAAATAAAACCAATGAACACAGAGTTCAGCTAACTGAACTTCTCTGACTGAGCCAATGGGAAGCATCCTCACCCTCGTGAAGGATAATACTATCCCATCTTCACAAGGCCTGTGTTAATGCAGACTTCTTAGACTAACATCCGTGATGATAACGGCCGGGGTAATGACTATAATGACAGAGAAATTGTTTCCCCCTGCGCCCCACCCGGCATCACTGGAACACCAGCTAAAAACACAGCAGAATAGATATCACAGCCAGCTCGGGCTGTTTATTTCCACACAGACATCACGTTTAAAAAAAACAAACGGAGGCGTGCCCGTGTTTCTGTACAAGCGATCAGGTTTTACATGTTTTTAAAGTCCAAACATGAATCTGCACTGCAGTAGAGTCCGTTATAAAGCTGCTGTAGTCAGTATTTGTATGTTAAGAAAACTGCGTGTAATGTGGAAGGCGTGGGCTGCAGTGACAAACTCACAGTAAACTCATACATATGCAATAATACTAAGTGCAATAATCCTTTCTGTCATCGTTGTATTTTTACTCAGTTGTATATAGTATTTGTATTTGTATTCTATTTTTATCTTATTGTATATTTATTTTATTTTATTCTACTGTATATAGTATTTTATTTTATTCTATTCTGTACAGCTGTGTAGTGTATTTATTCTTATTGTATTCTAATTTTTGCCTCATAACTTTTGCACTGTCCACTTCCTGCTGTGACAAAACAAATTTCCCACGTGTGGGACTAATAAAGGTTATCTTATCTTATCTTATCTTATCTTATCTTATCTTATCTTATCTTATCTTATCTTATCTTATCTTAAGCTGTCTCTGGAGATTAAACAGACTTATCAACAGTTTTTGGTATTCAGTGTTGTTGTTCTGGGCTGCAGCTTTGTTCACTCTCATCGGACTTTTCTCAGCCATCATTAAATAAAGTTGTGCTCATCAAATGCTATCTCAGTGCAGACCTTTATCCAGCCGGTCTGCTTATCTTCTATCTGAAGCAAGTAAGGAAATATACATCTGCTGCATCTGTTAGAAGATGACAGTGGTGGCTCGAGGTGCTTCATATTATAAGGTAAAGATGCAACCACATTAGAGAGAAACTGCCCCAATAATCAGACAAAAACTTGCATGTCATTACTTATAAGGAGAGTAAAAATTGGCAGCCTGAGCCTAAGGCAGACCTTCCCAAAGTGTGTGTGTGGGGGGGGGGGCGCAGAGCTATTGTGGTTATTTATTGCAGTTCACTTGTATTTACTTAATTGTTTACTAAATGTTTGAGGTGTGAAATAAACCGCAACGGAGCAAAATATGGGCGTGTGTGGTTGGAGGGTGTGTTTGTGGGGGGCGCGAACATTTTTCTTGTAAAACAAGGGGGGCCAGCAAAAAAAGTTTGGGAACCACTGGCCTAAGGGAAGGTTGAGGGTCACCCAATTCAGACTTAACTATGAGCTTTATCAGGAAAGTATCTCCCAAATCCAAACTGAATTCTTACTCTTTACTGGGAATGGATGTTGTAATACCATTCCCAACTTGTTCAGCCAAACTACTTACTTTGACTGCACCCTGCTGTCCCTGGAGGTCGCCACAAATCTAATGCCGCCACAGCGGATGAATCTGCCTGTTTGATCTGGCACTTCTACACTGGATGCCCTTCCTGAGAAAACCCTCCCATTTTTTTCCGGGCTTGGGACTGGCACAACGAGGGCACTAGCTTTGGCCTCCTAAGGCTGTGTTTGTGTCTCCTCCTCAACTCAAGCCAATTAAATCTTAATGATGAAAAAGACTAAAACTACGGAGCCCCGCAAGGGACATGGGAGAAAAAAATTACGATGAACTTTTGCGAGATCTCGCAAAAGTCCGTCTTAATGTTTTTTCCTCCCATGTCCCTTGCGGGGCTCCGTATAAAACTAACGCTGACACTACGAAAAACTAAAATTAAACATTTTCAAACAGCTAAACTGAAACGAGCAAACTCACGAGAAATGATTAAAGATTAAACTACAACTCTGGGAGCAGCTGACCGTACGAGTAAATCAACTTGTGTAGAAAAGAAACATTAATTTGGAGCAGTCTGAAACCTTAGCAGTGCTTTGTATAACAATCTACCCCATAAACATCCAACATGGCTGAAAATAAGGAAAAAAGCTTTGATGGAGCAGAGTTGACATGATCGCGCTGTGTCCGGGTACTTGAGTTTCAGGCAATAGTACAAAGACATGCTCTTAGTGGGGTTAGCTGCTGATTCAATGGAGTGGCGCCCACACCCTCCCTGGGATAAGCCCCGCCCCCCTGAGTTGGATGGATGGGTTCCATTAAATGCTCGATTAGCCATCATAGCGAAACATCAGGTGGATGACAGCGATTGATTGCACGTCTTTTGAAAATCAGAACTTTTTGGGGGGGAAACAATGTTTGACTGAGATTTTTATTTCAAGCAGAATCCTTTCATGTATCTTTAAAATACCTTGAACGGGTTTTGTGTTGAGTCTTTTCTTTGAAAAGTAGCAAATGGCCAATAACTCCTGATTTTTGTGAATACTGGTAAGAGGGTTGGCAGGGTGTGCTTTATTTTATTGCTGTGTTAGCAGAAACTCAGCAGGATTAAAGAAATGAAACAACATTCATCATCCTTACGATGCTTTCATTCTTTGATCACGATCCTGAAATCCTGGGAGGATGTGAGCCATCGTTAACATGACAGCACTGAAATTTCAACATTATCGAACTTTTGTTGCAGTAAGTGAGGGACGGCCACAACAAGCAGGAATGGATATTCACATGAACTTTATTTGGACTGTGAACACACCGCTGCCTGTTTTCCTCTAAATTGAGCTTTTGACATTGTGGCTCTGGGTGACAGCGTTCCTAATGATGGAAGCCGGGAGCTCCCGCTCGATCCAAACAGGCTCATGTTCGTTTCTATCCTTCGTGTCTCTGCTCGAGGTGAACTTCAGAGATTGGAGACTTTTTGTTGGAGGTTAGATAAGTTTCAGAAACAGTGGCTCCTGCTGTTTGTGTAAAGTCTGGACAACATGAAGAACACTTTGTGTGTGAGTTTGCTTAGTACTACTGTATGTTTGCTGTACACACAAAGCAGTGTGACATATTAATCCAGTCTGTATTGTGAGTACAAACGGCCTGGGGGGGTATAAACCCTTCAAAGAAACAACCTCAGTCAGTGAGTCCAGAGTTTCATAGAAATGCACTCCAGAGCCGCCTCCCCCGAGGCTCCTTTTGGTGCAGCAGAGCATACCACACTAGAAGAGGCATTTAAAGGTTCCTCCAAAGTGCGAAATAACAACTGGGGGTCTCCCATAATAGTTAAGGCAAACAAAATCCTCTGACCTGCACAAATGTGAAATGCAGGCCAAGCCACCAAGAATGTCAACATGGCAGCTGCAAAGCATCAGAAACATGCACCGGTCAAAACCACACACACACAAAGTCTCGATAAAGACTTGAGGGAAGCGGTGGGAGTTGATAAAAACTGAAACGGGCACAATGGGAGCGACAGAAAAGCACCGAATGCACTTTTCTCTAAACACACACCAGCTTGTATACTAGCTGTTTATAGGAACAATGCCTTCATCCACACATATTGTGTGTTTCTACCACAGTGAGGCTTGTTGTTCGTTTTGTTGTGTATGGCCTAATCTTGCCTATTTATAATGGCAGTGATGCAGTGGTCCCCCCTCCCCACAGGAATGTTAATCTCCCCAAAGAGCTTTGGTCAAGAGTCCAACGGCCCATGCAGCGAACGCCGCACAGCTCCACAGTCTATCCAAGAACATCCCTGTGCAAACTTCTTCTGTAAGAAAGATGCAATTAATCTAAAACCACAGGAAAGGAAAAGATGCGTCGTCCAGTCACATTTTTCAAAGGCAGCCTCACAGTGCAACCACACAAACCAATGAAAGCACCAGAGATTCCTGTGAAACGAAGCAAAATGTGAGGAAGGAAAGAAGAAGAGGCTCATCAGCAACTTTCAGCGTGTCAGCGCACAGAACGGCTGCCACAGCAGCAGATGGCGGAGAGCGTCCTGGCTCTAGGTCTATATGAACGATAGAAACAGTGTTAGGGTCAGAGAAAGGTCAAGCTTCGTGACCCCGGAGGGAAAAAAGTAGCATTAAGATGCTATCTCTATCAGTATGGCTCCACAATAACAGATATGGAAATATTCTCTTTGGATTGACATGTGTGGAGACGCTCGACGTTCTTACAGCCCCGTCCACTAGTTCCTGCTCAGTCAGCTCGGCTTGATTTGACTTGGTTTTTGGGTTTTCTGTTACATGTTTAGAAAAAGGAAAAGTACGAGTTGTCATCGAGCAGAAACGGGAGCTGGAAGCATGTAAATATAATAATAACCACTGCAGCCAAACAGAGAGCCTGACGAGCCCAGCTGTAAGTAAGCTATTAAGACTCGACTGTACGGCGTGTTCGTGTTTTCCTCCGAAACAATAAGCAGCCTTTCAACGCCTCTCTCTGTCTCAACAAAGTAAAGCTAGTTTTCGGCTACGAGCCCGACACAAAGTCAGAGGTCCTTTACTACGGTTCGGAGCCGCGGACCTGTTTTATATACGCGCCGAATAGTTTTCTACACAAGATCGCTGCAAAAAGTGCAGCCTTACCTAATGTCCACCTACTGTTACTCATTTATATTAAGGTTTAAACATCTAGCTGGTGTTGGTGTGGAGAGTAGCCTTCAGTAATAGTAATAAATCACACAGCAATAGGACATTCATGTGGTTGTAAAAAGCATGGTACTATATTAAGTAATCCAAAGTACTCAGAATAGTTACTCTCATTGAGTAATGTAAGGTCAGCTAGTGCACATTTTGAAGATAGAAATGACTGAAGCTTTCAGGTAAATTAAGACCAATTAAGCCAAGTGGCTTAATAGTGGATTGCATTCATACAGCGCTTTACAATTCACACACTGGGCAGCTACAGTCGTAGCCACAGCTGCCCTGACAGAAGCGAGGCTGACATATCGCGCCATCGGCCCCTCTGGCCATCACCAGTAGGCGGTAGGTAAAGTGTCTTGCCCAAGGACACAATGACCAGGACGGAGAGCCCGGGGATCGAACCGGCGACCTTACAGATGCACTTCCCAACCCCCTGAGCCACGGCTTAAACCTGGTTTCTTTTTTAAAGGCTACCAGGAGCAATCGCTGTGGTAATAAAAAAGACTTTGATTCCTACAATACTCAACCGTGACCTGTTACTTCATTTCCAGTTGTGAATTTTATTTATTTTCTCATTTGATGTTTCTGAAAATCTTTTTCTCTAAAAGTTTAAAGCTTTTCAGTGCATACCACACACACACACACACACACACACACACACACACACACACACACACACACACACACACACACACACACACACACACACACACACACACACACACCTTCACCTAGACTAAATCAAAGATTTTTGGCCAGTCTACTTAACAAAATGTTATTATTTGATCGCTAACTCCATACAAATCAAGTCTCAGCCAGCTGTAGCTGCAGCCTCTGTGTTAGGCCTAACCTCTGTTAGAACTGGACCTCTTCACCATGTGTGTGCTGTTGGGGCCTTTCTACGTCAGCACACGTACGGGTGATGGAGCCTGGCTTGTTTTTGGAGTCATCGTCTAGTAGTCATTAGAGAAACCGCAGTTTTTGGCACTTCTGAGCCGACTTAACATTTCAGCCCCAGAGATTTCTCCTTTGTTAGCATATTCTTGTTAGCATTTAGCTCAGAGCACTAAAAGAGCACATATTCTGTATATTCTTAGATGTATAAGATAAAATAACCAGCACATTAATTATGGCGATGAAAATAAATGCAGTAAGAGGTTTCTGTGTTACTGTCTCGTTTAGTTTTCTCTGTGAAGGGTAGAGTCCACTCCACAGCAAACACTCCACAGTGAGCTTAAGTGTTAAAAATGTGCAGTAGATAAGCTGGCAACACCTGTCTCCAGTTGACTCGTGGACTTGTTGCACTTTTAAATTCCAACTGGTACTAATTTCATCATCTTAGTACTTGCAATTCGGAAATTGCTACCAATTAATCTTGGGAAAGTTTGGCTTCAGAAAAGGAGGCAAGTTAAGGGTTTTGTCTGAAAATAACAGGGCGTCACCACGTCCGTGTCTGCTGTCCAGAAAAATCCCTTTCTTTAAGATTCACTGTAAACAAAGGGAGGGATGTATTTTGCACGTTCCAACATGATGAACGTCTTTTTCACAGCGCTCCCCGTCATTTAGTTCGAGTTCAGATTCTTCTTATATCTGGCTTGTGTCACACACCACGTGGTTTGTGAGGCCGCTCATTCATTCTCACTCTTATCACCTCGACTGCAGGCTGGCCTGCATCTCACACCAGCAACAGGTCATTTGAAAGGTACAGTAGCAATGTTACAGCCTGCAGCAGCAGTTAATGAGCCATGAGCCTGTGGAATAAAGTACAGTGGCTCTACCATTGCTAAACACAGGCCACTACTTCCCAATCTGATAAATATGTTCCAGCGTTTCTTTGGAAGGAATTTAGTTTGGTATGGATCTGCGTAGGTCAGGGGTCACTGCGCTGGAAATCCAGTTCACAAAGCTAGAACTGGGCAATGGCCAATTTTACAAGCCCAGCAGATGCTTTGCTAACTGTCACTCTGACTTATGAGGATGCTGAGCTGCTTGGTAGAAAACATCAAAAAGGGCAAGCATGGCAGTCATGCATCAGCTTGTACCACACCTGGCTTCCTAACACTGTTGGGTGTATTTCAATGATATATCTGAGTCATGGCCTAGCAGAGTTTATCTTTAATTTGCCAACTATCCGTTTATCATCATGCATACAGCTGCAGGTACAGCTGCATGTTCCTGTTATGGTCTATGCTCCTCAGCATGCCTGGCTCTGCTCTCAGTGGGGAGTCGGCAACAGCGCAGCTGGGAGAGCTGATCTCATTTGTGGGTTGATGGGAGGGCTGCTGAGCTGGGCATTCTTCTGTGGCAGCAGTGGAGGAGATGCACAGCTTTCAGTGAGTGAAAGAAATAAACCAACAGACCAAGAGAACTCCAGGGAAAGAAAACAGCCTCCTACAACCAGTCTCACAAAAGTTGCTCATCAGGACACAGAAACTGTTCGAGGCTCTCTGAACATGAATAACCAAACGCGAAAAACAAACCCAGTGTCATGAACCGAAAGGTTTGCGAGGAAAGTGGAGCCAAAAACGCAGACAAACACGGGCGAGGAATGCTTTACAGCGATATTTATTTGGAACAGTGACCTAAAGTGACGAGGGAGGCCCAATAAGGCTAGTTGCAGGAATGGGGAAGAGGTCGGAGAGCCGGGGGAATTTTCTGTAACAGAGGGAGAGGGAGCTATAGTCTGAAGAGAAAACTGGAGCTTGATAACTAGAAACTGGAGAATTGTTTGCCTTACTGTGCCAGTCCGGGTTAGTATCACTGAGGGGAGGGGAGAGAGGTCCGTGGAAAGTGTCTGGAGGGTCTCAAGCTCAAGCGTGGAGTTCGGAGGGCAGGCGGGTGAGCAGGCAGGGAGACAGAGACTGTCCAAGTAAGGTGAAGCCAGGGTTGGAACTCCACGGAATGAAGGGAAGACAGAAATTACTCCAAGAGATAAATCACACGAGGAAAACCACGAAGGGCAAACGTCATTTACCACCGAGAAGAGTAGAACAAACTGGCGAGGAGAAGCAGTCGAGTCAGCTTAAGTAGGTCTCCCGCTGATTGCTCGCAGAAGAGGCTCAGGTGAAGCACTGCAGTCTCCGCCCCAAAGGGATGGCTCAGCAGCCACAGAAGGAAAACCCCTCCGGGTACTCCCACGGACCATGACAGCCAGTGTGTCCTTTCCCCCCTCTTTCGTCTGAATCACAGAGTGTGGACAATTAGAGTTCAGCAAATGTTTCCAAATACATTTGAAAGCACGGTACAAATAAAAACGACTGTTTTTAAACCAACTTTGGACACCGTGTCACTCACAGGAGAGCTGCTGAGATCGCAGCCGTCTATATTTAACTGTTGGGCATGTTGGCCCACTTTGGATACGTATAATAGCAGGAAGAGAACTGAAGCAGGAAATGAAGAGCAGCGTAAATCATGGCATGAATAAAAGCTCTCTCTTGGCTCAGAGAGCACAAGAATATCCACAATGCTTCGACTACTTGCTGTCTGTGTGCGTTTGATTGGAGTCGCTCGATGTCATCTGCTTCTCAGACTGAAATCTGACATCAGCCTACGATATAAAATCCTTACTTTGAGTTAATCGATTTTCTATTCCAGGCTGGCTTAAAAGATGAGACTAAAAGTTTTACAGTTACAGCGTGTAAAACAAAGTAAAATAAGTAACTGGGACAATATCAGAAATAAATAAGCATGTTTCATGCCTCAGAGCCTTGACTTTAGCTCAGTGTGATTTATTTTAACGTGAGCACATATTAAAATAAATATACTTTGAAATGTGTCCAAACTGACACATTTTAAAGTATATTTTTGGGCGGTTTTAATAGTTCAGAGACAGGTTGTTGTTCTAACTCATCCATCTAGATAAGTTATGGCCATCTTTTCTATACAGTTTATCCACAGTTATATTTACACTGTGATTTTGGCGCAGGGCCTGAGAGCAGAGGAGTCTACTTCGTATTCTGACGATTTAGGTTATAACGTTTATTAAGTAAAGTTTAAAAATAACTTTACTCTGTGCGTGTGACTGTCTGTCTATGAAAAGCGTTTAATAAATCAACTTTACTACTTACTAAAAAGATAACAACACACTGAAAAGCGTCACGCACGTCGACATGAGTACACTTGGGAAGCAGAGTAGAAAGCGAAGTGCACTTCCAGTAAACTGAGTATCAAAGCGAAACAGACAAACGGGGGAGGGTAGGGGGCATGCAGGGAGGGAGGGAGCTGGCATGGGGCTCACTGAGCTCAGCAAACTTGCTTCTTGTTCCTTCGCTCTTCAGCGGAAGTCTGCCTCCAGCACGCTCGCAGTTTAGCGTCTGAAATGCACTTGACTGGACTCTGCGGGTCTTCATCATCCTGTGAAGTCATGGCTCTGCGTCTGCATTTACCGACTGTGCGTCACTGAACGGATCCAGCGGGCTTTTTCTTGGAGAGACTTTGGACCTAAATGACTTTCATTTGTCTTTGACTTACATTGGATTTAATGATGGAGCATTTATTTTACCTGCTTACCTTCTTACTAGCCCGTGTGTGTTCGGGTCTGGGATACGCGGAGTCTACAGTTCCAGCGGGTCAGAGAGCGGCGAGCAGGCACAGGTAAGGTCCACCGCGCGCAGAGATCACCAACCTGTGACTCGTTCAGTTTAAAACGTTTGTTTACCTAAAAATAGTTTCAAATTAAACTCTTTGGTTAAAAAAGTTTGCTTTGTTATTTTTTCTTCTCCAAAGAAAGGTTCGAGACCTGTGAATTTCCCCACTGGTCCGTTCATGGATGAACTCATGGATGCAACAATCTATTAGTCAACAACTGTTTAAAGTTTGCTTGTATCTGTTTAAACCATTCAAGCATCAAATGAATGGGCCGTTTATAAGCAGCTCACACGTGGTCTGAATTCTCATTTTCACATGAAATGTGTTATTGGTGATAAAGTCTCTTACGCAGCAGAGAATCGGGAATAAAGCGTGAGTAAGTGAGTGAGTGGGTGGGTGGAGTGTGATGATTCAGGGGCCCCGGAGCTGGACAGAGCTTATAGGAATTACAGACATTTACTGTTCCAGATCCCCAAGTGAAAATTTTTCAGGAGGCCCTGAATCTCTCACAGGCTTCAAGTGTCAGAGGAGGATTTATCATTCTGCTTTGGAGCTTGTTAAGTAGAGGTGAAAGGGCTCACATTGTTCAGGAGCTGTCTGCCATAAAGGATGTGATACAACCAGGGCTGCTAGGGAATGATGTGTATTCCCAGACTGGTTGGCAAATGGTTCCTGGAGGTTGCTGGCTCTGGCTGTCTGAGTTTACAAAGAAAGTGCTGCACAAAAATCTCCTAGGAGTTGCTTTGGTTGCCAGCAGGTTGCCACAGTTGCTAGCTTCTTTAGCTTGGATTAACTTTCAAATGGCCGTGAAACTTTTATAAAAGGGAAACTCTCCATTAGGGCTGCCACGAATAGTCGACTAGTCACGATTACGTCGACTATCAAAATCGTCGACGACTGATTTAATAGTCGACGCGTCGTTTGAAGCTTTGTAAGATCCCAAAGGACGCAGGAATAAGTAGCAGGATTTAAGAGTGTAATAACGGACTGAAACAGAAGATGGCAGCACTGCATGTACAAGGATGCCAAACCCCGAAGAAGAAGGAGCAGTGTCCGGTATCGTAGCTGTCTCCAAAGTTAGCGGCTGCATCCTTCGGAGGCTGCATTTGTAGACCAATTACGTTACAGCGACACGGCGAAGCCTGTCCAAATTCGAAGACTCCACCATGCCGAAAAATGCATTCTTCATTTCCCCAGATATGAAGGATGGGTCGGGCCCAACCTATCCCAGAATTCATAGCGCGGCCCAGCTCAGTTTCCAACAATGGCGGCAGCTAGTTAGTTTTAATATTACTCTTATTATTCTTTCTGGGTCACAAAATACACGTTTAACATATTTTCAGGCGAGAATGTAGCTGTGTAAACCTCAAATATCTGCTCAGTTTATCAGGACACCGCATATTTTCAAAAGGGCTCCGACGTTTTCGGAGACGTCTGTTACCCGTCTGTTCTATCCTGTAAACATGCTTTGTAATTCCGTTAGTTTTTTTTTAACCTTTCATGTTGGCTTCATTTTTCAGAACTGCTGGTTCAGCTGGATTTGCACCATTCCCGTTTTGATCCTAAGACAGCTGCTTAGTAGTCACTGATGGCGTCCCAGCTCAGACCCGGCCAATGATATTGTTAGTGGGCGTATAATTTTTATTATCCTGTATCCACCCCGTAGGTTGTTATTAGCATGTAATTGATCGCCTCCTTCAGGGGCCCGTGTGTGGACGACCCCCTCAGACAATGCGAGTGACTTGTACGGCTGTAAATGGATGAATAAAGAACTGATCTGATGATGTAGGTAGTCGCACATGTGTGTGAATAAAAAGGTTCACTGCACTCACATGTGGTGTGGGTCTGCCTCGAGGCCTGCATGTGTTTGTAGTTAGTGTGTATGTGTCGGCAGGATAGGCCAAGCTTCTGGGAGCTGAGCTCCTGCGACAGAGGTTTCTATCAGGTTTCTGTGCTGCTGATGCTGTCTGTGACGAAAAGCAGCTGTTCACGTGTGCATTCAAGTTGAGCTGTAACCACAGACAGGAGGACACAAGATGGAGATGGAGAACGAGTTGATTGGTCGAGTGGAAGCAAGAGATAGGAAGCTAAAAGAAAAAAAAATCAGACGGAGACAAGTAGGCATAAAACGTTCTCTGTCTCTGCAGGAGTAGAAAAAGTGGTATAAAAGGCTATCTGGAGTGAGACCAAGCAAGCGGGCATGGCAAAAGAGAGTGAAAGAGTGACAACAAGGCAGGGAGGGGAGACAAGACAAGAAAAAAGACAGACTGACAGGGGCAGAGGGGGGGCTTTGCTTCTTAAAAGGCTTCCTTTTGCTGCAACCAGCAGGCTATGAAGGAGTCACCATGGTTGGCCTGTGATGGACACACACATACGCACACACAAAGTGACGTATCAGGAAGAAGAATGTATTGGCCCATGACGGTGCAGTTTGCCCCTCTGACATCTGTTTGAACTCAAGTGATCTGTTTTGACAGATGTGTGAAGTATTCCAAAAGCGGCAAAGGCTTTGGTATGAACTGGAGACATCCAGCAGAGGTTTGATTGCGGGATCAGGAGGACCCAGAGCTTTCTGACACATCTCCTGCCAAAATCTCCAAGCTGCAGATATTGACTGAGGAAGAGCGGAGGAGATGTTGGAGATGGATGCAGGTGGACTGCAGACCTGTTTTGGCTCGTTGGTAGTTTGATGGACGAGGCATTAGATCACCACTGGAGGGTAGCAAGGAGCAGAACATGCTTACTGTCACCGTCTGTTAGTTATCACACTTAGGTTCCCTTATACATGGGTCACAAAGGGAGACAAATGCACTGTACACTTATTCAGACACTGGAGTAATCTGGAGCAAAATGAAATGAATGTGTAACTTTGTTGTACCTCCCTGTGCAGCAAATGGCTTTGGAATAAGTCGGTCGCCTCTCTCCGTACTCAAAAGTCTAAACTTTTTATTTTGGTGTCCTCAAACATGACACTGAGAACAAAAGTCTTGAATGCGGAGCCCTGATGGTTTTTGGTACTTACTCCTGTGGCTGAACTGAAACGTCAGTCGTAAACACCGAGATTTGCTGTCAGTCCTTCATAACTGAATGACAAAGGCTTCTTTGTTCTGGGCCTAAGGTTTAAGGATCCACTGAAAAATGAATCAAATGTGAAATTTCCAAAAGCTTCTTGACCAAAAGTTACCGGCAGAACCACAAGACTCTGTTTCACTTTCTAACCTTCTCATTGTGGTTTTCTGTTTAGAACGCTCTTCTTCTGTTTAAGGAATTATTAAGGAAACAGGAGCAGATTCGGATTGTTCAGCAATGTGGGAGCTGCTGTCCACAACTTAGCTTGTCTTAATTGCGTCTGAGCAAGCATCCGTTCATTAAGCATCGCAGAAGTTTAAAGGCAGCGTTCGGTGGTTCTAGTCCTCTTTATTTAACATCAATGCATGCAAAACCTAACTGACCACATCTGCATAAATCTACAGGGAACTAATCCTTAGATTCAACTAAGCATTAGCCCAAAATATCATGTTCACAACTGTTGTTCACCCACATGTGATCCAACACTTTGTGCTCTTCGTTTATAAATTATAAACACCTCATAAAGTGCTCCCTCAGCCGATCTTAATGCACGGTGAGACTAAACAATGAGGGGGTTGAATTTCTCACACACTCAAGTGCTTAAGTTTGGCTGTGTGGATGGTAATGCCTGCCAGCTGATACAGGCTGAATGATCTCAGCATTCGTGGTAGCTTTTTTTTCTTTTAGGACCACCGTGGAGTTCAAATTTGTGGTTTTGAGTGAAATGTCTCAACAACTTTTGGATGACTTGCGATGAAATTCCAAGCAGAAATTGATGTCGCTCTCAGGGTAAAAAGTAAACAGTGTTGTTAAAGAGATGTTTGCATATGAATGTGCAGAATCAGGGGGCATGGGTGCAGGAAGCTTTCACGTTTCTGTCGTAGTCCAAGAATTGTCGACCTGTAACATTTGAGTGAGTTTGTCTGTATGCGGGCAAACGGTCTGTGTGGCTGAAATCCAATCTCAAAATCACCAACTGTAGGCCTACTCAGATATTATTGCTTTGTATCACTTTATCAAAGCTGATAAGCATCCATAGTGTGAATGGACAATGATCTGTACACAGACTAAGAACCGGGCTGATGTGTTGGTTATCTTTATTTAAACCTGGTGGCTGACACCCACAACACAAGACAACACTGACTGTTGTCAGATACTGAACCCCAAATTGCTCTGAAGTGTTGTGAATGTGCATAAATCTCGGTGGTTACGTGAACGTAACATGTTGTTTGAATGCTCAAGTAGATTTTTAGGCCGTTTACCAATATGAAGCACTTTGGGGCAACCGTTGACAGTTTAAATTGAAGACTGTGTTAAATATCATCTCATGTAAGCAGCAGCTAAGAAGCTCCAATGAGCTTTCTAGTTTTAGCATGTTACTATGGTAACATCTGCTAATTTGCACTAAGCATGGCTATTACTTTAACTCTTGTTGCAACAGAATTGAAGAACATAATTATTTGATTTGTCTGACTGGCACAGAAGTGATTAGCATGTCCTCTATTTGTCTTTTTGGCACGTGTTTGATCAGCTCCAGCTCATCTCTGTCAGTGTAATATTTCCCTAACAATCACCCATCTATATGACACATCTACCCACAAAATTACTCAGAAGTGAGGGGCGTAAACTTCATTGTAAATTTAATAGGACTGCACAGTTAGAACATGTTTAACGCTGCACTATGCAGCCGGTGGATCAGGCTGTTTGTCTCCTATTGAACCAAAACTTGGAACGCGCTCAAATTCACTTTATCCGTATTTTCTGCTTCCTGTTAATTAGGTCAGTATAAAAAACATCTCCTTAAATATGCTAATGCCATGTGGGAACAGGGATGCTCTCCAGGCACAGCCTTTGTAACCTAATTACCATAGTTTCAGCGCGCATCACATATGAGGAAGCCGTCCTTTGTTTACATAAACCTACAGAAAGTTATAAAGACTGGGATTTCTTCCCATCACATCCCCCCACACAGCTCAACAGCTGAGACTATGAGCCTCGACTCGGGTCACGGATGCCATGACAGGACATTTGTACTACAAACAGCTTGGAGAGCTTTACCTTGCTATTCTGGGCAACTGTGATTTTAAGGCTTTGAGCACTTATGCTCTAAATGCGCACGCTTCCATAAATGGCTAAAATTCAAGTGGGTCACCAAAAATCCCCCGCAGACCTCCGAATGCTGATGTGTCTTAGCAATAATATTAAAGCAAATGGCAGAATCCTAGACATTCTCAGTATATCTTGGTGACCGTCAGGCTAAACAATCAGAGAGAAGTTTACATAGTCACGCACGTCCTGGTGTGCGTGCCAGTAAAACGTGTGCAGAGCCTGGAAATATGCGTGCGCCTGCCTTTTCTGTACGTTAGCCTCTCCAAATGGGATCGCTCAAGCATGAGTGAGTGCACTCGAGTCATCCGTGGCGATCCGTGTGCCTTTCACTGTGTGTACAAGGACTTCATAGGGACGCTCGACCTCCGGTTCACAGTTCAAATGCTAGCCTACCCCTTTCAACCCACTCATTCAGGTTGCTGTCGAGGCCTCTCCTTGAAGATAAGTGAAAGATTCCTCAACAATAGACGCCGCCAAAGGATTTCTTTGTTTAAGCATTAAACCTCAGCCCACTCTTTTCTTTCTTTCACTCCCTCTTCCGCCCACTCATTCGATGCGAATATTCTACTTTACCCGCACGTTCTCTGTGCAGGTCCCATGCAGTGATGCTGCTGAATATAATGAACCTGGAATGCGTGGGTAGAGATGTCAGATCACAACTTCCTGCTTGGCTGTGAAGTTTCTGTCTGCTGTTTTACAGGGAGCTGAAATTTATTGGGCATTAAAGCAAGGTTCAGGCAGGTGTAAGACTTTCACTCACGCTGAGTTATAGCTCTGTATATAAAGACAAGACGCATACGTTCAAAGATTCCCTGCTCTGTGTCTGCCAGAGAGCTAATGAAGGCATAGTTTGCATGTTTGTGACTGTGGGAGACTGACGACGTGGATGTGAGGATGTGAAGCCAGCATTCAAGGCCAATCGTTTGGTTACTTTCTTGCATTGCAAAGGCGCGGCTTTCCCGTTTCGTTGACTTAAAGCTGCTATAATCATTAACCTTCTGGTAACAATGACTCACATTACTGTTTACAAGAGAACACTTGTTCATAGCTACAAACTCTAAGCAATTTCCTGGTTCATCCTTAGAAATCAGCAACATCTTAAGGCGGCAAGGCAGCAGGTATGTCTTATCATGTTAAAGTAACTTTATACTCACCTTCACTTTACTCACCTTTACTCTACTTTTTAGCCCCTTTCAGTATTTTGTTTTGGTTTTGTGGTCTGTAGCTTTAGTGTTTTAAGTGAAATTGAATTCAGCTTTCCACAAAAGTCAAAGTTAATTTGTGATTTAACAGCTGGTAGCTTTGAACCCAGGCCCGACTTTACTGTGCCACCACATGAGTTATGAGCTAATCCCCGATAAATGGGTGTTTAAAAAAAGTTGCTAGAGAAAATCTTGGACATTTTTTTTAGTTTTTGAAATGAAGTAAAAAACCTGTCCCGCCTTTCTCATGCAGATGCTGATTTTCTGCAGTACGACCGGCAGGTCGACAGGTGATGGAAATTACTGTAGATGCTGTGAGTTTCTCAATCCCAGAACATTTCCAGTGTGCCATCGCTAATCTCTTTATTACAACTGTCAATAAAAACTAATCGGCTCATCACATGACCTCCTGCCTCGAAAAAGAAAAAGCCAGACAATACTGTTTGTGCAATGAACACCTCCAAAGAGCTGCATTTGTACGTCCTCTTATCTGACAGAAGTCTCTGTTACTGCTGATGGTTCAAAGCTGTGAGAACAAAGTTACACTTGTAAATGTGACAGTGTCTGAGGGAAGGAGCGGCTCAGGAAATACTGATACAAATGTGTGGATTTAAAGGGTTTTTAGCGCTATGATAAAAAAAAGGTTACACAATGCAATTTAATAAATGGATGTGGATTTTTGAAATGCCTTCTCTGTGTGTCCATTTGGATTACTTCCACATGACCCCAGCCTCAGTCACACCTTCTTCTGTAATTACCTGAACCAGTTTGTCCACTTCCACTTGAACTCTTTCCACTTGCACTGGCACAAGGAAAGCGTCTACAGACTCAGCCTACATAGTGAGTTTCAACTACAGTTCAGCAGGTTTAACAATGTTTGGTTGCACAGCACAATAGATGTTTGAATATGGATTGAATATCATTGTACTTTAGCTTTACATTTCTGGCTCTATCTACTACTGTCAGACAAGCATCCTGAAAATACACAATGTAGCCATAAACATCCTGAAGCATGTGCAGGAACTGCTCTGCACATGTGCAGTATTATACTGTGGAGCTGATATAGTAAAGGAAACGTTGCTGAATGGCCCCTGATGGGAGGCAATAGTACAGACCCATACATGGAGACCTGTGCATTTCAAACACGAGCGCTTTAATTCTCAGTTGCCTGTAATAACTCAGATTTTTAGCTTTTTAGCTTTACAAACTTCTCCAAAGTCCAAATGTCTTAATGTCATTTACTCTTAGACATGTTTAGAGTTTCAGTCGGTGAGTTATCTAACGGGATGTGAGTATTCGGAAACAATCCAAGTTTTTTTAATGCTTTATTAGTTTATCGAAGCAAAGAAAGGAAAGCTTTCTCATCATTAAAATGCATTAACAGCAGTAAAGCGTAAATTATGTTTATTGTAAGCAAACTGTAGAAAAAGGATTCAATACTGGCAACAGCTGTGCACTTTAATTTGGGAGTACAGCAGCGTACTGGGATTCATGTGAATACAATCCAACTGGTACAATTTTGGCAAGTGACACACTTTTTTTGTAGCTCTGCCTCTGTATGCCATCACGCTGGATCAATCGGTCAGCTTCAGTAAGTGTAGACTAGGGCTGTGCGATATGACCATATCCCGATATCAGACATCTGTCTTCCCGATAACGATATAAATCACAAAAATGTAACATTTTCTGTAAATTCTGTGAATCTCGGGCAGCTCGACTTGAAGTGTTTCCAGCTGGGCGTCGTGTAGCTGGAGTCGAGTGTTTTAACCGATGCATGCAACGACACATTTTTAGACACAAGTTGTAACGGCCGCCGTTTCCTTTCAAGGTCTGAGTCTAAGGTTTATTTTTTAGCACCTGACGGCTCTTTTTTGTTTCTCATCCATAAACTCTCTGCATACTCTTTCACATGATTCAGTTTATTTTGAAAAGTCTCAACAGGATCTTAAGCTTTATTGTGAAAGGTTTACTTTAAGAAATTAATGTAGCCACTACAGTGACCATCAAACGATGAAACAATATTAATATAAACAGTTTATTTTACGACACCACGAAACCAACGATAGCGTGATAGGACACGATAAATGTTTTTATATCGTTATATCGAACAGCCCTCGTGTAGACCTTCAGCTCTGATTCAAGGACATTAACAAAACTAATGCATGAGCTGTTTATGACAGCGGGACTGTGACCAGCATTTTAGGTTTATTTACTGTTTTTGATTCCTCATGATTTATTAGAGTAATTGGTAAGTTCTAGTGTATTATTAGTATGTCTTAGTTTCATCCATGCTCCCTTGTGTTGCTTCCTGTTTCTATCTTCCTCTCCTTGTGTATCGTTCTGTCTATTGTGCGTTTCATGTCTGCGTGTTCCATGTCCCGTCGTCAAGCCTGTGTTGTCACAGTCTACGTCTTTCCATGTTTCCTGTTTTGTCTGAAAGTCTTGTGTTTCCATGTTCGGTGTGTTTAGTTTTGCTTCCCCTGTGGCGTCGTGTTCACTTGTATCAGCTGTGTTTCCAGGTGTTTCCACTTCCCTTGTTACCCTTCTGTGCATGTGTCCTCTGTGTTCCTCTCTTCATTGTTGGGTCGTCTGTTTACTTCACGTCGGGTCGCAGAGTCTTGCTTTCTACTCTTCGTGTTCGTGTTCTTGGCAGGTTTAGTTTACTTCATGTTCAAAGTTTTGCATGCTGCTGTTCAGTTTACATGTTATGTCTCACGTCTTAGTCGTCATAGTAAGTTTAGCTGCTCCCAGTTTAGTTTCTAGTTTAGTTTTGCCCCAGTTCGCCTCGCCTTTGTTTGGTGGTTTTTTACTATCAGCCAAATAAACGGCTTTTTGTTAAACCTTCATTTTCTCTCTCCTGTGTCTGCTTCTGCGTCCACTCCGCAAACACCCCGACTGTGACAGTTTATCAACTACAGCCATTTTTACACAAAGCCAGTTTTTTTCAGTAGCTCGAAAGTAACTGGACGACTGACCGACAAGCTCTTTTATGTCCAGGCGAAACCTGCTACTGTATTTTTCTAATGGTAAATGAAGCAGATCCTGGAGGTCTGGAGCTGATTCTGAGTGTTGAACTTGGTATGTTTTGGTGGTACTGTCCACTCAAGCTCTCAGTACGAGGTTGAAGGAGATGTCAGTGCAAGTGAACATGCCCATCATTAAATCCAAAATAATCCCATGAGTGTAATAGCAAAAACTTAAGGAGCGATCAAATCGACAATCTTTAGTTGGTTACGAAAAACAAGTTCATAGTTGTGAACCGCTGGTTACACCCAGGAACAGGAAGCACAGGCTGGCCTTCACGGAAAAGAGCCAACACAGTTTGGACAAAACACAACTTTTTGGAAAGACGAAACAAACGAAATGTAGCAGATAGAAGGAAGAGAAAAATATAGTTGGAGGAAATGTTCTACACTTCACTCACTGACTTTCAACCAAATATTAAAACCATTCCTTCTATTTAAAATTCTGTTAGTTTGTCCAATTACTTTCGACCATCTGAAAATGGGGCACTATGTATAAAAACATCTGCCAATGCTGAACAGTTAATGGAGCAATTTTGTTAAACGGCCTGAAATAACGCTGACAGTTGGCTCTTCAATCACATCCTGCTTGTATGATTTAAAGTCCCCCATCGTGCTGGTCAGAGGCAAAACTACAAAAACGTGTCACTGTCCAAACACCGGCACTGTGAAATCCAAAGCAAGTATTTCAGTATCCATACGTCACGGTCTTGACGGTGTGTCCACGGAGGAACACGTGTTCCTGCCGTGTTATGTTCTGAGCAGTGATTTTAATGATGATGTTCACAATAGTAATGTGTGTTTGTGAAGAATGAGCAGGTGACACTCAGGTTTGCGTCTACCTTTGTGCGTGTGCTAGTGCTTGTTTAGGAATGCACAGCTGAGTGTGCGTGCAATTGTGTTTCACACTTATGGGCAAAGATGCCAAGTCTAGTTAGTGCACTTTCATCTGAGTGATTTCTCTGCAGCCGTTTGGATTATTGGGACTTTATTGGATTACGGCTGAGAAAGCCTAACTTCATGCTGATTAGCCAGAGAGGAGAAAACGGGTTTGCTGAAACGTTTCAGATGTGTCATCTATGCAGCACAGAGCCTGAAAACTTCAACAAATCCAGCAAAGTCTGCTTTTGGGACAGACATGCACTCAATGAGCTTTGCGCTTAGACTTCGTCATCATCTGACAAATATCCCATGATGGAAAGACTGGAAAATGAGCCCACAGTGAGGGCGGTGTGTACACTAAGTGTTTGAAAGCTGCCAGATCGAGGCAGTTCTGGATGTATATGGATACGAATGCGTGTTTGCACATCTGTGTCTGCTCAGAAGTGAAAAAATGATCGATGGTTACGTTTATTTATATGAGACGTTCTGTTCTCTGTCAGAGAAAATCGGGCGGGGTGTTGCCAGCTCTAAGCTTTATCTGCTGTCAGTGAGCGGCAGCGCTGTCCCACTGAATCCCTGTGACGAAAACAAGTCAGCTAAAGTGCGAGAACAGGAGGATGAGCGGTGACGATTAACCACGGCTGTGTGACTTGAAACGCTCTCTTTTTACTCTTGCTTTGATGAACATGTTCGATTCCCATTTCTCAGTCATTTTAAGTAGAAGAGAGCAAGACCAGCGGTAACCCAGCAAACCACCACGAAGCATAATGCAGTGCAACCGACCACCAGACCGAGTTTTACAAAGACATTAAACACAATGTAACTGAGGAAAATGTAATATATTAAAAACAGCAATGCACAGCTAGTGGAACAAATCACACGAGTGTCTGTGCTGCATCTGTGGAAGCATATAGAGGCAGCTCCAGTGCTGTTTGGACGCATGGGCGCTGGGTGATTTCAGCCAAATATCATTCAGTGGTGCCGACTCCAGGCTGAAAGCTAGAAACCACTTCACATCAGTGTGAGGCAACGTGATATGCTGTAAACGGACCAAATAAGCCACAAGTTTCTGCGCACGGCCTTTAACTGCCATCAATATTTCATGTGTTTTTCCCATAACCCCTCCACTCAAACTCCATGTCTTATTGGTGAAAAGAGAAACAACCATCACATGTATTATTAGCCTTTTACATGAAGGACCACGAACAGTGAAAACTCCTCTTTCAGTCTAAAGATGTTTAACTACACATTTAATCCTTGAGATGTGTCAATATGAGATAAAGAAGTAAAATCTCAACAGCACGTCTGAGTTTTTCTGCTTGCTGTGGTACCCTCTGTCTGAAACATGCTGTTAGATGTTAGATGCCTTACTGATCGATCTAACCCGCCACAGGATGAGACAAAGATCGGAGGTCAGAGCAGCTGTTGGGTTATTTCAGGTTGAATCAACATCTGCACAGTTATTTTCTATGGGATCAACTCGATTGACACGCAGATACAAAAGCTTCACAGACAGACACTAAAGATCTAAATAATTAACAAATACTTTTTGTGTTCACTGAAACAAAATGTATTATCCTCATGAAATTTCTCACCCTTCAGCTGACATCAAGCATCGAGTCAGCAGGAAACTATGGTTATGATCCACAGAGCTCACTTTCATTAAGCCACTGCTCTACCAAAACAGTGCGCAGGAACACTATAAATAATAATTCAACATCATAGCACACATCAGAGGGAACGTTAGGACGCTCCCTTCAGCCAATCCGAAAAGATGTTAATGAGGGGGAATCACAGGCGGATTTAACAGATGTAACCACTGTTTTTGACCCACTCATACATGTCAGTGATAATCTGTCATCACATTAAGTAAACCGTGGCTGTAGAGTGAGTGGTTTACACATGCACCTAACAGAAGACAGAACAGACACAGGTCAGTTTGTGGCTGCGTGAGGAGGGAAGCTGTGAAAACAAAACTAACAACAGCCTAATCGGTCACGTAGAGCCATGAACGTCTATGAACATCTATTATTGTGGACAGAAAACATAAAGAAGTCCCATTTAAAAAAGAGAGTAACAAATCTTACAGGCTGTTTCCATTTTAAATGAAACTTTAATCCCTGTGTGCTTTAACTTTTCTACTCTCAACAGAAGTTGTTGAAAAGCCTTTTTGTAAGTGTACAGTGAAAAGTAACAGTAACTACTTTAAAGCTCGGGGCGCTGAGCGGGCGGCCACGTGCCGTACGGCTGAGAGCATCCATCCTTTACCGCATGTCTTCCCCTCGCTCTGCCCCCGCCCTCCTGTCCTTTCTTCACTGTTGGACTGACGTCATGAATTTAAACCAAAATGTTGTCTGAGGTGCTTCTTTAACCATCACCTGGACCTCTTTGCTTTCTGCAAGAGAAAATTATGCTCAACGGTTGTTTTTAACTGTTTTTATTGATTATAATTGAATGAAGTGGATGCTGCTCCACATCGAAAGGAGCCAGCTGAGGCCGTTCGGGCATCTGACAAGGATGCCCCCTGGGCGCCTCCTGGGTGAGGTGTTCCAGGCATGTCCCACCGGGAGGAGGCCCCGGGGCAGACCCAGGACACGCTGGAGAGATTATATCTCTCGGCTGGCCTGGGAACGCCTTGGTATTCCCCCGGATAAGCTGGAGGAGGTGGCTGGGGAGAGGGAGGTCTGGGCCTCTTTGCTTAGGCTGCTGCCCCCGCGACCCGGCCCCGGACAAAGCGGATGAAGATGGATGGATGGATGAAGTGGATGTCTCAGATTCGCGACCTTGGCATATGTTACGGAGCTGATGGGCTCAGCGTTCGTATGTAACGCACAGGCTTTGGCACCGCGATCAGGTTGATGGGGTATTTGCAAATGTCCTGACCCAGCAAAGTTTCCCGAAGCAGATACAGTTTTTTCTCCAGAACTTTGGGAAAATCTTTTGGGAAAAAGCTCCAACAATAAGTAAAGTTTTTGAAAATTGACATGTTTAAGGTGTGGATGTGGTTGATTCCATCCATCTGTAGCATATGTTATGTTTCAGATCAACAAACATTAACAGCAGTCTGACAACTAATTAGTTCACTTTCCCATGAAGAGAGGTAATAGGTCATGGGGGTCAGAACATGATAAACTCTTCTTGTCAATGAAACAAGCTCTGGAATGAGGAGGGGGACAGTTTACGGGGTGAGAACGAAGGCTACAGGAGGAGGAAAAAAGGAAAGGAGACGAGTAGCAGATAATAAACAGAGATGGACAGAGAGGCGCTCGGGTGCCAAAACCTGTGTGAGACTGAACAAGACGGTAACAGAGAGAAAAGTGACAGACGTGAAGACTGACAGACAGACGGATGAAAGGACGAGACAGAAGAGGGACTGAAGCTGCTGACTGACTTCCCAGGATGAAGGAGCTCCTTGTGTTCTCCAAATTTTATCCATAAAACACTTCATAGTTCTGCGTAGATGACTCTGGGAGTGACACTAATTGGCCGTAATGACCACTGGAGAAATAGCCGCAGATGGGGATTGTGGGTAATATGAAAATGATGATAGAAAGTGACTGAAGGACGTCTGTGTCTCAAATCTATCTGCAGCCGTTATCAAGAGAGACATCAGAGGGTCAAGGGCGATAAGGCAGACGAGGACAAACGGAGTAGCCTGCAGACTGTGGGAGTGTGTGGGAGCGTCGTGCTATGAAAGCATGTTTATGGGGACGTTTTTTTGCTGTTTTAACAAATGTTTGACCGTCCACTTCATGGGAATTATTTTAGGATTAATATTTGAGTTGGCGTGAAAAGTATGGATTAAGTTAAAACCTGAACCTAGCATTAGAAAGCTGCTATAATGAGCATTATTTTATCAACATTGGATTTAATTTAGTGTGAAAAGTTCTTTTCAGTTAAGCAGCCAGTGTTATTTGAGCCACAGCGGGCAGCTGTTTCCACTGAAGTCACTGGCAAACAAAGTTAGCCACCAGCTCTTAGGAGCTGCAGTATTATTTTACTATTTTACTTATTTATTTACTTTTAACCTTTTATATTGTGTATATTGTCTATTTTGTTACTTAACTGTCTGTTTATTTTAATCTCTGTGTACAGCGCTTTGTGACGGCCTGTCTATGAAGAGCGCTTAATAAATAAACTTTACTTACTTACAGTCCCCTCAGGGCTCAGTGAAGGAGGGGAAGTACATGACGCGAGTGAATACTTCACCGGGAAACATAACTCTAGATGCATGCTGCTGTTGATCTGTGATTTTGCTCTTTGCAGCCACTTTATGCTTGGTGTTGTGGTTTTCCATGTGTGTACTGTAGGATCAATGAACATCGTGCTTCCTTGAACAGGTGGGAATCGGTGGTTCAGAGGGTTGATCAGAGGGCTACCCTGTCAGCAGTGACACGTGTGTGCACCATATATAGTACACCTTGTTAGTATTAGGTCAGATTGGTCTAAGGAGCTTGGAAAGAAAAGCGTCTGGACTTCTTTAAGTTGCTTGAAGATGTTTCACCTTCAGTTTGAACTTCTAAGGAGCTTTCCAAGCTCCTTATACTCCGATGATGACTGAGAACCTTCACAGACATTAGGTCAGATTCCCTTTAGCGTTCAGAACTACTTTCATTCTCGATGCTATAGATTCAATCAAGTGCTGTAAAGATTCATTGAAGATTCATGTCTATATTGACATGACAGCATCACACAGTTGCTGAGATCCATGATGTGAATGTCTTCTTGCACCAAAGGTGACCCAGTAGGATTGGGATCCGGTGACTGTGGGATTTGAGTGCAGTGAACTCATGAAACCAGTTTGAGATGATTGTACCTCTGTTACATGGTCCATTTTCCTGCTGGAAGCAGCCATTAGGAGATGGGTAGGTGTGGTCATAATTGGATGGTTGTTTAAATGAGGCTTAGTTCGTAGTAAGCGGCCCAAAGTGGCATCAAACGCAGTTTTATCACCAGCAGCCTGACGCATTAATAGAAGGAAGGATGGATCCATGCTTTCATGGTTTTTACACCAAATTTGGACTCTGTTTGAATGTTGCAGCAGAAATGCAGACTCATCAGACCAGGCAATGGTTTTCAAATCTTCTTTTTAATGAGCCTGTGCCAGCTGTAGTCTGAGGATCCTGTTCTTAGCTGATAGCAGTGTTCCTTTCTATCAGCTTGAAGTAGTCTGGACACTCTCTCTGACATTAACATTTGATCACAGAAAAATCAGAAAAAGTGTTCATGTGCGATAATCCCAATCAAACCTGTCTGGTTTAGCAGTTTAGCAGTTTAGCAGGTCATGTTGACCATGTCTACGCACCTAAGTGCACTGAGTTGCTGTAGGCTCAAATACAGTGAAACAACCAGAGAGAACACCATGTGGACAGTGAGGTTACTATCATAAACTAACTTCAGCTTTTTGTGTGATTCTTGTGTGAAGTCCACTAAGTAACCCAGTATTAGCACAACCAGCTTGTAGCTTTGGAACATCAAAGTTAACAAAGACAGGAAATATAGTTATGTTTGGAAAAACTGGAAACTGATGTTGCTGATATTTGTTTGCTTAGACGAAGCGACCTGCATCCCCGGGTTAACATTATGTGCTTAACTAGGCTAAACGTTTTCTTACTCTTATATTTTGTTATATATTCTTCCTGTTAAAAGGGAGTTTTTCCTTCCCACTGTTGCCGAAGTGCTTGCTCATAGGGGGTCATATCCCACATAGCAGTCAGGTCTGGCCCGGATCTGGTGTCAAGCTGACACTGCTGGCTGGCTTCTGGCATAGTAAGTGGTATGTCATCCAGATACGAGCCAGGTGTAGATGGCACTGTCTATGTGATGGCATGCCATATCTGGGCCGATTATGGTTTGGGTTATGTGGCCCAGGCTCATAGAAAACAGGTCTGGCCCAGCATCAAGCTGGCACTTCTGAGTGACTGGTGTCATGGCAGAGTGTGTGTCAACCAGATGTGGGCCAGGTCTGGCAATGATGACACTGTTTATTTTCCTATTTTAGGTAGAAGACCCAAATGTCATGTTGCAATACTATACTGCTATGGTAGCTAATGTTTCAAACGCAGGTTTGACAGGTTTGTGAGTGTACACTTTATCCAAAACCCAGTGAGGTTTCACTCATGTTTGCCGCTGGGCGGCTGTAGCTCAGCAGGTAGAGCAGGTCACCTACTGATCGGAAGGTTAGTGGTTCGATCCCTGACTCCTCCAGGATGTCAAGAGTGTGAATGTGCATGAATGTAGTTAGGAAGCACTTAGCTTAGAGCGAGTGTGTGAATGCTGTATGGAGCACTTTGAGTAATCTGTGAGAGTAGAGAAGTGTTATATAAGAATCAGTCCATTCACTGTCTGAGCAGAGTTTCGTCATGTTACTTTTGCACTATTATGTTCCGGCACATGTAGTTATTACATGGGTCGATTAAGGTACACATTAGGCTGACATCTGTTCTGGGCCATCACAGGGCCAGCAGCGTGTCTGCTGCTGGCCCATGCGTGGGCCACCTTTGGCAAACCAAATCTGGGCCACCAAAGGGCCGTCATTCTTTGAGGTATGTGGGCCAGATCTGAAATGAATATTTCTTTTATTTTTATATTGTTATCTGTAAGGAAAAACGCAAACAGGCGCTTTCATACTTAAAGCACATTTACAGTGTATCTACCTTCATTGGTTTATGAAGGTATTGCTTCATTTTTTAAAACTGATGTAATGAACTGAAAACTGTTTGCAGAGAAAATCTAATTTACTTTTGCAGTTACTTTCCCTGGTTCACGACTTCTCAGATTTGTGGAAAGAGATCATGCATCTGACAGGCTTTTATAAATGTTATGCTGGGCATTTGTGAATAAATGTAACTCTGTGTTTACTGCAAAGAGATGCAGTATAAATACTGCAGTGAACTTGGTGTGTTGCAGTCATTGTTAAATTCATGTACTTATCATACATGATCTGACTTTTGCACCAATTTTCCTGGAGTGCAGCACAGAACAATAACTGCAAGTCTAAGGTCTGAGATATTAATCTACAAAAACTCCAAACAGTGGAGACTCACATTCAACGTGTGACCAGAGTTTTGATTGTCATTCCTTCCCTGTTTTCTGTGCCAGGGAACGTAGAGCAGAACTGGAGTGAGGGCGAGGTGCTATGTTTGTGTTAACGCCTGACTCGAAACTCTGAGCCAACCGATAGCCATCACACACTCATTCATCTGCCATTTCCTTTTCCCTGCTTCAATAGGAACTGGTGCGCTTATGTGGTGACGCGCACGGTTAGCTGCGTGATGGAGGATGGCGTGGAGACGTACATCAAGCCGGACTACCAGCGCTGTGCCTGGGGACAGTGTCCTCGAGTAGCGTGAGTATCTATGCCTCGTCTCCGTGTTTCCGGATTCTACCCCGAGTTTAGCCTTGCCGTCTTCAAAGCCGCAGGAGTCCTGCACCCTGTATCCATCATTTTGTTCTATTTCCTGTCTGTAGACTTCACTCAGCTCTCTCAATCTTTTGTCTCCCGGGCTTCAACCACGAGGTCAGGAGGGCGCCTGGTTGAAGCTGGGCTTCCACATGATTGCAGCTCCGTACTGGTCTCTGGGTAATCTCAGTGATAAAGTCTCTTTGGTGCAGACGGGTGAATATCTACTATTACAAGTAACGGAGCACATTTACTAGAGATAGGACTCGCTAAATGGGTTTTCCAGTCGTGGATGTAATACTTGGAGAAAACATTAATCGAGCATTGCTGATGTTTTCCCTCCTTTGAAGTTTTCACTGTGTTGTCTAACCCTGGCCTTGCCGCTTGATCCCGATGCCTGCCAGGGGCCTCAGTCTAAACCTGGGCTATGCTAAGAATGAAGCCAACAGGAGTTCCAGGCACCGCAGTCTCGTCTCCTACCCTGCAAAAACAATCTTCTCTTGCTCTCTGTTTCTTCCTTTTATGATTCTCTCACTTTCACTTGCTAACTCTGCCCAGCTCTTGCTCCCATTTCTTCGAGCCCTGTTTTGTTTTTCTTCTACGAGGACCTTTTTTCTCATGCTCACAGAAAAGGGAGCTGGAAGACGAAATCTTTTTTCTGTGTTACCTACAGTAAAGTCACGAAAGGAAAAAAACTTTTGCAGCCGCGGCTTGTTAACATGCCTGTGATGGTAAATCTTTATGGAGTGCTTTGGCCAATTTCTGGTCTATTTATTGCGTTAGGACTGCAAATAAGACCTCTTCAGAAGCAGAGCTGAGTGGCACATTAATGATACGACTCCAGCAAAGCTTTCCAAATAAAACATGCTTTTCTTTTTTTGCAAAGGAATGCTCTAAGAACGAGATTTTGTACTGGCTCAGTGCAGTTCCTTTGGAAAATGGGAATTTAAAGTCCCTGTAATCTCATTCATCATCAGTAGATGATTTGCTGTGATTTTCCTCACATATAATGACCTTTGCACATGAATATCAGTGTACAGCACAATGATGATGTCTCATGCAGGGTTTAGGGGCCGCTGCAGGTCTTTGACTTGGTTACATTGCAAATATTAAATCTTGCAGTGTCATCACCGGGAACAAGTTGGCTGCAGTTTTTGAAGGCAGAAACGTTTGGTGCTGTATTAGTGATCTGTGAGGCTGTACTCAGGCATGGCTGCACCTTGAAACCAAACACAGATGATAGCATGCTGACAGGCTAATACATGTATGCCTATAGATTTTTTTCTAAAATCTATCCTGACTTTTCTACACTCCATACAATGATACCAAAAAAAGAGTAATATAAAGCTAAATCTGGCCATAGAAAATGAAACAATTTTTGAGCCACCCCATATGGAAAAGATAAATATAAATCTTATAAAGTTTGTATCTGTCTTGTGTGAAACTTGTATGAAAAGAGAGTGAAAACAGATATAAGATCCTTAAAAATTATAAAAATGAAACTTGTATGTTTTGGATACTTCCTAAAAGAATATATGAAAGTACTGAGAAAGTGGCCACGTTCATGACTAAATCATATCAGCCTTATATGAGTCACTATATGAAGTAGGCCACATCTGATGCAAGTCTTTTATAAGTTTATTCTATTTCTCTTCCATATGGGACACTATAAAGACGACCAACACAAACTAAAAACAATCGAGATGAAAGGGTCACGGGGTCGGACGAGTGAAAACACCAATCTGGATGTCGTTCACAAACTCCTTTTTCATCCTCAGCTATCGGACGTACAGGAAACCGAGATATAAAGTAGCTTACAAGATGGTGACAGAAATGGAGTGGAGGTGTTGCCATGGTTACTCCGGGGAGGACTGCCACAGTGGACCACAGGGGACACCTGAGACTGGTGTCGCGGACACAGGTGGTGGGCAGCGGGGAGGAGAAGGTGAAATTACAAACAAATCATAAAATATTCTTTATCTTCTGAGTTTTGATACCTCAAGAATGAAAGAAGACGTGTGGCCTCTGATAAAGTAAAGGACGACTGCTTCAAATGGTCATAACATTAAAAAAAGAAGCTCAGGCTGCCGTATTATGTGCGTCACACGTACTGAACCTCAGTGAGCTGTGTGTTTCTGCAAAATGGTCCAAATCTGGAAACATGAAAACAGTCAGTATAAGTAGCTGACTGAAAAACATGTCGAGACATTTAGCAAATAGATTTACAGCATTAAGCAGCACATTTCACACCTTCCTTTCCTTTTGTCCAGGAGACACAGAGAAGATCAGACAGCTGGAGAACACCATTCATGGCCTGACCAAAGACCTCAGCAACATGCAGACCACCATCAATGGCATAAACCAGAGGCTGTACGTCACTGTTGTTTTTAACACACGTGCACGCTTTATTTCATGGACTGAGTTGAGTGTTAGTGAAACGCTGTTTAGTGGAAATAAAGAAACTAAAGTGTTGTTAGGGTCACGCATGGACGGCACACTTTCAATTCCTGTTTATTGCACTGGAGATATACCTCAGCTTTGGAGTGGATGAAAACTTCTCACACGCGAGGGAATCAAAACTGTTTCTATCTCGTAGGCACGGGCTGACTGGGGCCATTGTCCCTGCAGATTCAGCTCAACCACACATGAAGGAAACCATCAACAGCATCCAGACAAAGCTGGATCATCTCTATAACAGAACACAGGTAACTGCGGCTGTCCAGAAGTCTGCTGTTTGTGCACGCAAGCATGGATGATGCTCATTTCTGTGACTGTTGTGGTCGTTTAGGCACATGATCAGACGCTGCTCACGATCAACAACCACCTGGTGAATGGAGGAGGTAATGAACTGGATGGAGCAGACCGAGGAGGAGGTGGAGGTGACCAGCTGAACATCCTAAAGGAAGAGATACTGACAGAGCTGGAGAGGAGGGTGTCTCTGTCCTGCTCTTCCTGTCAGGTAAAGTCCAATATGTCCTCATTCATTATGTCATAATTATATCAATATGGCAACAATCACCATTATTTCCCCACCACCAATAAGACATGAAGGCGTACTTGTGGTTCGTTTACTAGCAGTTCGATGTTCATGCCTTTGCCCCTGTGGGAGGCGATTTCTTCTGCCCAAAGCAGTAAAAGATAATGGCCCCATGCTGCAGCATAAACCGCTGCACAAACAAACAGTAAAAAAGGATTACTGAAGAAAAAGATGAGAAAAGTGCAGCGACAATAAGGAAACAGTTTACCAGCTGCATTACGTTTTTTTGTTGGGATTCAACATAAATCAGATAAAGTGAGTTTTCATTTGCCTCGTGTGCTGTCATGGCTCCCTGTGGGCGTCGACACATAAAGGGCCCCACACTTGCGCCCACCATAGCACAAAGCCACTCCTTTGTTTGTCCCAGGTGCTCCTGCATTGTCAGATCTTCACTCTGAGCACATATGACCTAAAATGCTGCATACAAAGCGTCGTAGCAGGGCGATTGTCTTAGTACACTGGGCAGCTTCTACAATGACACCTACACCTGTTGCGTAAACTAGAGGACGTTATATCGTCTTGCGTCTGTCGCCGTATGTACACTCTGCTCTTATTGGCACTCAGCGAATGTATTTACCTCAAAAATGAGAAAAGTTTAGCCTGAGCGCTTTACATCATCAGCAGGTTTTTTGCCCATGGTCTCCATGTCACTGTTAGTCACTTCCTGTGTGGAAGCTTCGGACACTTTTGGCTAGCTGTCAGCCCAACCACCCCGTGCTGACTGATACTTGATTTATATAGCACCTGTTTCAAAACAAGGCTATAAAGCCTTTCGCACAATAGAAAAATAGGTGGAATGACGAAGGTTTGTAAATATACTTTTTTATTCAGTATGACACGAAAAGAGTAAATGAGCCCATAAACCAAGCAGGAAAGTGTTTACAGAGGCACAAAGTCATTGACCCACAGGCCTACGTCAGTCTTTTTATAGCCACAGCTGTCGCCACCTGTTGGTCTTCAGATAGAATGCAGGTTTAAGGCACTAACGCATTAGCTTAGCCTCACTTTCTACTGTCTGTGTTTTTGCCAGCTGTGATCTCAGTCAGTAGGACAGGGGTGGGCAACTCCAGGCCTCGAGTGCCGGTGTCCTGCAGGCTTTGGATCTCACCCTGGGTCAACACACCTGAATCAAATGATTAGTTCATTACCAGACCTCTGGAGAACTTCAAGAAATGCTGAGGAGTCATTTAGCCCTTTAAATCAGCTGTGATGGGTCATGGACACATCTAAAACCTCCAGGACATCGGCCCTCGAGGCCTGGAGTTGCCTACCCCTGCAGTAGGATATGATTACACATCCACCTGCAGCTTAGCTGGATGTGCAAATCTGCTGATGGTGAGTTTGTTAGCAGATGACATCATTTAAGAAAAAAGCTAGTTACAGGATCCAGTCTGGGATTGGATGAAGTAAACAAACATGGTTGCTCAAGACAAAAATATTTATCTTTACTATAGCCTCAGATTGCACTGTATACATAATATATGTAAAAATTCTTTGCAATATTACACAACGAGTGATATTTACAGGGAAACAATATTGAATCAGAACGTCCTTCCTTTTAACGGAGCGCTGTAACCTTTGATAAGAAGATGAAAGAGGGGTTTGGTCGTGGAAACCCCACCTCCACCATCCCATACTTGATTTCCTGGCCTGTGTTAAGTAAACAGTGATCCATAAAACAATAAAAATAATAAAACATCAGCACAAACACTTTGTACCAGGGGCTTCGTGGGGTGACTCTCCAGGGCTACGCAGCTTTCCTGTTGGTGTGTAGATGGCTCAGTGCTTTTCTCCTATAGAGTGAAGTAATACAGATGGTATTAGTATAGAGATACAATCACTCCTGCTGAGAAGCAGAACAACAAAGCAAACCTACAGTTCAGGAAAATGTACCTTTGAAACCCTTAGAAATCACAAAAAAATCAAAGTTTCAAGGACGCTGAAAAAATATGAGCCTGACATCATGACGGTTATGTCTCGTATGTCTCGTTATCACCAGGTCGGCGTGGAGGACATGAGGCGCCAGCAGCAGCAGGACAGGGACCGGATCGCAGCCCTGGAAAAGAGGATCAGCTCCATAGACCAGCACTTGAGGCAAAGCTTGGAAATCTCTCGCAGCGAGACCGAGCGCTCACAGGCCTGCTGCAACACAGTCACCGAGCTGGGAAGGAGGCTGTCTGATGTCGAAGTCCGACTCACCTCCACTGCAAACAAGTGTGACGCTATTAAAGGGCGGCTGGATAAGGAGCTCGGGACGGGTGGAGGAAAGGGAAGAGTGACAGAGGACCGGTTGAACGGCAGGCTAAGAGAACTGGAAAAGAGGATGAATACCACAATGAGGAAGACAGAGCAGAGGTGTACTAACACCGGGAACAACATGAAAGAAACTGTGCAGAGAGATGTCACTCAGCTGCGAAACTCGGTCCTCGTTCAGCTCGATGACCACAGCTACAAGATCGGTAAAGTAGAGCTGGATGTGGCTGTTCTTGCAGACACGGTCAAGGACCACAGTCGACGTTTAAGCAAGCTGGAGAACATCACGACCTTCCTCGACAGACGGCTAACATCGACCACAGACATGTGCAGAGACACCTGCGGGCCGAACGCAAGAGACCGAACAAGTGATGAAACTGTGAAAACTTTAGAGTGGAGGGTTGTGGCCAACCAGGATGAGATCCAAAAGTTTAACACCAAGCTGAACAACCTGTCGGTGTCAGGAGACTCGCTGCTTGAGAGAGTGATTAACTTAACAACTGATGTGAAAAAGATAACAGCTGTGACCGGGAAGGATGGCGAGAACTTCAACAGGATCTTCACTGAAGTGGAAACTTTGGGCCGCGATTTTAAGGAGTGTTTGATATGCAGCACTGTAGAAAAGGACCTGCTCACATTTAAAAACTCCACCACGATCAGCCTCAACAGATGCCAGACGGCACTGACGGATCTGCGGAGAAAAGTCGACTCGGGAGAATCTGTCTGCTCTCAGGTTTGCTCCAACCTCCAGGAGGAGGTGGGACGACTCAGAGAGGACGTGGAGGAGTGCACGGTGCAGTGTAAAACCAACATAAATGATCTAAAGAAACGTCTGGAAGGTCACACTGTACATAGTGGAAAATTAGGAGGGGATCTGAAGTCTATCCAAGGAGAGCTGGCTGAGGTCATGGATACTTTTAGCTCCATTAATGACACTCTGAAGGGCCTGGGAAGGACTGTGCAGACACACGGGCACACGATAACAGATCTGACCCACATTAAGGACAATATCATCGTTGAGGTAAGAATATGTGATGCAGATAATAGCCTAGTTATGCACACATCTGTTTGACATGTGAACCTTTTAAAGCCACTAAAGGCTTTTTCTGCGTTGCATTGTGGAGTGGCTATAAAGTAAGCAATGAACCAAAACAAGGAGGCTATATCAGTGTGACTGTTGGTAGCTTGGATCAGCAGGCATAGCAGCGGAAACTGCCTGGAAAAACAGAAAGAGCAGTGTTGGGCGGGCTGCGCAGTTGTTCAGTTCAAATGCACTGCAAGTCAAGAAAACACCAGCAAACAGAAAATGATGCAAAAGCACACAAAAGAAAACAGAAGTTCAATAAAAAACAAGAGAAATTCATAAAAATTTCCAAATGCATCGTGGTTACCTTTGGAACTGTTTTCATAGAATATTTATACAGTTATGAAAATAGGATATTACAGATATTTGGGTTTTCTGACAGATGATGTGCTGACCGTAGGAGAATAAATTGTCTTTTCATAGTAGAACTTTCAACACTCTTTTCAAGGTGAACAACCTGCAAACGGTCGTGGCAGACCACGTCGCTGACTCAGACACTCGATTCAGCGATCTGGGCAGAGAGATCCAAATAATCAGGAGCAACCATGTGACTGAGATCGGGGAGTGCCGGAGGTCCAGTGACGGCCTAGATCGAAGGCTCTCCAACCTCGAAAAAGTGTCTGGGCGCTTCGACTCGGTTTCTGGAAAGCTGGAGGGCATCAAGGAGGGCTTGGACCGACACGTGTCTGGGCTGTGGACCTCTGTTAATGGACTCAATGTCACAGTTACTTCTCAAGGAAATGCTATTGAAAATATCCAGAACGTCCAGCTGCCTCACATCCACTCCAACATACACAGGCTGAACTCTTCAGTGGTCGACTTGGTCAGAGACTTCCACAGATTCAAAACACGGGACTTTAAGGGTGAGTCACAGAGGGCAGATGGCGTGGGATTTGAATGCTGGTCGAGAGATAGTTGCTCCCAACTGAAGGGAAGTACGTTTGGACTGAGGGAAAAATAGATGAAAGAAAGATTCCAGGCAGTTGTCATAAAATGATTTAAATGGTGCTCTCTGCCTAAAAGCTAAGTCCCACGAGTTCTCTTTAAGGATAGTGTTACTGGTACTGGAGTGTTTCCTGGCTGTCTCACCAAACATTGCACTCCTTCAGGTCCACCTGGTCCACCTGGGCTCCGAGGAGAGCAAGGGCCCCGGGGTCCGATGGGACCCGAAGGGAGGATAGGACCTCAGGGCAGAGATGGCGAACAGGGACCAATGGGACCCCCAGGTAAATACTGTAGGCCCAGTGTTGGAACCAGAGTAGTGATCATCTTAGGCCAAAAAGATGGAAGTTAAGCTTAATCAAGCTAGCTAAAGTTAGCTATGTTATTTAGGTGCATTTGTACCGTTAGGATGTGACTCCTGGTAAAACCTTTCACCAAACAGAGGCTTCTTGAACAATCTGTTAACACCGCAGCAGCAAATCATTTTTATTTGGCTGATAATTGGCATTATTCTCAACTAGATGATCAAATTTAGGTAGTTTTCTCTGGGCTTATTTTTTATTTTTGTGTGTGTTTGTTTGTTTGTTTGTTTGTTTGTTTATATCTCTCTATGGACATACTGCAAATCGATTTCCCATTGGGGACAATAACGTTATCACCATTGAAATCTTAAATCATCACACCAACTAAAATGCAGTAGAATGTGATTTGCTCTAAATTTTCACTCAAAAAAACATAAACTATAGAACTATGAATTTCTAATGCGACCCAGCCATGGGACAAGGCACATGTGTGAGCCGTCTCCCACTGGGACACAAACTTCAGTACAGAAGAGTAAATTTAGGTCAGAGTAATGACGAATACCATAAATTGACTTCTGCTTCTTACTAGTTTGAATTTACTTTTTATATAAATAAACGTGTATTAACAGACGTATTTGGTGCATCTTTGATGTCTCTTCATTAACATGTTGCATATGTACAATATAAACATGAGGAATGGTATCGCTGGGTCTAACTCGCTGTTGTTGTCTTTCATCTTACTTTCCAGGTCTCAGAGGGGAACAGGGTATGTGGTGTTCTTATCAAACAGCAGATCAAAGTGCGACTAACTCTTTGATCTCGAATCCACGGTAACACCTGCTCTTTGTTTCTGCTCTATCATCAGGTCCTCCAGGCTCCGATGCCCACGTGCCACGCCTTTCCTTCTCTGCCGCCATGACCCGCCCGATGAGGAACACGGGAACCATAGTGTTCAATGAAGTCTTTGTCAATGAAAATAACGCCTACAATCCCAAAACAGGTGAGTTTCACTACAACGGACGTTTCAATAGTTTTAGGTTTTCTTTATTTCAACTTGGTGTCTGCAGTCAGTCATTATGACCTCGTCCTGTCCCTCAGGTTATTTCACAGCTCCTGTGCGTGGGAAGTACTTCTTCAGTGGCATCCTGACAGGCCACAAAAACATAAAGATCGAGGCAGTGCTGTCCAAGTCCAACACTGGTGTGGCCCGAGCAGACTCGGCCGGATATCAGCCTGAAGGCCTGGAGAAGCCCATGGCTGAGGCAAAGCACATCCCTGGAGCGTTAGCTGTCTTTAACATCATCCTACCCATGGAGGAAGGGGACACGGTCTGTATCGACCTTGTAACTGGGAAGCTGGCCTACTCCTCCGAACCTCTGACCATCTTCAGTGGGATGCTGCTCTACGAAACCATCTGATTGGATGTGTAAAAATCCTGAGCGTGAGAGCTTCTGATTTGTCCAAGAGACAGTGCCACTGAGAAATGCAGATTATTGGACTGGATCTATTCAGCAAGACAAAAGCTTATGTTTGACCTTCAGTGCCAGGAAGGATTTCAGAAGTCCTTTGTAACCACAGTCGTTTGTTCTGTGTTTCACAGCTTTAAGGAAAACTATTTTAGGCAAGAGCCATTGGTGTGTTTTTGTATCCTGAAGAAGCCACTGCACGGTTATCTAATAATGTCACATGTTTTCACTAATATTTTCATATATATCTACAACCAATCCCTCCCCCAAAATTAAATTAAAAAAAATTGGCACATCGTGTAAAATGGAAATAAAAACAGAACACAATGATTTGTGTCACAAATGTCATAAATCCACCTTTTTATTCACAGTCGAATACACAAAACATGTTTGTGACTCTTATCACTATATCCCTCATCTTTAAAAAGCTGGGAGTTAAGGAGACCAGATGCTGGACTTTTGGGAGAGGGTTGTTGTCCCGTTGGTGTCTGTTAGAGGATCCAAGCTGCTCAACAGTCCTGGCTCTTCTCTGTTGCACTGTAATAGATGCATTATGCAGTTTAGCATTGTCTAAGGCCTTCCCTGAAAAGATGTCTGGGTGGGAACTCGTTCTGATCTCCCACCTGTATGTATTTCATAGGTACTGATGCGCCTCCACACCATCAGAGAGGCAGGACTTGAGAGCTGCTGACAAGCCGAATGGTGCCTCTTCCCTTTTCTTTAGAGGACACGGCGTCCGTGTTTTCCAAAAAGAATTTCAAATTTCAGTTCTTCCAACCACAGTTTTCCACTTTGCCTCAGTCTATTTTAAATGAGCTTTGGCCCAGAGAAGTTTCTGGATCATGTTCGTGTATAGAGCTTTATCCTGCCTTTGTGGATGTCACGGCGGACTGTAGTCACAGACAATGGACCTTACAATTAGATGCAAAATGTTCCTCCAGCTGTTTCTTTTTAGTAACGTTAACTTTTCCAAACTTTTTTGAGATTTGCTGATGCAAACCAAGTCAAGAGCTAATGTTTTTTTCTCAAAATAATTTCAGCTTAAACTTGTAAAAATATGGATCCATAACATTTCAAAATCATTGCATTCTGTTGTTATTTTCATTTTACATGCCATTCCAACATTTTTGGAACTGGTTCAGGTAGTTTTTTTTCTACTTTTAGCTCCGTATTATGTCACTGAGAATGGATATCCCTTATATGGGCACCTTAGTTGTGTAGCCAATAGGAAGAAAGTTGGCTCAAAGTGGGGCGGGGGAGCTGAAATTGCTTCTTTCAGACAGAGGATGAACTACGGGGCTACGCCAAGGACCAGTGTAAGATAAAAAAAAGGGTTATTTTTAACCAGGGATCCTTCAAAGCTACAAAGCTAAGCAGAGTTCAAGAATGAAAACATGGAGCTGGAAGGGAGCACCACCGGTGCCATTTAAAGAAAGGTTATCTTATAAAAAGATGATTAATGTGAGGGCTTTTTGTCCCTTATCCACCCACAGCATACCAAACGATCAGAGGTTATTACACACACTTCCTGAATTATTCCTTGGAGTTTCATTCTTACCACAAGTAAATTCCCAGAAATACAACGCAGAGTGCCAATTGTATTGGAAAAAATGCAGAGTGATGAAGTCCAAACCACTATCACTATTCTTTAGGAGGAAATGCGCAAATGAAGTCACTGATAGTTTGGTGGAGAAACCACAGGATTTTATAAATCATACAAAACAATAAGAGCATTATAGGACATTAGCTGTGCCCAGAAACACAAGAGGACGTGGAGGACTGCCAAGGGCAAGAACAGTTCTTCTAAAGGACGTTTGTGAGAGTTCAGATGGTGAAAGTTATGTCGCTGTTACTATCAGTCGATCTTACGCTGGAGTTTTTATGCAAAGCAAACAATAACAAATACAGAAGCTACACTTATCCTTATATCAAGTATACAAAGCCTATTTCTTTGATTGAACACACACATCCTGCCTTTGGTTGTCTGTTTTTCAACTGTGTATTTTGAAAGGTGTTGTACATATTTTTAAATGGCTTGCACACTTGTTTGCAGATTCATAATGCATTTTGTACATTATGGCTTAAGAGTGTATTTTCTCTTTTTTCGTATCATACACGTTTTCCTTTGCAAGGAGGACATGTTTGTCATCAACTCTAGTGTGGAAATATAAGTGTATGTGTCTAAGCATTGTGTAACCTTAACAGACTGTACATATTTTTATGATCTTTAAGAACTGCCACTTCACCTTGCATGGTACTGTATACGTTTTGTATGTTTTGCCACGTGTGCTACAAATACAGATACCCAGTGTTATACGGCTCATGTTATACGGCTCACGTCAACAGTATCGCTCTCATCTGGATTTGGTTTCTTTTATTAAATGAGCTGGTATGCATCAGGTTTTACACACTGCCCCGCCTGCTTTGGACTTCACTTATTTGATCTGGCACTTCTTTGGCCTTCACAAATACACACAGCTGGGCTGACTTTTGTTTCTGGCTCCTACTTCAAACCTCTATCATCTCCTCCCTCGACTTCAACAGGCTAATTTTAGCTTAAGACAAGACAAGGAGTCTGTTAAACTGTTTTTCTTTCATATGCTTCACTGCAGTGACCCCTAGTGTTCAGGATATTTACTCCAGCAGCTGTTAGGAAAAGCTTAACAGTCAAGATGCTCATTACTTATCAAAGAAAAGATATGTGCTCTTATTTGTGTTATGTTATAGCCTCATTCCAAAATGAAATTCTACACAAGTGAAAAACATTTTTGCTGGAAGTATATAAAATATATAATTACATATTACATGCCCATAACTACTCACAGACTTTGCTCGACATCGTGTTGAAGCACCTTTAGCAGCAATCACAGCCTAAAGTCTTTGAATATGATGCTACAAGCTAGCACTCTTGTTTTTGAGCAGTTTCTCTCATCCTTCTTTGGAGAACCACTCAAGCCCCACCAGGCTGCGTAGTCATTTTTGGCTCTCTGTTCAATCAGGTCCAAGTCTGGCCTCTGGCTGGACATTCACAGAGTGAAGCCACTCCTTTGTTATCTGGGATGTGCACTTGGGATCATTGTCCTGTTTGAAGATAAACCTTCGCCCAAGTATAAGGTCCAGAGAGCTCTGGAGCAGCTTATCATCAAGGACTCTCTGCACATTGCTGTATTCATTTTTGATTCCTTTCCCCTTGATCCTGACTAGTCTTCCCGCTGCTGAAAAACATCCCCACAGCATGATGCTGCCACCACCGTGCTTCACTGTGAGGATGGTGGTGGCCGGTTTCCTCCAGACATGATGGAGGACATGAGTCAGGCCAAAGAGGTCAATTTTCGTTTCATCAGATCAGAGAACTTCAGACGTGCAATCATTCGCCTCTTACTGAGGAGTGGCTTTCATCTAGCCACACAGCCTGATTGGTGGAGAAACTTCTGGTGGTGCAGAAATGGTTGTCCTTCTGGAAGGTTCTCCTCTCTCCACGGAGCAACGCTGGAGTTCTGTCAGGTTCTCTAAAACCTCTGACTAAGGCCCTTCTACCCTGATTGCTCAGATTGGCTTGATAGCCAGCTCTAGTCCTGCTGGTTCCAAACGTCTTCTATTTACAGATGTTGGAGGACACTGAGCTCAGTCAGACCTTCAAAACTGCAGACCTTTTTCTGTAACCTTCCCCAGATCAGTGCCTCCATACAATCTTGTCTCGGAGGTTTGGGATTGTCCAATTCCTTGGACTTCATGGCTTGGTTAGTGCTCTGACATGCACTGTCAACTTTGTGACCTGATTTATACAGGTGTGTGCTTTTCCAACAGAAAACATCTGACAGATGATCAGTGGAGACAGGATGAACATGATGCCAACCTTGAGTGTCA
The DNA here is from genome assembly GCF_963969265.1 of Rhamphochromis sp. 'chilingali'. NCBI lineage: Eukaryota > Metazoa > Chordata > Actinopteri > Cichliformes > Cichlidae > Rhamphochromis > Rhamphochromis sp. 'chilingali'. The sequence goes on from NC_137932.1 coordinate 781,947, forward strand.
TGGCAAAGGCTGTGAATACTCATGTACATGATCTGTTATTTTTAGTCAGTTTGCAAGAATTTCAAGCAAACGATTTTAACTTTGTCATTAACTTTTTACAATTTTGAAAAAATAAAATAATCCATTTGGGGAAATGGAAGCAAAGTGGTGACGCTTTCATTTACGACAATTTCAGTATTGCCGAGCTTATCGAGAGACCCTGAAAGCAGCATCAGACGCTGCCGAGGGCACGAGGTCCTGCCCGGGATTTTCGCGCGTTCCGTTGCCATGGAGCCGACTTTGTTTCCTTCTAACGGCCCGCACAGAAAAGTGAAAAGCCTGGGAGGAAAAGCAGGTACAGACGGGACCCTCTCGCTGACCAAGCCTGGGTTTGTGGACCACAGCAGCAAGCGTCTGTCAAACAAGGGGAGCCCGTGTAACCCGTGCGTGTCTGCGTGCAGGTGCGTGATGAGCTTGAGGGTTTATGCGTCTGTACTGACAGATTTTTAACAATACTCGTGACTTTATTTTTCATGTACTGTGGTGATGTTTGTCTTAAAGAGACCAGAAAAAGCACTGGGCCACTTTGTATGAAAGTCGCCATTCACATGGGTAACATGAACAACTAGCTTATTTAAACTGCAGTTTTTCAGAGGAAAAGAAAGCACCTAAAAATTGTAATTCAATTAAAACATGTTAGAACCAAATATTTGCGTGCATGTTAGAAAGCTCCTATTTCATACCAGCATTCAGTGAGTCCACAATGAGCAGCAGAGTGGCAGAGGGCCGCCTGCAGACCCTGCAGATCTACCGCCTGCTTCAGCTGGTCCATGAAGGGGATACGGCACAGATAGAGAAGATGGTGCAGCTCGGGGCGGAAGACCTCATCAGTCTCACAGAGCCGAAGGACGGCGTGGGGGTGCTCCACGTGGCAGTTTCAGCCAACAACCTAGGTAATGTATGCCTGTGGGTTGGCTGTGGCAGACTCATTCCTTTGCAACAATCAGACACATTTGGTTGGACGAGTGCTATGTTTGTTCAGCTCAAATACTGTGGGTATTTACAGTACAGGTTATTTCATTGGAGATAATGTATCGGAATTTCAGGAGCGGGACCACGCCTCCAAACACGCTCCTTCCGGTTGTCATCTGTATAGGTTCCGCCAGTTCTGCAAACTGTTCATTGTCGTTTACGTGCCCCACCGTCCCTCCCTCCTTGTTCTCAATTCTTTAACTTCTTCATTTCTATTTAGTCCACGGGGATCTGCCAGGCCCGGGAGCCGTCCCCTTCGAGGCCTTCCCCAAACTGCAGCTCAATTCATGTCAAAGCATCACTTTTACCTACTAAAACGCTGTCAAACCTAAAATGAGGACGTGGGCCCAGCGAGTGAATTTAGTCTTTGTGTCTTTGTTTGCATGCCGCATTACTTGCCAAAGAAAATATGTCCACAGAGATTTGTGGCAGCATGTAGAGTTCTCAAAAACGGCAGCGCAATGGAAAATGGATGTTATTAAGTTTGCTAAACATCTTAATCACTGCCTGCAGTAACACTGGGGAAAGAGGACATGGGGTATAAACATGTATTTCCAGTTACTTTTAAACATAATCTGCATCAAGCCCAGTTGGTCTGAGAATTTACCACAAGCCCAAATATGATCTGTCTCCGGATTGTTTCTGCTTTCTCTTTTTCTCCTCGCAGAGCTCGTCACCTTCCTCCTCTCCAAGGGAGCAGATCCTAACGTGCAGGACAAAAGGGGCCGCGCTCCGATTATGTTAGCTGCTGAGCTGGGCAACCATCCCATTGTGTCTCTTTTGGCCCACAGCGAAGCCAACCTGAGGCTCCTGGATGTAGAGGGCAAAAGTGAGTTCAAAACTAAAGGCATTACTATTTATAATCTCTGTGTAGGTTTAGCAACACTGCACTGACAGAACAGTTACGGGATTTCAAACACACTAAAGCTTCGTGGCATGAGTTTCTATGGCCGATGGTACAGGTGTAGGCGGCCCACTTTTGTTCATGTAGTGTGTATATGGTGGTAAACAGCAGGGTTTTCTTCAGATGTCTAGTTCAGAATTGCAGCTGTCACACAATTCAAATAAGTTTTCACAATAAGAACCCAGAGGCATTTCAAGGGCTCAGCCCAATGGCGATGCTTACTTTTAGAGGGACATTGATGCCTATCTTTGTCTCCCTTAGCTTTAACCACACAGTGGGTGATTTTCAACGACTTGGCAACTCGAGAGAAATTCAGTCACATCTGGCGACGTAAAGTGACTATGGGTGAAAAAACTATGGCAATGAGAAAGAAGTCTGAGTCTTTCTCAACTTCAGCTGGCACTGAGAGCACAGGATGCTGGTGGCTGACAGCTAACAGGGAAGTAAATACATTAGAAGTTACTTAGGTGATGGGAGTCTGTCCGTTAACAGCCGACTGTTACCTACAAAGTAAGGTTTGGGAAGCTAATCGCTTCCTGTGCGGATGCAGGTTTATCCCACGATCGTTTTAAACAAAGAGACTCTAAAGCTGCAGCTTTTTGCTTTCTGATTAAATAAAGTTTTGAAACAAAAATATTTTGTAGCATTTAACAGCTGCAGAATGATCAAGGCTGATATTATCACAGGAACACGTGAGAGTTGAATTTCAGAGCTTTTTTGTTTGCGATATGTCATATTTGTTTAAAAGTTCCTGCACAAATGAAGCTCATTCATTGTGTGCCAAGTGTATCAGATGGTTTGCTTTAAATGTATGTATTCTCATTTGAGTCTCAGTTTCCCAAATGGGGGCGTTTCCATCTCAAGTTAGGTCAGCTGGATCGCTTGCGGCGTCTTTCCGCTCATGAACATGCAGAGTTTGTCTCTTTAGATATTGATGAGGAGGTGGTATCCCAGACAACTCCAATCAGAGCGCACAAAGGTCTTCTGAAGGAGCTCGTTGAAGTAATCGTGATAATGACCCCATTACAGTGTGTCTGTGGTAGCGATTACTCTAACTGGCTCTCCTTTGAGAGGTAGATCAAGGCTGAGTGATTGAATGCTTCCTGACGTGTGCATAATTTACATACTGTATGATGTATGTACACATGTGTGAAGAGCCATATGAGGTTTTGTTTGTGTGTCATGCCACATGGACACGTCTAATTACAGATCAAGTCCTAATGATCGTCTCCTGTGAAACACGCTGAGCAACTTGATACGACCCAGCTCTCCCTGGGGTTTTGTTCAGCCTGGCCTCAGTGCTCACAGCAGGCTGAGCTTCAGTAGTCACACACACCTGTTTGTGTTATCCGTCGTGTCAGGAATATGGAGTAATGTGGGAATAATCAGAGTGGGGAAAGTAAAACACAGCATCCTGCCCTCCCTCCTTTTACAGCAGTTTGATCCACCAGCAGTTAGCAGCTGTGCTCGGTGCTGGAAGCGTGGAAGCTCTCTGTCAGAGCAAAGTTTCCCGAAAGTTTCCTCGCTTTTAATTTTGCAGTAGAAATGAAGATGGCTTGATTTGACTTGGCAGAGTTAGCTCGCTGATAGCTGCGAAGGACTGCAAACACTGGATTAGACGGAGGGTCCACATTAATATTTGAAACAGCATTTAGGTCTTAAGTGCTTAGCTATCAAAGTAGTCTGATTACACTGATGTACAGCTTTATTGTTGACGCTTACTTGCTTCTTCTGTCTCATGAGCTTTTCCTAAACTTTTGCACCCACGCTGTGACTCAGATGTGCTGTTCTACTGCATCTACCCCACCAAACGCCACTGCCGCTGCCTGCAGGTGTTGCTTAAGTGCGGAGCCGATGCCAACAGCGTGTCAGTGCAGGGGATGCATGTCTTTCAGCTGATGTGTGAAAAGGCCCAGGAGTGCACCCCCCTGTGCCTCATTATGCTGAATGCCGGGGCAGACCCCAATGCGGCACACCAGGTAAACAACAGGGACTGTGAGACCTGCGTTTTGAAGACAGTCTGTTGGAGCTGAAGCCTTTCCTCTCCTCTCTTCCCCTCTGCTCAGAAAACTGGAGTCACAGCGTTGATGGAGGCAGGCAAAGCAGGGTCCCTGCCGCTTGTTAGAGCTATAATCAGGATGGGCGGAGACCCCAACGCCTCTGACAGGAAGCGGCTCACAGCCGTCCACTATGCTGCCATGGGGGGCTTTTTTGAGGTGTAGTAGCTGCTCATATATAATAGCTGACATCTTTTGAAATGGCAATAACATGCAAAGTTAAGCTGTATCTATTAGGACTTATTCTACTTTGTCCTGGAAGCTGAATTAAAATGACAGCGACCCACTGTTAGTGTAAGCAGCACCTCGGATTTAGGCTCGTCTAACGTGTTGCTCTGGGCTGTGTTCAGGTGCTTCAGGTGCTGTCTGCATACTCAGCAGACATGAGTGCGATGAGCCTTAAGGACTGCACAGCCTTACACTACGCTGCTGCCTCGGGCAATGCAAACTGCTGCAAGTTCCTGGCACAGAGAGGTACTGTACTCTTTAAAGTCTTCTTCTGTGATGAGGCCTGTCACTCCTGCTGATGCCTTAATAGGAGCCCGACTGTGCAGACATTTAAAGCTCATATCAACATTACGTTCAGTAATTTCAGTCTGATGTCACTTGTAGGCTAACGCTGAAACGCAGGAGGAGAGCACAGCAGCTATTACTCAAAATGTACATGAGGAGAAAGCTGGTCACAGAGCATTGCAATCGGCTCCGAGTCTTAAATGTGTGTGTTGGTGTTTGACAAACAGGGAAACAAACTGAATACTTAAGTAAAAAGGGCTCATCGTAATACTTACTGTTGAACGAGGTAAATGTGTTCGCAGCCTTATATAAAAACCACCATGACGTGTGCTCTGCTCGAGCGTCTCGGTCATTCCTCAGACCTCTGATGCCTGGAATCTGCTGGACTCGCTGTTCTAGCCACTGGGACCACTTTGGACTTGACCTTTCACATCTCCAGCTGTTCTTTCCGCCCATCGGACTTCTTCCCAATATTACAGTAAGCTAGGATTGTCGCGTCTGCAGCCTTGTGCTCTTTATCGGCCACAGCTCTGTGTGGTTGGTCGTCAGCAGCTGTCTGTCTGCGCCGCCATGACTCTGTGGAGTCCTTTAGGCCGAGCTCTTCTAACCTCTGGTAGGATTTATTGATGTCAGCCACCTCCTCTGTCTAGCCCATGCAGGGGCTTTGTCCTCCTGTTTCTCCTCCTCCTGTTAGCTCCTCAGCTACCTAAGGCACTGTTGTAGCAGCTCATCTTGTGGGTGGGGGTGGGGGCCATGTATTCATGGTTGCTTCTGGCTTGTCGCTCTGATCCCCTCCCTCTCTCTCGTAGAGCCCAAAGGTGCTGGACTGCGTTCCCAGGGTCCCACCTAAGCATCTATGACACTTATGTGGCCGTGATGATGGCCGTACGTCTGTACTGGCTCACATCTTATTGCTGTCTTCTCAGCACCTGCCTCACCTTCTGTAGGCGTCGCCTCTGTGAGTGCGTGTTCATGAGGCTGTCACATTATTGTTGATCACGGTGTTTTTGAGGTATTGCTACGTAAGTATTGTATACCCAAACTGTGTAATGATTCATATGCATGGCCTGTGAGAGGAATGCTGACGGTTACACTGAATATTTTCAAGTTTAAAAGGGGAACAGGACTCTATTTGGAATATGGGAGTTTCAGTTCGTTCCAAAAACTGCTCTACGGTACCTTTTTACGGTACGATGATTTCAATATGTTACCCTCCGTTTGTAGTAGTGTTCGTATACATGGAAACGTAAAGGAGCACGCTCCACGTTACTGCCAAAATGTTGAAATGTCATTTCATTTACACGCGTGTGGAAGAGTCGAGCACATTTCTGATTCTGTTCTGGTTTCTTTGATACACGAGCACGTCTCGTTTGATCACACACGGGGATTTCCCAGCTGCTATAAATATGGATCAAACTGTCGTTTTATGATCAAACGCACAGTCGTTTCAGAGATTAACATAATAACACAGTCCCCCTGCTTTTTTCATGTTCACACGTGGAAGTATTGTCCATAATTACCAGCTTGTGCACGCCTGCTGCTCACCACACCTGTCATTGTGTGTTGGTTTTAGCGCGTTGTCAGCTTCCTGTGTGATCAGAGGTCTTTTTGGACTGTTTGCTGCCCAGCTGGGGACAAATCTGTCCCATCACTCATGTTTCTTAAGCTGATTTGGAGACATTTCTGTCCTTCAACGCGCATATTAAACCCTCTCTTGTATTGGAAACATCCCACGTTCATGCATTTGTGACTTCTAGGCTGGACTTGTGTAATTCGCTGTTATCAGGATGTCAGACAGTACATTTGTCCCATGTTGACGTCTCCTCACTGCTTGGACTGGGTTCTGGGTAAACTCCAGAACTGAATTTCGAATTCTTCTCCTCAGTATTTTTATAACAGATTGGAGGATCAGTGTTCTCCCCTCTGTGTCTGCATATCTCTGGTATGATACTATAGCTGCAACCACAGTCCTGAGGACATTCTGCCGTGTGTTTATATAACCTCTGCTCTGTGGTCAGGTTGTAACCCTAAACTGAAGAACCGGGAAGGTTTGCTGCCGCATCAGATTGCCAAAGATTGCGGTCACAATGCAGTAGCCAAGGAGCTCCGGAAGGCGGAGAGGAAGCAGGGAAAAGGCAGCGATCCCAGCGGCACCGGGCAGATGTCAGAGCTCTGGGCACTGACTCTCCACGACTGGTCTCAAGAGTATGAAGCCGAACTGTGGAAAGCCTTTGGCGACAAATCAGACACAGTTACTGCAGAGAGGTTTATTTCTGTATTAGAGGAGCTACAAGCTCCAGTTGAACCAGACCGGATCCAAGCAGTCATCTCAGCCCATGGAGGAGACGTCAACATCAGTGACTTCATCAGAGGAGTCAAGTACATCAAGAAACCGTTCCGCCTCTCCTTGTATATGCCTAAGAAGAAAAAGGGGGGAAAGGGAAAAAAAGGGGGCAAGAAGAAGAAGAAGGGTCCGTTTGTTCTCCCCATGCCCGTTTGCACCCTCCCACCGGAGCTGAAGCCCCGACGAGCAGACGGAGGCCCACCCAGCTTCATGATCAGCTCCTATTTTAACTGCTCGGACGTCCTCCGATTCGACCCGGCTCACCCGCCAGTGCATCCGGTGATGAACGACTCAGGATGGTACATACACAAGCCACCGCCGGTCTACGTCAACGTGAACTCCTGCGTGAGAACCAATGATCTGGAGTCTCTGGACCAGGCCTTCAGTGAAGGGGTGCCGGTGGACGTTCAGGATGAGTTTTACAAGACGCCGCTGATGGTTGCGTGCTCCACTGGCAGCTATGAGACGGCTCAGTACCTCCTCAGCAAGGGGTGAGAAAGTTCATGTTCTGATTTCAGTGCCGTTTGTTTTTTCTGTGGCTTTACAATAAAAGCCAAATTAATATTTTCAATATTTTTTACCCGTTTCTTTAGCTTTGTATCACAAAGCACGCACACAGAAGCAAACTGACTTTTTCTGGTGTTTTCTGGTGGCTGCTGATCCGAGCCAAAGAATGGGCCTAAATACTAATACACGCCTTAAACCCTGACATCACTGTCTGTGACAGGGCTGATGTGAACGTGTGTGACCAGTTCTTCTGGACCCCCCTCCACCATGCGGCGTACGCCGGGCAGCGGGAACTCATTGAACTTCTGGTGAATGCTGGAGCTAACGTCGATGCCCCGGCCCTGGGCGGAGCCACGCCCCTCATGAGGGCCATTGAGACGTCTCGAGTGTCCTGTGTGGATTTCCTCATCGAGGCGGGTGCCAGTGTGCTTGCAGAGAACAAGAGAGGTGTGACGTAGTTCAAAGCCTTTGTACCTTTTTCTTATAATGCCACAATGGAAACACGTGATTTTGTATAATTACTCTTTAACTCTAACTCTCCATCAGCATTTACTCTACAGGTCTCCTTTGTGGCGATGTATAACGTACCAGCATTCATATCCTGTCTTTATAGGCCCATTGACTACAACCCTACATCGTAGCACTTTCACATCTATGGCCACTTTAGAATCACCATGTCTCGTTTAACTGCCGATTTTACTTCTGTACAGAGCAAAGCTGCCTTGATGTTGCCAGAGATTTTGCAAACCCTGTGATAATCGACTTGGTCAAACAAAAGATGGATTCTCTGCCTAAACCAAAGGACAAAGCAAAAGGAAAGGAGGCCGAAGCTAAAAAGCCTAAAGCCAAGGTACACAAATAATCTACGACTTAAAGGAGACCTTTGAAACACATTAAAATCGTTTGCCTTCAGACTTTCCCTGTTATCTTTGTTTCTCTAAACTGTATCTAATGTTCACTCTGTACTATAGGAATATAGCAAGTCTTGGTTCTGATATAGTGCTTTTCTCCTCTGTTTGAGCGTTCACAGCATTTTCACCACACAAGTGCGTTTTCCTGGGCCTCAGTGCTCTTTCACACTCCCACGCTGATGTATGCAGCAGGGGCAGCTCTGGGATCAGCGTCTGGGCCACAGAGACAGCCCGCTCTGTCTCCTGATCCCCATCATGACCTCTAAATCATGTAAAAGGACACACGCTGGTGTTGCTCTCTTCTCCCTCGTAGCAGCAGGGAAACCCGAGCCTGCAAAGGGAGCCGATTACTTAAAGCTGGGCACTCGTACGCAAATGACACCACATGTGTTTGGTTACAGCTACACCGAGCTGGTGTTTAGCTTTGTATTCCCTGTAACCAGGTCACAGTCGGTTCAGATGTATTGATGTTGTCATTAAGACCCTGAAAGCAGCAGGTGTTTGTGATGCGTTCATAAATAATCAGGAGTATTTATAATTCAATGAAAATATCTGTCACACAGCGAGCCGACGAATCACGGAGCGTTTTTCTCTGAGCTCGGTCGGAGGCGGTATGAGCTGCTTTCACTGTTTTCTACAATAAAGGGCAATAATCCTCATCAGGCCCACTGGAATTCACAAACTCTCTGTAAATCATGCACCTTCAGCACTGTGAGTGATTCAGAAGAAGCCCTGTGGTCGTCCTACCCTCTAACCACAGCCGTGGGAACATGTGGGGGCTTCTGTGGGAAGTACACCACTCTCAGTACCCGACTGCATGTTGCTCTTGTTTGTCTTTAAAAATTAGTTACATGTGAACAAAAAAATTAATGTTTGTCAATGAAAGAATAATTACACTAAGAAATATAGGACGCACACACACACACACACACACACACACACACACACACACACACACACACACACACACACACACACAGAGCAGCTAGGGGATGGGAAAGGCAGTTTGATGCCAGCAGAGCCAATGATTACCTGATAACAAGCTCACACAAACAGCACAGAGCTCTGCAGCGTCTGTGGTGAACGCCAGAACATCCTGATGAGAACATCAACACCCGTGTGATCGGTGATTAAGTTAATAATGGGCCTTTGTGCAGAACGATTGGTGTAGCAGCAAATTCTTCCCATGACCGCGCCTCACATGTAGACGGGGTTTTACAAAAACAGCAGCCGTCAATATCCAGCTTAGCCACAGTCCTGGCCAATCAGATGATAGCCTTTTTTGACATGCAGTTGGCAAAGCTCAAGTTTCACATCCTGCAGCCTGCAGACAGTTTTCCTGCGTATGCTTTGACAATGCCAGTGATAAACATTCATTATTGCGATGACACACTGACACAGCGGTGGCGGCAGATAGGCTGAACACCTGACGATGATGGCCGACAAAAAGAAACACTCGAATCGATGCAAATTGCTTAAAGCAGGCCTAGATGATCTCCAGCTGCAGCTTCACAGGACCTTCAGTTCAGTCTAACTTGGTACCATCCAGAGGCAGGATCACATCAGCAGCAGGTAGCAGTGATGCAAACATCTGGCAGGAAGTCATATCTCGTAAAGTTCACAGTTCTGTGGATAATTATTTGCCCCTTTCCTGATTTCTTATTTGTCACAATAACATGTTTTCAGATCATCAAACAAATGTTAATATTAGACGACGATAACCTGAGTAAATATTCATTCAACTAAATGATCCTACGTGGAGCTGTGTGGAAAAGTCATTGCCTCCTAAAGCTACTAAGTGTCAACCGTGACAACAACTGCAGTCAGTGATAACGAGCAGTGGATCCTTCACTGTGGATCCTTCACTGTGGAGCAACAGTCGTCTTTGTTTTAATTCAGCCACAGTGGAGGGTTCTTGAACATGAATTACCAACATGCTGGTGTGTGTCAGATCGTTGTCCTGCTGCAGAAGCCAAGCGCACTTAAGCTGCAGCGCACGAACTGATGGCCAGATATGCTTCTTCAGGATTTTCTGGTGGAGCTGAATTCAGCAGGTTTGACAGTCGTTTGATGTTCTTTTCATGGAAAGCCGTGCTAGTTTTATGCCGGCATAACAGGACTCAGACGAGAGCTTTACCTCGTCGGTCCACCGAGTATTATCCCAACAGCTTCATCACAGTGTTTTTTGGTAGATATGAGCCTTTCTGTTCTCTTTGGTCAGCAGTGGTTTTCTCCTCGAACTCTCATTTTTGCCCCGTCTCCTTCTTACTGTTGAATCATGAACTCTGACCTTAACACACACAAGTGAGGCCTGCGGTTCTTTGTTGCTCGGGGTTCTTTTGTGACCTCCTGGATGAGTCGTTGATGTGTTTTTGGAGTCATTCTGGTACGCCGCCCACTCCTGGGAAGGTTCTCCATTTGTGTACAGTGGTTCTCATCGTGGTTCGCTGGAGTCCCAAAGCCTTACAAGTGGCTTTGTAACCTTCTCAAGACGGATGTCAGGGACTTTGTTTCTCATCTGAAACATCCGAGCCATGTAAGTGTGACATATATGCAAAACTAAGAAATCAGGAACAGGGCAAATACTTTTTGTAGCACATTTATATACACAATAAGTTTTGTTACTGATGCTCCTCAGATTCCTTCACCAGGTTTTCTCAGTCCAAAGTAAACATTAGCTGTCCGGTGCTTTAACAGAGTACTTCTGTTTCCTCGGTGCAACAGCTAAATCTTTGGATTACTCTTTATCCTGCCTCTGCACCGTTACTGAAAACCATTGAGCTTTAATCCTCAAACATAACGTTTATTGTTAGCGACCTAATCTTGTGCATTTGGACATCTCTAGCTGCCTTTAACCAGCCTGAATCTGACACTTTGTATTGAACACAGCGAGGCTGCAGAAGCTTTGAAAGTCTTGGTATTCACTACAGGTTGCTGCTGCAAAAGTCGCTGTGCAAGCAGAGACGTCGTCTGCAGCAGCAGAGAAGACTCCACCCCAGAAGGATTCAAATAGCGTCGTCCTGCAGAACACCAGCATCACGACTGGGAAAACCAAACTCGTGGACATCACCTTTGTGCCAAAGACGGTGAGCCTCTCCACCGTTTACAAGAAGACGGCTTAATGTGTCTTCTGCTGCCGGCTAGTTGCAGCAGTCACAACGTGCACAAACCAACCCTGCATTAAGCCCGTTAGTGCACACATGTTCCTGAAGAAGTGACTGTGTAATTCCACTTCTCACTCTGACTGTTTTTGTCTCAGGTTTGGGGGAAGCCGCCCACCACCAGCCAGCTGATGTCAAAGACAAAGGTGGACTTTGACAACCTCGTGATGCCTTTCAGCCGCGACCTCCAGGGCACGATGCTGGAGCTAACAAACAGCGCAGAGTAACAGGCAGCGAGGTTAGACAGAGGCTGACATCTTGGACTGAAACTGGCCACTTATCATAATTGTGGATGTTTCATCTTTTCCACATGGCTTCTTTCTTCTGCCTTGTTGGACATCGTGCTTTGAATAACGTTTCCTTCCATCGCATCAGGTTCCTGCTGCTTTCATTACGGCTCTGTGCCCGTGACAGACGTGGTCACAGGTTTGATGTTTCCAGGTTGTGCGTCTCTAATCATCGATGTTATAACTCAGGATTACCTTAAGAATATTTTTTTCTTTTTTAAGGAGGCACAAGCATCCACGTGGACTCAACGATGAACCGATTGGACATAATCGATTCACTTTTATTGTTTCCTTTTGGGAAAATTTGTCATTTATCACAGCCAGGTGATTAAACGCAGACAGCACTGCACAGCAACATGTGGCAAAGAACAAAGGGCTTGTGGCCCTGATAAACTACATTGCAACTCAGGAAGCACTGCAGCAACATGGTGTATGGATAACATTATATCCACAGGGTCAAAGGTCATAATGTTGTTTGGCAGCATGACTCAGAAGGATGAACTGTGAGCCGATCTGCTGTAGTGTTGTTGAACACGTTTTACAAACTGCAGCTGTTTTTCGGTGATACGCATCATCTTTCACTGCTTTTTCTGCTGTCATGGCAACAACTTTGCATTTCATGAGAATGAACTTTATGGGCCAAATGTGTGATCGCTTATTTTAAAAAACTGTTTGTTTATTTCATGAAACAACGTTTATTTAGCTTTTTCTTATTTCTGCTCATATTTCTGCTGCTATAATGGCTCAATGTGGTCATCTCTGACACGCAGAGTGACCGGAACGATGGGTTGTCAAACCTGAGGTCTGGGGGCCAGAATCAGCCTGGCAAAATCCCCTACTCGGCCCACTGGATGTTTTAGGACTTTTAACTGTATTTTCATTAAACCTACAGCTGTCCTACTAATAAAGACTCCCCCCACAGCTATTCATAACACAATAATGAAGATAAACAATTAAAAAACAGAAAAGTTCCTGTTTTCTCACTATCGACTACAAAAAACATCTTCTTTTTATACAATGTATCCACAGAAAAATGAATAAAAGGAGACATTTTCTGTATAAAATATTCCACTCAATGGCAATGAGCCCCTGGAACCTTTTCTCTAATTTATTTCTTGCAGTTTCAGAGTTGTGCTGGAAGATTTCTTTCATTTATTACAGCAGCATTTTTGATCATGTAGAAAAGCTAAGGAGTATTGTTGCAGTTGCACTTTATTTTTCTTATTCTGAGACATCTCGGGGGTTGGATGTGCAACTAAATGAGGTTACAGTTACAGATAATGGGGTATTGATGTTTTTACATGAATTTGTCTTTGCTGGTTTAAGAGGGGGACAAATATGTGGTTTCAGACAGTGGATGAACTGAGAGGGTGCAGCAAAGATAAAGAAGAACTTATTTTGAGTTGTGAATCATGCAAAGCTACTCTAGTGGTCTGCAAGAATAGAAAGATACAGAGCTGGAAATTAGCACAGTTCGTGAGTGAAATAAAAGTGTGCAGATGCTGCAGATGGTTCAGATCCTGCCAGCTCTGCAGTAACTGTGCCTGCAGTGAGAGAAAACAGATCAAACCACACGCTTAAGACGTCACACGAAGAAAGAAGTCATCATCGCAGCCTGTCAGGGCTCTCACGTCGCCTTCGTGTCGGGGTGATTTGGTCCTTCAGCCCTGTGCAGTTCCATCTTTGTACCAGCACATGGCGCTGTTTGCCAGGTTTTCCAAAGCAGCGGTCTGGTTGTTTATTAGAACAGAAAACTTGGAGCAAGCTCTTGTGTTTCGAGCACAGAAAGGCATCAAAATGGTAGCCGTTCATCTTTGCCCAGATTACCTTAACGATACTGTGTCTGAGCCCTGTTTGGATAAGGCTTGTGTTTTGGATGTTTGCATGAATGCAGCTACAGGAAACAGACATTTCTTCTGCTTTAAATGTCGCATTGAGGCACACTCCCATCATCATCGCCACCTTCACCTGATAAAATTAGATTGCAGCGTCCTCGAGGTCCATGGGGACGGAGTTATATAATCAAATATATCAGCAGAGAGGGGGGGTTCGAGGTTCTCAATACGGGTCCGGGTTTGTTTAAATATACATAAGCACAACGCCATCGATGACAGTGGAGAGAAAGAGGGGGATGGATGGAAGCAGTGAGACAGGCAGAAAAAGGCGCGCATGTATGTAACGATGCTCAGAGAGACGAATGGAGACGGTGAGCAGGGGAATGGAGAACATATCACTGAAAGCCCAGCAGTGCCATTCATAAAGAGACCCGAGAGATGAGGGAAGGTGAGGAGTGACGGCGAGGAAAGGGAAGGCAGAGGCACACGGGGGGGGGGGGGGGGGGGAGAGCAGCGGAGGGTGATTCAGAGGATGGGGAGGGAGCACGACGGAGGAATGGGAGTGGGCGGGAGGAGAGGATGAGGGCTTTTCTAGCACAATCAGTGGCACACAGGTTAGAGGGAGTAAACAAGGCTGTGATGCAGCGCGTCTGTTAGGGCGTCGGCTTGCAGCATGTTTGCAGAACCACTCGGAGACACATGCGAGCGGCTTTGAGTTAATGTGTCATTAGCGCAGTCAGGAACAAGCTCTCCTATTTGAACTGTCTGTGTGAGCGTACCATGAAAGCGTGCCAGCTGAACATGCCTGAGAGTCGCAGCCTGTTTGGAGCCTCCCTCCTCCCCTCTGCTGAGTATCAGTCTGAGCTGCAGGCAGCAGCACTGCAGTCTCTCAGCTCGGGCCCTGCTCCGCTTACTCAGCACTTCAACCCTTCACTTCCCCAAACAGCCTCTGGGGACAAACACAAAAACACACACTATATTATATTATTGCTGTTTGTCACATTAGAGCATTATTGATGTGTCATCATTTGCAATAATCGTGCCTTCATAGAGACACAAATGTGCTCACATATGCATCCAGCATCCAGTAATGACATACATGCATAACCATGCACAGACTCATTGTGCACATGCACAGACTCATTGTGCACATGCACGACGTGCAGTTGTGTCTGTCTGCCTGTAGTCTCCAGAAGCATCTACACGGAGATCCACATAGACACATAGGTGTTAGCTTAAAAGCTTTGATGATGAACAACATTTTGGGTTAAAAAATCTGTTTTTCTCCGATTTCAGGGTGAGATGGATCCAGTGCTCGTGACTTTTCTCACCAATAGTGTAAATATGGTAGCCACGCTCCCGTCGACAGCACTGTGCAGATCTGTATCCATTATTGATGCGGGAGTCGTGTTTCACGCTGAATGTGACACAACAGGAGAACGTACAGTAAGCTCTGCCAGCAGCTTTTGTCTTTGTTTAGCACCTGTGCAGGTTTACTGTGTGTGTGTGTGTTGCAGTGATTCATCATTCATTAGTGCAGCGTTGGCAGTGCCATAGATCTCTTTATCTTTCTCAGCTTTAGATTCCAATTTGTTCCAGGCCTGGAACTTTTATTATGAGAGTATTGATCTGAATTTCATAGTGAGACCAGTGAGGCTGGGTGGTAAACAGAGGATGGGGTCTTGGCTCACATAAGCAGAACAATTCCTGGGAAAGACACCAAAAGCTGGTATAATAAATATCTCTCAGGATGCATTGCAGCTGCAACCATTTCACTGACTGTACTTTGATTTAAGAAAAACAAAAAAAACCCAGTATTTAATGGTATTTTAAGAAAAAGAGAATAACAGGAGGCCAAAGGAGCAATATTTGATATTACCAGGTCACTATAATCAAACATGGG
>NC_137932.1:802379-829879 GCF_963969265.1 Rhamphochromis sp. 'chilingali'
AGTTGCTGCTTCTTTTCCCAGAGCCAGGCTAGCTGTTAGCTATTAGCTGTTAGCTGTTAGCTGTGTCATAAAGTGGGAAGGCTCCATCGGTGCCCTGTTGGTTCGTGCAGTAGGGTTTAAGTATCAGCTCTGTATTAGGGGAGAGAAATTCCTGTAGGTACTATTTTCACAACAGGGTTCGATGATGAGTAATGCCGATGCTTTCAGTGTGCGGCGCTCTGTTCCTCATCGCTGATTCATAAAGAGCGACATCTGTTTGAACCGCAAACAGCCGCTGATCAAAGCTCAGCTAATTCTGATTAAGAGCATCACACAGGAACTCGATGCTGCTGTTTTCTCTACAGTGCTTGTATTCTGAAATGTGTACAGTATTTTATGTTTTTGTCTCTGTTGAGGTGATCCCAGCGGTGTGTGTGTGTGTCTGTGCACTGCACTGTGCAAAAAAAGGAATTCATTTAGTTAATGCACTTAAGGTTTTTAGTGTGTGTTTCTCTTCCAGTGAGTTGTTGGGAGCGAGAGCGTCAGAGACAGCAAAATCTGACAAGAGAGAGCAAGAGGGAAGCTGATGGAAGGGAGCAGGAAACCAGACCAAACATGGGCACAGGTGACGCACAGAGGATACCCAGTTTCCATAGCAACAGGCAGGTGCAAGACATTGGGAGCTAGTTTTCGATCTGCTGAGGTGAAACATTTGCATGCACTTTGCAGTGTGATTAGAACGACGCTCACACGAGTGCGATGGCAGAGCTTCGTGCATTTTCGGTCATAGATGTGAGAAAAGCACACGTGTGAAAATGGTCTCCGTCACAGAGAAGACGCGATTGGCCAACCAGCACCGTGACTTTGCTGACCCTGTTCTGGGAAATGCCTGACGCATTGGCGAGGGAAGGGGAGGGGGGTGAAAGGGGAGTCGACAGGAAAGGGGAGAGGAGGAGAAGGATGAGGCAGGAGAGTGAGATTAGAGAGGAGGGGGTGCTGGGGGAGAGAGTGTTGATCTGTACCCTGGAGCTGCAATACATGATGAAGAGGAGGGAAGAGAGACAGAGAGGGGGATCGCTGGGCTAGGGTGAGGACAGGGAAGGAGAAGAAAGCAATTTCAAAGAATGAACAAGAGAGGGGAGAGATTAGAGCAGGACGTGAGGAAAACTTTAGAAAAGGCAGATGCATGCAGGGTGTGCTGCAGAAATGCTGTTCATGCTGTAAAGAGCCACAGCTCCTTACAGCATGAACACTTCTGAGCGCTTGTTTGCCTGAATGATGGTAAATGGTAAATGGCCTGTATTTATATAGCGCTTTACTAGTCCCTAAGGACCCCAAAGCGCTTTACATATCCAGTCATCCACCCATTCACACACACATTCACACACTGGTCTGCTGTGTTGCAGTGGAGGCTATACCAAAGTGGCTGTACCACAACAGGACTTTACACTGTGATGTCGTTGCTGTGTATCCTGGTGCTGTGCATCAGCCTGATGTCACCCATGTAGAGGAGGTGGCTGACGGTTGCGCCGTTCTGTAGTTCTCACTGAGGGGTTCAGGCCTATGCAGAACAGCAGTGGGCAGAGCATCTTGGTAGATCCCACACTTGATGGTGACTTGTGAGCTTTAAGTTGGCCTTTAGTGTTGTCCACCACATCCCCACTGAGTTCCCGATGAAGGCTCTTAGGCTCCTGTTTTAGGCATGCCAGGATCCAGGTGTGGGGCATTGAGTCATAGGCCTTCACAGTGAGGCTGGTTTTGCAGTCTCGGGCAATTGCTCTGTCTATAAATAGGTGTAGTTTCGCCCCTCTGGTATTCCTGCCCATCCGTTTCTGTGCCCTGCTCATGTGTCTGTTCATCTTAGCTGCTATGATGCCTCCTTCCACATGATACTGAAGCAGGTTATTAGCTGGTATTTTGATGGGACCGGTCCTTTCTGGGGATTATTGAGGATCAGGACACTCGGGGTGTGTCTTATCTACTAGCAGCTGATTCATTTGTGCTGCCAGACTCATAGACTGCAATCAGCTTCTTCAGCCAGTAGGTGTGAATCATGTCAGGCCGGGTGCTGTCCAACTCTGACCCTTTCTTGGATGTCTGCCGCTGTGATACTTGCTGCATCCTGTTCAGAGACGTTGCTGTGGTCTGCTCTTAGATCCAGTAGCCACTGAGCATTGCTGTTATGGGTGCGTCCTTCTCCCATGTGCTCTTCCAGTCTTGGTGGTGCTGTTCTCATATTGTTCCCCTGCCACTGAGAGTACACCTTGGATGGTTCAGTGGAGAGCAGCTGGTTTCTTCTCCTACTTTCAATCTCTCTGGTTTATCTCTTCAAGATAAGACTGTGAGTCTTTGCTCGGCAGTTTCCAAGGTGTGGGGATTTTGCTGTACTTGGCATCCCTTTCTTTATCACACCTTTCCACTTCCCTCTGCAACGACATGAGGGCCTTTAGTCTCCTTTTCCATGGAGGGTACTGCTCCAGATATTTGAGATTCTAGTTGTACTCTGAATGTAAGTACTTATCGTGAATTTTGGTTTAATGTAAATTTTACTCATCACTGTTAATCATCACCCCCCCCCCCCCTCCCTCCCCGTGGAGCTCTATGCCAACCAACGCCCCTCAATCAACAATTTAGCCGAAGTAGAAGTTGACACGAAAAAGTTCAATTCATATTTAACTTTCAGGAAAACATTTTCTTAAATATTAGAATTGTGTTAGCAATATAGCATGTCCATGTGTTAGCATGTCCATGTGTTAGTATGTCCATGTGTTAGTATGTCCATGTGTTAGCATGTCCATGTGTTAGCATGTCCATGTGTTAGCATGTCCATGTGTTAGTATGTCCATGTGTTAGCATGTCCATGTGTTAGCATGTCCATGTGTTAGCATGTCCATGTGTTAGTATGTCCATGTGTTAGTATGTCCATGTGTTAGTATGTCCATGTGTTAGCATGTCCATGTGTTAGCATGTCCCGAACAGTGTGAACTGTCCAAAAACTAAAATTGTTTCTGTGCAAAACAGTGAGAATATCATAGTAATGCACCAAATAGTTGCAGGGATATTTAAAATGGACTGACCATCTGGAAAGCTCAGCAGCTACCGCGGACAAACAGGAGGTTGCATCAAATAAAACAGAGCATTACCAAAGAAAACCTGCGCAATATGTACGTGCAGCCTATTCTGCTATTCTTGTCATTTTTCACTTGTCACTTTTCAGCACAGCTTTAGTTTTATTAATGAACACTGAAGCATCACAAAAAATCATTCTGGTCTATTTGAAATTCCTGCGATGGGCATTTATCTGCATTTGTCTTTAAAAGCAAACAGAAACGTCTTGATCTCCATATCCTGACGAAGCTGATTGCATTTCTCTGCTCACTGGCCCTAGTCATGCATCGGGGCAGTGTCAGCTGTTCAAACATTACCACACATTTATATGCAGTTTCATGTATACACATATGCACATATGGGAGAGAATTCTGAGTTTATTCGACAGTAATGTGCCACTTCCTGTGAGCTAGCCAGGAGGGACTTTAGATTCTGGGCCAGTGCACCCTCATCACTTCTGCTCCTTTTCTGCTCTCAGTTCTGTTGTAACGTTACATCGCGTTGTATTACGTTACATTTCCTTACCTTGTGTTGCTTTATGTAACAGCGCTTGTGCATTTGTTATTGTGTTAGTTTGGGACGATATCTTCCATAACCTGCTCTGTCCAGTTGTTCCGCCTCGGTCTGTCTCTGCTCGGTTGGAGTGAAGTGTTTAAGGACAACGCTTCTATGTCGTTTCCTTGTTTGAGTCACAAATACCACATACCACTCACAGGATGTAAGCCTGTTCTACATGCTTCATCCCACACTAGCAAAAAACAGAAGACAAAAAAGAAGGGGGTGGAGTGGGGAGGTGGGGGTTGCAAATAGATCCAAAGAGGAGATGAAAACAGGAAAATGTGGGGAGAGCTGGAGCAAACAGAAGAGAGAAAATACCAAAGCTAAGGATAGAAAAGGAAAAAGAATAAGGCCGGGGAGGCGTAGCTGTGCGGGTCGATTCACAACCATTCTCCCTCTAACGGTCCTCCTCACCATCGGATGCAAGACCTCCAGTCTCACACTCATCAATGTCACCACTCATTCCTGATTCATCAATACCTCAATTATCAGATTGAATATCACTCTCCCCAGTGGGATGGCTGAGACTGAGAGCTATTCTTCATGCACGTCCCCGTTGATGTATATTTGCTTTAGCTCCAGTTTAACCTCCTAGGACCTGCGTCCACATATGTGGACGTCACATTTTGGGTTATTTAGACCAAAATACTCAATTTTGCTTAACAAGGGCCTGATATCCACTCACGAGGACATTATGCTGCTACTGTTCTATCAAAATTTTAAACTAATATCCTCATAAGTGGCTCTCATTTTTCTTAGAAACAAAAATTAGGTTAAAAAAAAAAAAATCTGGTAATTCTTTGTTTTTACATTCATCAGGTCCCAATCAGCCCAAATATCAAAGAGAAATTAAAAATGCTGCTGTGGAAGAGTTCAGGCCGTTAAAGGCTAAGCAACATAACAGGCCTGCACGCAAACCGTCAGAGTCAACACACAGAGCTGCTACAAAAGATGAGACTCAGTCATGTTTATACGATATTAGCAGCACTCCACTGAGACACGAGTTCTTCTTAGAATAATGCTGAAACTTACTACACGATGACTTGGTATCTAAATCACTCCTCATGGTGACACAACAGCACACGTGCTAATGCCTACAGTTGTGGTCAGATGTTTCAAATACACTCATCATGGCATGAATGTCGTGGTAATTTGGGGATTTTAATGTTTTCTTTGAACGTTACCGTTTCCAGGGTGGAATGGTTGTACAATGATTGCATTTTTCTCTAATGACATTTAAAAACAGAAACTAGGTGCCACAGAGAAGAAGCCCTCGCTCCAAAGTCAGCACCTTCAAGCTCAAGTGACATCTGGAGCTCCCCACATGGACAAGCCAGATGCCTTGTGGAAAAAAGTTTCATAGTCAGATGAGACAAGAATGGAGCTATTTGTCCACAGCGACAAGACGTATGTTTGGAGGAGTAAAACTGAGGCTTTCAAACTCTGTATCAGCTGTGGAGCACGGAGGAGGCTGCATCCTGCTCTGGCACTTTGCTCCCAGAGCTACTGGCAGGTTGTAAAAAATAGATGGAATAATGAAGGAGGAGGACAACCTTGATATTCTTAAATGTCACCTCAAATGACCAGATAGAGGGTTGCATTCAGACAAAGTTTGATGTTGCACCAGGATAGTGATCCCAGATGGAAAGGATACAGCAGGCTAGCAGTCCTGAGCTTTGTGATGGACTGAGCAGCGAAGGAAACTTAGGCACAGGTTAAAGTCCAAAAAAAGGATTTTTTATTTAACCCCAAAATCATAATTGGTTAAATCCTGCAAAAAGAATCAACATCTTGGGCCCATAAAAGAGGTCAGAATAACAGAACTCTACTCAAAGTTGACAACAACACTGATAACGCAAACAAACTGACCTAACTTAACAAGACAAAGGGAAACTTAAATAGTGGCTGATCAGCCCACAAAAAGGGGTAAAACACACAAAACCTAACTGAAACTAACATAATGAAGTCCAAATCCCCCCCATGGTCCCGAGTTATGGAATGAGCCAATTTGCAGCTTTCCATCAAGGCTTGCTCCGCCCCTTTTCCACCTCCTGGCTCCTCAATCAAGCGACTGGAGCAGCTGCAACTAAGGTAACTCAGAAGACAAAGATTAAATCATACATAACAGTGTAAACTAAAATGTGCGCACTTATTTTAGAATGCAGTGTTATGTAAAAGCCTCTGCACTAATATGGTGATATTACCACTGTGTGGCTGTAAGTGCAGCCATCACACCTCAATCCCTCTGAAATCTGTGCACTAGATCCAAGATTCAAAGTGTTTATGTGTCACAAGAGAAAAGGCATTTCTTTGTGCAATGAAATTCTTTCTTTACTGTCCACCCACAGATGCCGAATAATATATACAATAGAAATAGAGCATATAAATACAAATAATACAAATAAATAGCTGAAGTCAGAAAAGGAGACAAAATATGGAGATTTGAAAAAGATGTGTGCAAAAGAGCTATAGCTCAATATGTAAGACGACCAGGCGTGCAAAATGGGTCAGCTGTTCAAGAGTCTGGTGGCAGTGGGGAAAAGGAGTTAGTGAGTCTGGATGTTCTGGACACTTCTAAACCTTCGTCTCAAGGGCAGAAGTGGCTAGGCTAGGCTAGGCTAGGCTAGGTCCCTATTCAAATGAAATGTAAAAATCCTGCTGAGAAGAGCAGTCAAACATCCAACCTGAATTATGCCAGGAGCTTACTGATGGCTACCAGAGGTGTGTGGTCAAGGTGCAACTACAAGGTCAGCTTTGAAAATCAGTAAAAATTTCATATTACCTACAATTTTTTACAGATCGTCTTCAAACTTAACAACAATATACTCGGCCTTAGGGAGCATAAGTACTCAGATTCACTAAGCATTTGACTTTCATAGTTAGCACCTGTGGTCAAAGTTGACCTGGAAAAAAAAATCATATAGTAGCATAGAAACACAACGATGCCAATAACAGGCTGACATCATCAGATTGTGATAAAAACATCATAAAACATGAAGGTTTTAGTGTAACCATTAGCCTTTGGTAAGAGTTACAGTCTCTGAATGCTCTTGTTTCCCATCAAATCACAGAAAATATTTTTAAAAGCCTTTAAAAAATCAAAAAATATCCTGTGTTGTTACTTGCTTTGGTTAACATGCTGCTATATCCAGCACCAACAGTCATGATATGAGTAAAACAGAGGCTTTCTCTTAAACAACCCTCTACAGTACATGTGTTTGTTTCTTGGCCTCTCTGTGTTTTTCTCACCTCCCCTCGTGGCCGGTGGCTTCCCTTTGTTGGAGGTCTCATCCTGTTAAAAGGGAGTTCTTCCTTCCCGGGGTCACCAAGTGCTGCTCGTAGTGGATAATGTGATTGTTGGGATTTTCTCTGTGATGCTACAGTCCAACCAGGGTAACAGAGATCACAGCACAATCAAAATTATTACAACCGTGTGTGATAGAATTGCAGACTTGTTACCTTTGAAATGGTCTCTTCAAAGACAGGGATCTGTGACGACTTGCAGTCAGATGCACCAAAAATCACCTAGTCTGGTAATTCTATATATATTACACTTACGTATTGAATTAAAATGTTAAATGATAAATATAACCATAGGAGTCTGAGGAACGGAGCAACTGAAGGAAATCTTGGCAGTTTTGCATTAAGGTGAAAAAGGCCAGTCGCTTGAAGAGATGCAGCAGAGAGATATAAGTAGGAGAATCAACCAGCTGTCCTCCACTGAACCATCCGAGGTGTACTCTCGGTGGCAGGGGAACAATACGAGACCAGCACCACCAATGGGAGAAGGACGCACCCCACAACAGCAATGCTGAGTGTCTACTGGATCAAAGAGCAGACCACAGCAACCTGCTCTTAGATCCATGTCCAAGAAAGGGTCTCCAGCACGAGGAGTTGGCCAGCACCCGGCCCTGACATGCTTCACGCCTACTGGCTGGTTTTGCTGTTCACATAGATTGTTGATATTGTTCGTCAGTTTTCACACCCTGAAGCTGAAGATGGCCTTACAAGTACTGACAGTAGCCACCCACTGTTCAATAGTCGAATCAAATTGTTATGTGTTCACTGACTGTTATATGAAGTGTGTGTCCTTGTCTGGAAATAGCCTTGTAGGTGTTTTCATTTCTAATTTCAAAACAATGCAGACTTTCTTCTAATGATCATCGACTGCACTGTTAAGTTTAACTAATAGAGTCTTTCATTCCTTGACTTAATAAACTGATTCTTCAGCTACTCCTACGACATTTGTCCAGATAAACTTTTTGCTTTTTTGTTGTTTTTACTGTGCAGAATATAAACGCAGCACAAGATGCACTGAAGGAAATAAGCTTTAACACGACAATATAAAAACACTGGAGTCCCGTTGATGTTGTGAATGCGTTATCCTGTAGCAACACATTTAAACATTTTAAAGACCATTTTGTGTACTAAGACTGTTAAATAAAGTAACGAGTAAATGAGGATGTTTTATGAATTGCAAACAGAAAATATCCTTTGAACTGTAAAAACTGTAAATAAGAGCTGGGCAGATGTAAATGCTTCATGTGGTTGAATGCTCAGGAACACAGGCAGCTGTAATCAGATGCAACATTAAAATAAAAACGCATCGTCGTGACGAGCTCTGAACAGACGGATGAAAAGCGGTCTAATTGTGTGCGATGGCTAAGTACGATGACTAAGGGCTGATATTTGAGGGAAATGAAGGGGGGGGGGCAGAGTTTAGTGCTGAGTCACAGCACGGCTGCTGCTGCCGCTGCAGCGCCCTCCCCCACACTGAACTACTCAGCCTGGCTGACTAGCTTCATCTCTCATGCTTCATCCTGCCCTCTCTGTCTTCACAAACACACGGACACAGAAACACGTATATAACATAATACAGAGATGCAGCCTCTCCATCCATCACTCCATCGCTGCCTCGCCTCATCTCTAATCTCATTCTTCTGCCTCAGTTGATTTTGCCACTTGCAGCTCTTTCGCATCTCTTTCTATGTTTTTAGGCCGTAACTATTGTGGGTTTGGTTTTTTTGCTTCGTCACTCTTTCACAGCTCACCCCCATCCTCTCTCCTCCGCCTTCAGTTCCTCCAGCCTCCCACCTTCCTTGTGAAGTTTGTGTGAGCTTGTCTGCTACAGGGCTGATAATGCTGCAGCTAATCTTCCCTCCACTTGCTGTGTTTTGCTCTTTGACTGTGAGACAAAGCACAGTTACAGCAAAAGCTCCATCGCCCGAGTTCCCCACACACACACACACATGCACACGTACATGCACACACACACATACACACATATGCACACGTACACACACACAAACATACATGCACACGTACACACACATATACATGCATACGTGCACACACACACATGCACACGTACATGCACACGTACATGCACACGATGGATCAGTAAAGACTTCATTCTCTCACTGAGAGCTTTTAATTCATGTCTTTATCATGATAACATCAGAACTTAAGGCGTGTCTTTATATTCAGATGCTGAACAGAAGAGACCAGCTCGCCCTCAAATCCACAAGGAAAGACTTTAGACCTTGCAGCCACAGTTTGCTCTGTGGTGAAGAAACTGAAGCAGTGCCAGGGGGAAGTTTCTGGAAATAGGCTGGCAGTGCATGTTTCAGACAACTGATAAATCTGTCAGATAAAAAAACAAATAAATAAAAATGTAATTCTCATAACATGTGAAACTGGATTAACCTGAATCTACCGATGATAATAATACTGTCGTCCAAATCTCTATGACAACAAAATCGTCAATGATTTTTCTGAATCACTGGACGACAAATTCAGCTGTTTTCTACATTCATGCTGTAATAATGACGTACTGCTGTAAAAAACATTGTTAGTATCATAGTCCCAGTCTACCCAGTGTCTGAAGTTTATATTCCTGACTCCTTTTTCTTACCTTCTGGTCATATTTTTGATGGTATTGTTCTTTGTGTATTTTGCTGTTTAGTCATGTTCTCAGTTCTTGGTTGTTTACAGTTTAGTTCAGCTGTTGTCTTACTTACTCACCACGTTTCACTTCCTGCTTTATTTTAAGGATTTGTGCCTCGTGTTCAGTTTACTTCCCCTCCTCACATTTTCCCAGATTGTTTGCGCCCATGTGTTTCACACAGCTGTGTCCAATCCCATTTTCCCTCAGTGTGTATTTAAGTCTTTTGTTGGTTGTCAGTGCGTTGTGATCCCGCGCTGCTCTCTGGTTTTCTTTGGTTTTGTGCTTTTGTGTTTTTCCCAGATTCTTGGATGTAGTTTCCTCTTTGGACTTTATTTTCCCAGCACACATACTCATTAAAGGCACACTTTAAGTTTTCATTTGGATCGAGTCTATTTAATCGTGGAGGCAAAAAAACACAAACAAGAAAACAACCAGCAGAAGCAGAATGAGACTTAGCGTTTGTTGCAGCTTCACTGAAACCTTTCGATTTTGAGAATGTAACCATCTGCAGGTTTAAATGAGAAGTTAGATGTGCCCGAGGTTGGATTACCCACATGTAATTCCCCCAGGACACCAGACTCCCGGGGGCCTGTGAGTTTCAGGTTCACTGCATGTTTTTTGGTACTTGTAGCTGCAGATTTGGTGGAGAAAGCCCTGCATTGTTATCTAATGCTGTGGGTCTGTCATTGTGAAACAGTAACAATCTGAACCTTTTTAAATTCAGGGTTTTTTGTGCTTGCTGAGTTCACGTTACTCAGTCTAGTCATTCAATCTAATTACTACCACTGGACTAATGGGCAAAAACCTCCGGAGCTTGTAGAAGCAGGAGCTAAACAGCTTTGTATTGATCCAGATGTGCTTATAGACACGCTATAGATGGATTGTTTATCCTGGTTTTTCTTTTCTGTTGTCAACAACCATGTGAAAACTGTTTTAAAAACAGTTATGAATTATTGTTTCATAAGGTGTTTTTTAATTTATCATTTAAAAGAAGCCTTTCTCAGATGACACTGGGCCAGGTGCACCCTGGACTGGTGACCAGTCTGTCGCAGGGCTGACACAGAGAGATTAACAACCATGCATGCTCACTCCTGCAGACCTACAGCCAATTTAAAAACACTTATTAATCTAGCACACTTAACATTCAGCTGCCAAGCTAAATACCAGCCTCGGCTGCACTTCTGTTTAGAGCCAATGGCTAATGCTAGTGTGAAAATAAGATGCCAAACCTTAAATATTATGGCTGCCAAATATTAGAGGGTAACTGTTTGGAGCAAAGTTGCTTGGAGTCGTCCAACGCAGCATCTCTGCTATGCGTCGGTCAAATAAATGAATTGTTCCTCCTTTTCTGTCTCATCTTGCGTAACAGTAAACATATTGCAACTCAAAACTCAGATTTATTCCTACGAATATTCAGAAAGTAAAGACAGTCAGTCCATAAAACATTTCCTAACTGGGACTCCTATTATTGAAATAATGCTGACAATAAGTGGTGTGTGAGATTGTTGACCTTAGTTTGCTTGAAGGTGTGTCCTGTACTGCCAAACAAGTTCAGTATACTCGGGCTGTCTCTCCCCTCATGCAGCTTCAGCTCCATCAGCAGTCTCACAAAGTGTTTCCACTAAGTAGCTATCAGCTTGATAGATCCACCCAGGGTTTCCCAGTCTAACTATGCGCGTTCCCATCAATGAGAGGCCGTTCGCCATATATGACCAATCACAAACATGACTGCTTGCAGCATTGTAGCATTTCATTTTTCATAGAAAAATAATCCACAGTATAGAAACACTATTAAAGCTACATGGAAAAACAGATGCCTTTAAATTGTTTTAGACCAGCAGTAAAGAGGAAAAAGGAATAAAGTTTGCTTTGCTGGCAGTCTGCTCATGAGGGATGTCTCGCTATAATATCTGAGCACACAGGTCGACAGGATCCTCCAGGAGTGGTGACGCTGTTGTCCAGAGAGTTGATTGGACAGCTAGTGGTGTTTTTGTGTTGCAGCATAAGTTAGGCAATAAAAGTGAACCAGCTTTGTGACCGAGTCAAACCCGAGCTTACCTCTTTAGGTCCTGAACCCTGCTCTGTAGTGCCGGCCTCACAGCCTCTGATGCTTCTGTTCAAACTCTAAATCCTTCATTTCCATCAGAGCCTAATTTTGTTTGCCGTGCTCCTGTGATGTTGCTTCAGAGCAAAATGAATGAACGTGAAACCTGTAGATTCATCCTCTTCACCCTCCACACTCAAACACACATCTGCAGCCACGTAACAGCCCTCAACACACACACACTCCTGATTCCCGTCCTCTCTCCTCTGGCTCTTCTCTCCAAATGGATTTTTCGTACAGAGTTATCATTATCATTCATTTAGGAGACAGGTTCGCTTCAGAGTAATTGAAGACACATTTGTTACAGTGCAGAGCAGAGGCAGCGGCTGGAGGGGAGGGGGGCATTCCCACGCCGCTGAGTCCACAGACGAGCTGAGGAAACATCAGTCGCTGTCTTTGTGCACGTTTCCCTCTCGTCACGTGATTGTCGTTCAGTATTTTTTCATTTGGAGCGGAGATGACGTCAGTGTCATGAAAGGCGACCTGTCAAAATGCAATGGCCTGCATGTATGAACTCTGAGGGGGATGTTTAAACTGTAAGGGACAAAAAAGTTTAACATATAACGACGTATAACAGAGTGAAACACTGCATTCTGTGGGATTTTTGGCACCTGTTCTCCTTTAGTATCATTATGTTGACTCTACATGTAAACAGAGACGACGTCGTTTTTTGTTTTTTATTTGTTTGCGTGTTTCCATGAAAGAGAATCAGAGAGTGACGCGTCTGGTTCTGTCTGATATCAGGCAAACAAACAAGGTGCTAAACTTGGAGGGTTGGATGACCCACAGGTGTACGTGCCGCTCACTCAACAGAAACAGACACATATGCAAGGACACGTAATTATAGTTTGTTGTGAAGCTTCTGCTCATGGAAGACTCTTTACTTCACACTATGTTGCTTATATTTGAGTGTTTCTCTGCTTTCCTTTTCTGCGATGCTAGTCACACAGCTGGTTTCCTGTGAGCTTTAGGACTGGCGTACAGTTGCCTCCAGTCTGCCCACTATCTAACTCTGTGCTTACTTGACAAACCAAGAAATCGCCAACTGCTACCATGGTTACAGCTACCAGAGGATTATTGTGCAATTAATAAGTTACTATTGGGGCGACCGTGGCTCAGGGGGTTGGGACGCGTATCTGTAACCGGAAGGTCGCCGGTTCGATCCCCGGGCTCTCTGTCCTGGTCGTTGTGTCCTTGGGCAAGACACTTCACCTACCGCCTACTGGTGTTGGCCAGAGGGGCCGATGGTGCGATATGGCAGCCTGGCTTCTGTCAGTCTGCCCCAGGGCAGCTGTGGCTACAACTGTAGCTGCCTCCACCAGTGTGTGAATGTGAGAGTGAATGAATAGTGGTATTGTAAAGCGCTATATAAATCCAATCCATTATTACTAGGCCTCATGTTCCTCTCCATCCGTGCACCACGTCGGTGCAATATGATAAGGTTTGTTTTGACACCGAACATTTTGGCTTTGGCAGCTGGTTGCTTTGTCCACTCTGGTGACCACAGATCGTGATTACTCATACTCGTGGGATTTAAAATGATAGTGTAGAGCCCCACTCACGTCCCACTGACACCGAGTGAACGCTGTCAGTGTAACAAACCGACACCTCTGAGGCTACAAATGCTCTAAGGAACTTGTCGGGTGTTAACTGACGATGCAGGAAGATGATCCTGCATCGTCAGTTAACACCCGACAAGTTCCTGAAGAGAAAGGCCTGTAGGGATGTATGAACAGCTGATGTGTTGAATCTATTTGGCTTCCATGTGCTGGGCTCTATGAATCACACAGCAGCAGCATATGAAACCATCTAAACAGATGATAAGCTGCTGTCCGCGCAGCTGCCCGTTATAACAAAGACTTTTTGAAGTCTCTCTCTCTCTCTCTCTCTCGATGACAGTTATCTATTAAAAGCTGCTGCTGACGTCAAAAGTGTCCGCCATCTTTGAGGAGAGCTGCACCGCTTTCCCCCCCATTGAAGAACAAGTGAGGAGGAACCAGCCGACGCGCAGTGCCTTTGCTGCAGTCACATACAGAGAGAGGCTGGTATCGGTTAGCTGTTGATACACGCAGACATTTCCTCCCATACTGACGGCGGGACACCGACAACAGGCGCAGGTAAGACTGGAGACGCTTTTCCGCGAGATTTGAAGCCATTCGTGTACCTCGGGACGGCTTAGATTGTGCGAATCGAGGCGGAAGATGTTTAGTGTTGAGTGAAACCGTGGATGTCGGGTGTGTTTCAGCATAAATGATGCTGGGATACAGATGATTTGTGTGCGTGTGTGTGCTTTTGAGTGTTGGGGCAGTGTTGTGGACGATCTGCAGCACTGTTAGGGCGAGGAAAGCAAAGGACGTGGTTTGGTTGGGGGGGCGGGTGATGCGTGACCTCCTGGGTGATAAATCTCAAACGCGCAGTGGAAAGCTGACAGGATGGGATGCGGCGCGCTATAATGCGCATATTCAGTGTGGGCGTTTTCAGCGCTTCAGCACCTCGGACAGAGCCAGAGACAGAACGCACCGAGGAGGTGAAATCAGCGTCTCAGCGTCGTTTTCTTTTGTTCAAGCATTTATTGCTCTGTAAAAAGGGGGGGGGGGGGGGGGGGGAGGGACCCTGTTTTCCTTGCAAAGCCTCAAAACAGGTGTAGACTGAAGCGTGAATCAACGTGTCGCATTCACGCCACCTAGAAAGGAAATTAAACCAAACAAAACACGGCAGAGTCGCGGGACGTGGCGTGGTTTGTGGGGATGTCATGTAATAGTGAACTGCGCCATGGTGAAGTCGGTGGAAGGAGGGTAGCCCATATAAACAGTAGTGCGGGGGGGGGGGGGGGGGGGGGGGGGGGCGTCGAGTTCTGTGAATGCGACGCTCCCTTCTTCCTTCTTTTACGCAGTACCTTCGCATAACATGCCCAATCCACGCCACGCGTCTACGTGACCGTGGCAGAGAGGGAAAAGGTGTGTGGATAGGTGGCTGAGGGGTGCGGGGAGAAAAAGGAGGACAGTGCCGGGGATGTCGGCGGTGAAGCCCGCACTATGACACCCTCCTCTCCCTCTCCTCCTGCGTCCCATCCAGCGTCTGTGGCCACGCACGAAACTGTCAATGATCCCCGCACGCGCTGTCTTGTCAATCAGGCAAGCCACATTGGCTCGCGCGCTAAATCGATACCTGAGCTCGACACAACGTGTAACAGTTGAAGTGTTTCTGATCCACGACAGTAGGAGACACACATGAACCACGACACAGCTGCCAGGTCGGAGCCTTTGACTGCTTTTCCCAAACCTGCAGGAGCGGCGAGCCCAGCAGAGTCCGCCCAGGTTATCTGTCAGTGTGTGCGTGCTGTGATTTACCACACTCACCATGTTAACTTGAGTCTGCGTGTTTGAAGGCTTTGGTAACAAACAGTAGCTAAGCTAGTTTTTCTGCCCATCAGTCACAGCACCGCGTCTGCTCGTAGAGGTGCAGAGAGGCGCTTTTATTTATTTATTTATTAACCTTTATTTAACCAGGAAAAGTCCCATTGAGATTAAAAACCTCTTTTGCAAGGGAGTCCTGGCCAAGAGGCGACAACACGTTGAAATTACAAAGTTACATACATATTATAAATAACAATTACATTTTAAAAACATTTTTCTCTGGCTCAGCTTGTTGCTTCTCCTGAGCTTTGATGATTAGACACTGAAGTGGTTTGGATTTCTGGCGCACCTGAAATTACATTACACTCCCACATGGTGCGTAAGTGCCTGGCTGTGTTACTTACACATGCTCAGTTGAATGTTTGGCACGTCACTGGAAATCTGCAGTGTGAGTTTTCCATGAAGCAAAGGCTGTGCTCAGATGGCGTTGTTTAAAACCAAAATCATGTCTAAAAGCAGAGCCTGCAGGCCGATGGCATCAAAGGACGGCCTACAGTTCGTAAAGCCCCTCAGGATACCCTGGTTGCTGCTTTTCCACAGCACGTTATGCGGTTGGACTGCAGAGAGGGAGCGAGGCAGACTTGGGGAGGGGGTGGGAGGGGGTGCCAGGCCTATACTGCACACACTGTGAAAGGGCTGCTTTCTGGATAAATGGTGACTTGCAGCACCATCAGCACGCACTGATTGTTTCTTAGAAACACCCCGGCCATTGTTCATTTCACAGGAGCACTTTCACGCCTGCCATCTGTGAAATGAAGCTAAAGCCTCTCTGATTGATGCTGAGCCGGCCGGCGCAGTGCGTGTTTTGGTGCAGGTACAGCTCTTATTATTTGCTTTTTTCTCCCCTCTCCAGAGTTTCTAAGTTCGGCCTTCAGCCTGATGCTGAAATAATCAAATGCAGTCACACAAACCCTCTCATGCGAGTCCAAAATGAAACTAGATGCTCATATTTGGGGCGATATTTCTATATCTGCTGGAAAGACAGAATGAAATTTTGAAATTGAATTTATAAGCCTTATCATGTCTGTGACACAGGGTTTCCTTCACACCTTGAATATTAAACTCAGCCAGGTGCAGCATCACAGAAACAGCTGAGCTCCTGAATCCAAGCTGAAGCTAGAGATCAGTCTGGGAATGATGGAGGCAGAGATGTACATGCATCCCTCTAAACTGCTCAGCGGTCGTGTCTCGCTGTCACAGAGCAGTTCAAGTTTTGGCTGCAGAATAAACAAAATCATCTTTATCGATTCAGCAGAGCTGTTGCATGAGCAGCTTTGGTGGTCCAATGTGCCGTTCTCACTGTGGGATTAGTCACACCAGCTTTAGGTTCATAGTCCAGAGGAGGACAAGATGTGGCTTCTGAGGTGAAAGGCTGTTAGCTTCTCTGATGTGTCATAGGAGGCATTATTAGCCTGTGAAATGGCTTCAGCGTCATCAGACGACCTTATATTTTATTTTTTACATGTTGTGCATTTCTCATGTTACAGTGGTAGATTTAAATGGAGCAAAGGACGAACAGAAACACAGAGATATCCAGATGATTAAATCGTACTGACTGAGGGAAGAAGATGAAACCTTTTCTATCTGGAAAGTAAAAAGTAATAAATACGTTTATTGCTCTAATGTTAAGAGTTAGATGAGTAGATGTCATTAAAATTAAATTGAGCCTTATTGGCTAAGTTTAGCAGCTTTCAGCAAGTTTAGCATAACTAACCTCAAAGCTTTCAAATAGTTTTAAACAGCCAGCAAATCCACTTGATATTTGATATTTTGTATCCTGTTCATTGAATCTGGTTTTCTAAAACGCTGTTATGTTTCTAAAGTTGTTTTAGCTGTTGTACACAGACAGCTGTTTACAGCTGTTTACCGTTTAAGTTAAACTCACAGGCTTGACATGTAATGGTCCCTAACCAGTCATTAAGTGTCCTTTGCTTTTGTCTGAAATCCTCTCAGGTCACTACAACATGTGAAATCCACCCATTTTTCCTTCCTTTAGCTAGCGTGCTGCCAGGATCAGCCTCTGAGGCCAGGCAGACAGAGTGGAAGTGCTGTTATTTAAAAGTGCACATTATACTTTGGCAAACAGCCCCGAGGCTTTTTATTGAGAGTTTGCACTCGTTCACTGTGACTCGTGGTCACATATAATATTTTTCGTTCTCGTCTTTTGCTGTACTGAAGATTAAATTGTGACCCAGCTTTGAATTTCGTGTGAGAGAGAATCAATGTTGTCATCTATCACGAAGAAATCAAAGAGTCTTACGGAGTCAAACTCAGACGGGAAGAAAAACAGCAGCTTTAGAAGGAAACAAACGCTCATTTGTTTGCAAATGATCAGAGTGGAGATATTAAAGTGGCAGCAGCTTTCTGGTGTCCGGCCAGCCCCCACGTGACAACCTGTCACCTGCTCTGTATGTAAACAACAACACAGAAACAAGATGGCCCCTCCGGCGGCGACGAGACTGTGCTGCATAGAAGGCTTGATCCTTCTCAGCTAAGCGTGTCGTACGCAGTTTTTGATCATATGTTCTGATGTTCACGTCGCACTCATCGGTTTATTTTGTACAGTAGATTTGTCCAATTACATTAGGTTGCTTAGCTAAATGGTTATTTATAGAGATAGGCTGCACCGCACTCGTCAAGTCTCCTTTCAGCGCTCACACAGCGCGACTTCTCTAAATTTAGTTTTATTCATCTTACCTCAGCTGTAGCTCGTCACAGCAAACATGTCAGCTAGAGAAAGTTAATATTATCTCCCAAGTGATGCTTTTGTTTTTGAAGCTTTCCTGGCACAAAAAGCCACGTTCGGCTTTCCACCGCGCCCGTCGTCACTCCGCCATCTGTCCTCTCGGCTGCTCTCGCAGGGTTAGAAACCTTTGATTAATGAAGGGAATTTAGAGAGAGAAAATGAAAGTAATAAGAAAGAGAGGGAGTGGGGGAAGGTGGAGGGAGAGGGTGCGTAAACGGGGAACGATTGTCAGGCCGAATCATTTCAAACACACACACGCTGTGAGAAAATAGCATAAACATACAGAAAGATGCTGAAAATGAAGCAAAGTCTGCACAGTTTGGAGGCTAATTCCAAATTCTAGCTGTAAACCAGAACCAGCCTTTCACAATGTTCACCAGGGAAGACACGTGTCCGATTTCACTGTGGAGAGCAGATATTTTGGAGTGGAAACATTTCCGTGTGTGGGTATGAAGGAGATGGTGCCAGTGGTTTTAGTATTTTGTATCTTCAAGCGTATCATTTTCACCCGACCATTAGCCGGGCCTTTCAGTGTCGCTGTGCTGTAAACCATCCATAAGCTCCTAAAGCTTTTATGTCTTTCAGAATAAAAGCACGTGTAGAGATCTTTCCTCTGCGTCGGTGAAGCATAAAGCCGGTAGATGGATCTGCTCGGGTCAGCGTGAACACGCCCTACACGCTGCACATTGCACAGCATTGTGTGTGCTCAGGTGAGCGCACAAGTGTGCAAACATGACCCGGTGTGGCGCGTGGAGACGGTGTTCACGGGAGGATCGGTGGGGTGGTATTGAGTGGGGGGGTTAGTTGTGTAATAAATGAGGCTGCAGTGCAGCTGATGAGGGTTGTTGGTGCAGATTAGCATCTGCAGGGCTTTTACAGAAACATTAAGCAGCCTGGTCTGTATCAAAGTCGTATTTGAATGCATTTGTACACGCACTGCCACTGCATCATCGCTGCATGCAGTCACTGGGTGAGGGGCCATCTATGCTGCCCTGCATCTGGTCCTGATTTAGCTTCTTACTAGCTTTTCTTTCACCACACAGACGTTCAGACTGCTGTGCATGTTGTACCAGGACACACAGGAGCTTCTTAGTCTGAACAGCGTCACTTCCTGGTTCTAACAAAAACATTGTGTGTTTTACAGTAAATGATATTTTTCTGTTGTGCTAATTAAAATAACCCCATTATGTGCTGTGATAGCGCTCATCTGCAGTGCATGAAAAGGCTCATAAATGCATTGTGAGCAAACACAGTATCAGTGTTATTGATCTTTCTGGGCCTGTCAGCAGGTCAGAAATGCAGCTTCTACTGCAGGCAAACAAATACGACAGTGTGCGACTGACTGCAGCTTTCTGACGCTCCGACACAAAGAAATACAAAAGTCCAGCTTCTCCAGTTTATCTACATGAAACAAAATATCATTATTTTTAAATCTGTCATAAAAAGGGAATTCTTTCTATGTCCACATGCTTTGGACAGATAAGGAAGCGAGCTGTTGTTTGCTATGTTTATGATCTTATTCCCAGTTGAATACGTCACGCCGGATGGTTTCGCAGACTGGAATTCAGAGTTTCAGGATGGAGACTGTGTCAGCGACATTCCCAGTGCCAAACAACTGTGACTGAAGCAGCAATGAAAGGCCTCCATACTGATGATGGTGTAACAGTCTGACGGTGTGCGTGCTGCAGCGTCGCTAACACAGCAGACATCCTGCCGCCGCCCTCTGCTGTCTGGGATTCCTTCAAACATGGTGTAAAAAGAACTTCTGCTGTGGTTTTTTCCAGAGCCTTCACATCCCACCGCCCTGATGTTTATTGCGTCGTAAAACAGGAGAGGTTGTGCTTCTAATTCAAAACAGGACTGTTGCTCCTCCTCTGGAATCACCTAATCTGATGCTTCCT
This sequence comes from Rhamphochromis sp. 'chilingali', assembly GCF_963969265.1. NCBI lineage: Eukaryota > Metazoa > Chordata > Actinopteri > Cichliformes > Cichlidae > Rhamphochromis > Rhamphochromis sp. 'chilingali'. The sequence goes on from NC_137932.1 coordinate 822,139, forward strand.
TGTTTTCCTCCTTCCAGCTTTACTGCCAACATCACCCCACGAGCATCCATCCCTGTCATGTTTTGCTTGTCAGATGTCAAATCTCCACAGCCCTCCAAGCAGCCAGAACCTCATCTGCAGCAACCACATGGCAGTTAATGTGGTGGCGTGTGCCCCGTGTGGCGGCGTGTGCCCCGTGTGGCGGCGCACAATGAACCCAAAAAGCCACCTTGAGAGGCTGGCTGTGAGCACAAAGAGACTCCCGAGCGTTCATTCGCTGCTTTTCACTCATTTTCAGTCTTGTCCATGTTTTGATACTTGAGTTACTTACATGTAGTAACTAATCAATGAATCATTGATACATTTTATAAAAAGCTCAAAGGATGCACCGTTGTTGTGTCCGCACTTAGCAGACAACTGTAAATGATCTCTTTCAGCAAAAATGCAAAAACATTATTTGTTCCTGTTTCTTTACTTGAATCAATCAAAAATGTCAACGACGGCACAGTTTGACAGGCAGAACGAAGCATGTCTGCTGCCCTAACCCAACAAGGCTGGATGATCCCACTGATGCTGTACAGTGTGTCCTTAAAGAACTGAGGGAATCTGAGCAAGTGGAGGGTAAAAGGCCCTAAAAACTCTCTGCATAAGTCATGTCCTCAAGAAACAGGAACAACCATCTACAGCCAGAAAAGGACCAGATATTGAGGCACCGTGCAGCACCGCGGGGAAAGAGGCTGATGGGCAACAGCTGCATCATCATCATGTGACTTTACAGCAAGGCAATAATCCCAAACACACTGCAAATGCAGTAAAAGCATTTGTGTACAGGAAACATACAATGGAAAGCTGTCAGTCACAGACTGAGCTCAAGGTTACAGAAGCAGTTTGAGCCTGAAGAGAAAGAATGAAGAATAAACATGTTCCCACCAAATATCGACTTTCAAGCTCATTAAACTGGTTTTATATTCTGAGTCTGCACTTATGTTTGCACGTCTCCATGAGTCAGTGCATCAATTGCACATTTTTATAACAAAATACAAAGAAGTGAAGAGTGGCTGCAGACGTTTGCACAGTACTGTATATGTGTGGTGTGCTTTTCATTCGCGTCTCTTCTTTATGTCCACTCTTCCACAGCAGCTTAGAGTAAACGGCGTCTGCAGTGCTGGCATGTTGCTCTGTCCACCAATAAGCAGAGAGATCTGGACACTCGGCTCGTCTTTACCTTCAGTCTCTCTGATAGCAAATGAAGCTGCAACATCAGCTTCAAGCCACAGTCAGCTGGACAATCACATGTTCACTTCCTGGTAAAGGAGCATCCGCAGCTTTTTTTACATGAGATTTTACGAGCAGCTGTTTGATTGGAGTAGAAAGCGTGGGACTTTAGCCGCTGACGTTTCCAGGAAGCCGTTTATGAAATCTGCAGCTCCGCTCAGCAGGAACGCTGCTGCGTTTAACGGGACCTGTAACGAATCAACGTGTTTGATCACAGCGGTGCGCAGCTTAGTAAAAGGACACGACGTGTTATATACTGTTATATAATCTGCCCTGGAGAACACTGTGATTATGTTGGGTTGCTTGTAGTTCTGCATATAGAGAAGGCAGCACTCCGGGTCGTCACCCGAGGTTAAAGCTGTCACAGTCACCACGTCTCTCTTTGGTCTCTTTGTGTAACATGTTGTATTTGGAGCTTCACCTATTCTGGGATGATTCCAGTGCTTGAAGCTACAGTCTGGCTGATGGCTGTCGGCAACTCTTTGCTCTGTTTATTTTAGGATTGTTGTTATCCCTCCCCCACCCCCGACCACCTGAGCCAAGGTGGGAAACTGGGCGTGGGTCCCAATCAGCCAGAGTTTCGGGTGTGTTCATTGTGAAACCTGGCCCCACCTTATCATGTGATTTCCTGAGGTCAGATGGCCCAGGATGTGAGTGGGCGTTAAGGCGTCTGGGGAGGATCTCAAAACTGGATTATAGATGGCAGAGAGTTGGTGTCGTAAGCCCCGCCTCTGTTCAAAGATGGTCGCTCACAGTGGACATAGATGCTTCTTTCACTCCTCTTTCAAACCATCTGTCCTCTCTGTCCAAAATGTGAACATTGGCATCCTCGAAAGAGTGACCTTTGACCTTTAGATGCAGATGGACTGCTGAGTCTTGTCCTGTGGAGGTGGCTCTTCTGTGTTGTGCCATGCGCTTGTGAAGTGGCTGTTTGGTCTCTCCGATGTAGAGGTCTGAGCATTCCTCGCTGCACTGTACAGCAAACACCACATTGTTAAGTTTGTGTTTTGGCGTTTTGTCTTTGTGATGAACCAGCTTGTGTCTGAGCGTGTTGCTGGGTCTGAAATGCACCGGGATGCTTGGAGAAAACTCCTGAGTTTCTCTGATACACCGGCTACATAGGGGATGATGCGTCTGTCTTCCTGATCCTCCCTCGCTGGTGTCTGATCTTCTTTTCTGTGCCTCTTTGCTGACTTTATAAAAGCCTCATTAGGATAACCGCATGTTTTAAGAGCTTCCTTTGTGAGATGGAAAGAAAATTGATCCTATTTTTAAATCGCCAGCATCAGACCTGGTCTCAAAAGGCCTGATATGAAGAGGGAAACACAAAGACTGTCAGCGTCCTGTCAGTGCGGTAAAGGTGGACATTTGCTGCTGTTTCCTTTCCTAAATCTCACTTTGTGCTCTTTGTCACTTTTACAGTAACACAGGAGCTTGTCTGATGCTGTCCTGTACTGGCACATGTGGGCTGCGCGGTTGCAGTGGGAGTGGGTGAATCAGTGACAGGATCTTGGACCTCTCAGGTCAATGATTCAAAGCATTATCTTTGGAGCCGCTGGGATGTTGCTTCACCACTTAAAGCTCCAGCTCTGCTGACACTTGGTCTCTTTGAGTGATGTTGCTTCAGTTATTATCCATCCCTGCGCTCGTCTTATCGTGTCAGCAAGATGCTAATGTGGAGCGTTTTCCTTTTGAGCTCCAAAATGGCTGCAGAAATATTTAGATATCCGTTTGCATGTAGCATTTCATCTGCAGCCAAGCTGTGTTTCTAAAAGAAACGGCCGCTTGATGCGATTTATCTTTGTGCTGATATCAGTGCAAGCTTTTCAAACGAGGGAAAACATCGGTCCGAGTGAAGGGCTGCAGTAACTTTCACAGCTAACGTGTTTCACATCACCAGATTTCTTTCTAAAAGGCCACATCAACTCTCAGCTGCTCCTCTGCCAACCGCGCCACGACGGCTCGTTTCCAACAACCATGGATGACGTTTAAATCCAATAATTGAAGCATGAGCGTCGCATGAATCTGCAGATTAATCTGCATTTGCACAGGAAAGCAGAAAACGAGACGTTACGCTGAACTGTAACATCGAGTGAGGCCTGGTTATTTAATGCCAGTTCATGTTTTCCAACCCACGAAAGATTCCTCGTTCGGTAACGATAAGAAGTTTAACAACAGAGGGACAGAGACGACACGTTTGAAACTGATAAGCAAACAAAATGGCAGCTGCACGCGCACACACACACACACACACAGACACACACACAGACACACACACACACAGACACACACACACACACAGACACACACACAGACACACACACACACAGACACACACACACACACACACAGACACACACACAGACACACACACACACAGACACACACACACACACACACAGACACACACACACACACACACACACACACACACACACACACACACACACAGATCTGTTGTCTTTCTTGTCCTGAGCACAGAGCTCGGTCTCCTCAGGCCGTGGACGTGAAGCGTTACGTCACATGTCTACTGATTCGGTCGCCGACAACACGCCGTCTTTTCATAAAACACTTGATGGGTTGAACACATGTTCAAGCGTTTTATGTTTTTCTGACGTGATGTAAAAGAAGACGGTGGAGGATAAATACGTCAAAGCACAGCCAGAGCTGGGGGAGGGGGGGCAGCTGGTAATCATCGTGTGATTGGACGATGAAATATGCCGTTCCATCGGGGAACGGAAATAAGGGCGCCCTCGTACCTTTGCCTATTGTTGCCATGGCGGCTCCATCCTAGTGTTGCTCCACGTGTGCACATGGAAATATGGATGTTCCATTAAACATTCATGGAAGTTGTGCCGTGTGGCAGGAAGTGGATAAATCCAGGTATTACTGTTCCACTGATCAGTGTGGTGCGCTCGGCCTACTGCCAGTGACGGCCACGCATCAGTCAGTCGCGCCATCACAGCAGCTTTTCTAGCGCCAGAACTCAACCCCGTCATCAGCACGTATGTATGGGTTTGTGTTTATCATGCTACAGCCTGCTCGTATGATTGTAATAACTCAAAGCGAACGTTTTCCCCTTTGAGCTCTCCATTTCCTGTTTCTTATCACCTTCTTCAGGTCAAAGGTCATACTGCTTACCATTTCGTGCCATAAATGTCAGCATCCTTGTAATATGTGATGACAAGGCAACAGAAACTCTTGGCCAAAGGTCACGTGGCTGTATGCAGGGACACAGCAGACGGAGACAGATGTGGCAGCTGATGGTTGTCGACTCAGTCCCTGCATTTGTTTGTGAATGAAACAAGGTTTTTATGGCGATGTTTGGTGTGCATGGGGAAGTATGGGCTTTGATTACATTCATCATGTCTTCAATATGTGCTGCATATGTTTGCAAAGACCGTGTGTGCTGTAACAATCCTGGGACAGTCTAACAGGAGGATCATATCGTATTATATCAGAGGACAGGTCTGCATTCCTCTGTTACTCCTGCAGCACGCTGCGTAAGGATGCTTCACTGCAAAACAATATTATTTCATGCACTAACTGGGACACATGGTCCATGCACACTAGAAGACCTGCTGTAGACACGTCCCTGATTTATCAGCTCAGAAATTTACCGTCCTCACTAAACTCCTGACAGGCAGTGTGCGAGTAATTAAGTATTTCTCAGATGGGCTGGCCAACATTTAATCAGATGGGACTCACCAGACAAACGTGTGTCCTCTGAGAGGAAACATTTCACGGCTCCTGGTTAAAGGTCATCACGGGTCACCGGTTTATGGGACCCATCTGAAGCCATTCAGTAAATGTACAAATACACATTATAGCACCACATCCAGTAGATCCAGCCAGACAAACAGATGTTTGTAAGTTAGCTCTAAATAAATATGCTTCATGTGCAGAATAATTCAGTTCAATCTTATTTATATACAAAATCATAACAACGGTGACCTTAAGGTGCTTTATATTGTAATGTCGACCCTACAATAACACACACAGAGAAAACCCCATCAGTCACATGACCCCCTATGAGCAGCACTTGGCGACAGTGGGAAGGAAAAACTCCTTTTTAACAGGAAGAAACCTGTGGTTGAACCAGGCTCAGGGAGGGGCGGGGCCATCTGCTGGCTTGGCGTGAGGGGAGGATCCCTGTTAATCAGTGCAAATACACATCAATAAAATATTACCACAATGTCACTGGCTGAAACAACTGCATCACACACTTGTTGTGTGGTCTGAACTGTAACTGCAGACCTTATCGTTTGTTCAGCATTAAAAATTCTCCAAGAGCCACAAACACCACAAAGACGAGAGGTCGAGTCCAGGTACGAGTGGAGGTGAGGTCTCACAGCGAGAGCAGACATGCTCGGCTGCGGCTCCTGTGCACGTTCACTGACCAGCATAAATGCAAAAAGGCTGCGCAGGTGGAAATAACCGGACTGTAAATACCAGAGAAGCTGTGCAGTGTAAAAAAGAGCTTATAGGTGTCAGGAACAGGTAGCAGGAGCTTCCTGGGCAGTAGATGCATTTACTGGATAATAGAATAAGTACATCAACATGTCGTCCTCCATTAAGTTTCTGCATCAAGCCTGCGTTCACTCAGTTACTGACTTTAATTCAGCTGCGATGAACCTGCCCACAGAATAACTGATTCCATATAAACAATTGTTAATGCGCAACATGAGCTCCGTCGGTGTTTTCCATCGCTCCCTGAGAAGATGGGAGCAAAGACGCCGCACGTGAGGCGCGTGATTGAGACGTAAAGTAAAAGGTCAGCGCGGCCTGCTCAAACTTCATTGCCTGACTTTAGTTATGTAGCGAGGCAGCCAGGCGATGGCGGCCTTTCTTCCCCCGACAAGTGCTTTGAATCTGACTCGATTCAGACACGAAGCCCTGCGCTGACTGCTTTATGTAACCCAACACGGCCGTCGCTGACATGCAGGAGAGCGAGAAGAAAGGAAAAAGCACATCGGACACGTGTGTTGGCATTCAGCTGTGGTGCTTATGACACGTATATGATCTCTATCTGCCGCCCAGCGAGGCTTTAATGATTCAGAGCGTGGCATGCTGGGTAATATTGTCTTGGCAGTGAAAAAAAAGTGTCTTCATATCTCACATCCGCGCTGCAAGACCAGCAGATGTTGTTGTGAATGCCTCTGGACGCACGAGTGGGAGAGGCAGACGATGAGGGTACGGCGAGACCTCCGAGCAGACCGTTCGCTCCGTCACCAGGATGAAACGTCCAGGTGGGCGAACGCGTCAGTCTGAGGCACCGACCTTCACTGCTGACTCCATTCGCCGTCACCTGAACGTGTCTGGATCTGAGCTCTGCGGCCGTGCTGAATATTTTATCAGTTAAATTGATCCTGTTATGATGCTTGCATTAAGCTGGTAGATGTTGTTGTTTATATGGACAGTGCCCTGAACAACGCTCTATATGTAAGACAAAGACCCCATAATAAAACAGCGGGAAGGGAAAACTCGCCTCCCACGGCCTCCCTGAGCCTGAGTGGGTGGATGGAAACGTCATCTATGGCACAACCATCAGTGACATCATGTGAGTGGCGAATGTGTAATATTTACTCTTCTTTTAGGTCGTTTGGCCAAATCAAAATAACGTGTCTGACTGGTTAACTGCTGAATGCTTTACTGTGTTTTCCTGGGCAGAGGACACACTCGGGTTTATTGTTGAGATGACTACCTGCTGATGCAGGAAACAGAAAACAGTCAGAGGAAACAACTCAGTGAACCCGAGGTCCATAAAACCAGCACGATGAGCTGGTTCCTCGCTCATCCTCAGCGGGTCCGGCCCTTCTGTCAGGTTTCATTCAGCCGATGTTAGTGCACTGAGGCTTTCTTCACACGTGGTCTTGTCTGTCCCTCAGGATGTGCGTGGATTCATTCTTCGTGACTTTGCCTTTGGGTCATAAAGGCCGACACCACAGTCGAGTTTCTGCTGAGCCAGAGTTACATGTAACTGCCTCGATTGGTCCTGTAGACATGTCCGCTGATAATCTCTCTCATGCTCATCTTTCATGCAAGCTTCTGGTAATTTTGCATCTGGATGCGTCCAGCTGTTTAGCCAGTGATACTAGCCTGTGGTGACCCGCAGAGGATTGCAGCTACAGGGGCACGCGCTGTTTATTTCTCAGGCTGATCCTCTGAAAGTCCAGGAAGCCGGGATTCCTCTGCCCGTTCACTCCCCAACAAACAGACGATACTGCTGCATCCTCACAGTCCTCAGTTACACCGCCTGCAACAGCAAACAGAGGCCTGTGGAGGCAGCAGCTCCCACCTCCGGGTTTTTCTCTTGTTTACCTGACTTTCATGAACGTGCTCTCGTTACACTCAGGCCATGCGTGCCATGCGCCTCTTGTTGCCTCTCTGGAACGCTCTTCACTTTTATTTGTGTGACTGCCGTTTTCTGGCGTAACAGTGAGGTGGGAGGTATTTGTCGCCTCCTTTGAGGCCCATCGTGATGCCC